>NW_028240233.1:0-569904 GCF_028749965.1 Puma concolor | reverse complement strand
TGTTTTGGTTTGGTTTTTTTTTTTTTTTTTTTTTTTTTTTTTGGTGTGTGTAGAAATCTTGGTTGCAATTTACTCACCAAACTGAACTTTGGAACATTTCAGGCCTGGCATGGAATGCAGTTTTTACACAAGCTGTAAGTGAAACAGAAAATGAATACATGTAAAAAAAAAAACCAAAAAAAACTACATGTAAAAATATCATACAGTGATTGGTTAGGTGTGTGTTAATAAACCCAGTATGAATTCTGGAAAGTAGGTCTTAAAATCCATTTTTTTTTTCAAATGAGGAAACTAAGGTACAAAGAGGCCAAGAGACTTGTCTTAACTCCTAAATGGCACTCTCTGCCCTCCCTCGTACCCAGCTTTGTGTGGGCAGTGAAGGCCCCAAGCAAGTAACACCCAAGTCAGTATTATCATGGGAATTCGTGACAGTGATGCTTCCCCAAGGTGTGCGTGGTCCTTGAAATCCACTTCTGAATTTAACTTTGATTCTGGCTCACGTGCAAGTTTCCTGTGCAAAAGAGAACTGCGAAGAACTAAGTTTAGCACAGAGTTCTCCAGGCAGCAAAAGGTGTGGGTGCTTCCTCAGCCATCAGGAAAGCAGCAAGAACTCCTGAACACCTGCCACAGGGCACTGCTCTCCATGTGCTTTCTTTCCTGACCACTCTTCAGTTAAGAAGTGTGTGACTCCCTTTCAGCAGGGACATTCTGTGATTTCTCTGTCAAAAAGCAAATCATACTGGGCATGTTCAGTGGCCTGAGGGGGATGTTGAGACTCAAGGTTGAAGACCCTCCACTAAAGCAGACGCTGGAAAAGACTGGCTCACTGTCTTGTGGTTCAGAAATCCGATTTCACAGCTTATCTTCCGTTAGATGAAAGTGTTTACGGTGTGTCTGGAGCTGGAGTAAGTTCCTGCGGGTGCCCAAGAGCAGGGGCCTCCTCTCTCATTAATTTGCTGATGCCTAACTTGGGGAAAGAATACTGAGGGTCAGTTTTTTGTTTTGCCAGCATGCCAGAGAACGGGCTCATTGAGTTTCTCCACCAAGAGGTTTTAGTGGTGTCAATATAATGTCTTAAAAGTCACCACCTCTACTAAGCATCTTATAACACCAAGAGTCTCTTCTAAGAATCTGAATTTCATAGTTATGTAGGCAATACAGGACAAAATAGGGTGGAATCCGTTGATAACAATGAATGAATTCATTGAAAAACAATCCGTGCCACGCGCACTCTATGTCGACAATGTACTAAGTACCGGGGGTACAAAGAATATACAGGGACTGTCCCCAAGAATCTTTCATACTGGAAAAAGGAGAAAAAGATGGCCTTTTTCTTGTAATTTACTAAGATATTTGTAAACTGATGGAAACCCCTGTCTTGCCCGACTGAGATCTCTATCAGTTAACCATTTGTTTTCTTTCCTTTCCTTTGTCCTCCAGCAGCCAGAATGACACATATCCCACCTGGGGCGGGGGCATGTGCTAATTTGTATTTTGCCCTCAACTTGCCCCATGCTCCCTCATCAATCTTACATGACAGAGAAAGGTAATTAAAGAACCAGAGCTAGCTGGTATTGAGAATAAATTAATACTCATGCCATGTGTGTTATGCCCAGAATTCGTGATCCCCAAATACCGCCAGGGAGCCGAGTCCGGTGTAAAAGCAAAAGAGCCTTTATTGGAGCTAGCTCGAGCTCAATCCCCTACCTGCACTGTCGAAGCTGTGAGATACCCGGGAGAGAGAGCCAGTTTCAAAAGGACAAAGGTTTTACTGGTGCCTAGTGGCAGTTGGTGAGGTAATGGCTGCGGCCTCAGCTGATTGGCTGGGGAAGGGTCCTGGGGAAGAGTCCTGTTAGGCAGTTGGGGGGGGGTTACTCAAGGGGAGGAGGTGTGGTCAAGGTGAAGGACACAGAACAAGATGGAGTCGGCCGGTGTAGGCCCGCCCTTTCAATGTGGTTTGAATAGAGCTGTACTACTAAAACGAATTCACAGTTAACTTCCAAAACATTATCACAGTACAGTAAGTGTGTATTGGAGGTTGGGCTCCTTGTTTGGGGCCAAACTTTTCTTTTCTTTTTTCTTTTTAACGTTTATTTATTTATTCTGAGAGAAAGAGAGCGTGCGCAGGGGAGATGCCATCCCGTGAATTCAGTCACGTTATTACCTATGTGACTTATTACTGGGGTGTTTATAAGTTGAAACAGTATTTTCTCCAGCATTAAATAAGTTTGTAAACCTTTTGGGCCCCAGCTGAGGTGGATTTATCTTGAACTGACTGAAGCTTAAACTTCAGGTCTCCTCACTTACATAGGCCCCTTCCAAAGTCTTGGGAGGGACCCTCGCAATTCCTGTACGCATAATTTTGCATGTTTTGATGAGGCAGGATTTCCCAAAGTAGATGAGGTTCAGACCCTACAAGGCCTTGATTCACCCCTGGGTTTCAGGTAATTATATCTCAGTAAGTTTTTTGAATGAAGCCTCTTAAGTTATTGATAAACACTGAGTGAACACGTTAGCGGTGTGGTAAAGTCTATTTTGAATCTGAAATCCACCTCAAAGCCATGCCAAGAGTTTATTAATAAGGTACCACTTTTTGAATGGTAGTAATAATCCTGTTTCTTTCAGATGAAATCAGGAATGAAATATATTATGGAAAACCAACAGTGGTTGATAATCCTAAATGTTAAGTATAGTTTTTTTTTTTTTTCCTGACTTTAAAGTGCTTCTCCTTCATTCACCTACACAGGTCCAGACTGGTGGCTTATTTTAAAAAATTCACTTCATTGGTTCTAACAGTACGAGCTCCATGATTTTAGAAGCTGAAGGACTCTACGATGTAGAAAGGCTGTACCTTATCGGGATAGAGCACATTCACATGCTGGCTCGTCTGTGGCGCATCCGTATTGTGCCAAGAACATAAGCTCTAAGGGAGAATAAGGAAAATCTAAGCCTTGCCCCTGTTGAATTATTGTTGAGAATATCATTGAGGTAGGTGTGGCCACCCTCTGAAGGCAAACTCGAGCCCCAGTCACAGACACGCCCTAACGCTCCCCCAGTCAACCGGCATCTGCTTCCTTTTAGACAGCTGTGTGCCCACAAAAGTTGACACACTTCAGGATATTGTCATCGCTTTTTGGTATGTACTGGAAATCCTGGCAGCTTCTTCTCAGATTCAGAAAGGCATAAACGTTAAGGATGAAGATAACAACTCAGGGCTGTCCTTTTGGGGTGATTTAGGGTAACTTTTATTATTTTCCGTGTGTGGTAGTTCAAAAGCTTTGCCATAGTCATACCCAACTATTACTTTTCTTCTCCCAGCTGCATCTGAGTCTTCCCACGTATATACCAAGGCATCTTCTTTCTCTGGGAAGCATGGTAGTTGCTCCTCCGCCCCATATCATTTCTTTAATACCGACCTCTATTAGGTATTTACTGCGCTCCGGCACTATGCTAAGACCTTTCGCTTGTGCTGCAAGTAAGACAATGTGTCTTAAACTCTTAGAATAGAGCCTGGCACGTGGGAAGTGCTCCGGACGTGGCCCCTCACACGGCACTTCATTTTCGTTTTTCCAGCAACTCTTGTGACACAGGTAGTATTATCCTCATTTTGGGGATGAGGAAGTTGAAACTCAGAGACATCGGGTGACTTGCCTAGGTTCACACTGTCAATAAGTGACAGAACCACTTCAGAAGCTTCGCGAGTAATACAATTCCGCATTCCCTGGCACTAGGTAGGACCTGAATGACAACTGGCCTTTTGGGCGTCGTCCCTTGGAGTCAGCTTCTCACTGGAATAGGACCTTTCGAGCAGGGAGCTCCTTTTCCCTATGCTTCTGGAGTTCCTGGCCATGCCACCTATGGGCATCCCCAGGCTTCCTGCTCACCGCCTGGTGCAACTATCACATCGTCACTGCTAGGCACCCACTCTGTGCCCAGCCTTATGCTAGGTGCTTTGCACATGCTCTTTCCTTTAATCCTCAAGTTGCCTTATGAGGTAAATGCTGCTAAAAGGACTCGGAGACGTTCGTTACTTAAGTCCCTTCACCAGGAAGTGACAGCCAGAATTCAGACCTAGGTCTGCCTGATTCCAGGGCCCTTGCTTCTTGGGCTGGTCCTCACTGCCAGAAACTCCTCTTCAAGGCTATTCTCAGAACTTTAATTAAAACATAGGCTCACCATTTCAGATTCTTTAGGCTTCGCCCCTCCCCCCGCCCAACCCCTGAGAAAGGATTTACGTGATGCCCTTAGATGTCTTGCATTGAGGAGCTTCCCATGGGGAGTCACGTTCTCATGGCTCATGGACCTATGTAGATGAATAAAGGAAAGGGGTTATTCTATCCCCAGGTACTTCAAACAGACTGGAATAGGGTCTAGATCACTCCACTTATCTCTTCAACTGCTTTCCTCCAACGAGCCAGTTTTCCCTCCATGCCTTGGGATTCCAGCGTAGAGAGTTTGGAGTTTGTCCTATTTGAAATTTATTTTCACTGCCTGCTTTGGACATTTTTTCAGCTAAAGCTGTTAGGATTTCAGTACATTCAGGACAGTGGTGACAAGCTTCAGTCCTCAAGTCTTCTCTGTCTCCTCAGTTAATAGAAAGGAAACGTAGCCCATCTGTCTGGACCTCTGTAGAAGAATTTGGAGAAAAAAAAAATAACACGTAAGAAATGTTCCCTTATTTTGTGAGCTACCTTTAGTCTGTCCCGTTGCTCTGCAACAGAAAGCTTTTGCAAAAATACTTGAGTTTTCCTCTTCAAATAAGATACAGTTTTTTAAAAAACAAAAGAATACCTAGAACAGTATTTCTTCAACTTTGATTATGAGACAGTCTTTGAGGATAACTGTTGTTATGTTTGACTCCCATAAAGATAAGCCCACGAATATCCAAAAGCCAATAGACTGAGTCAGCACACCTTTTATCTGTAAGATGAGGGAATTGAACGGAAATGGAGATGATCTCTAGTGCAATGTCCACCGTTCGTTCGTATCGCAGTCTGTGGAAAAACAATTGCTGTCGGTCCAGCAGAGGTAACCTGTCGGGTCAGTTCTCATTCTCCCCTTGGCTCAGGCACAATAGCTCCATGAAGAAAAGGCGGCACTAAAGACAGGAGGAAATAGGATAATTTGGAGTGGCCTGTATTTTGTTTTCACTACAGATAAACACGGGGCATTCATCTCAGCAGGAGGGCTGCCTGGGTAAGAGGAAGCACTGAGCCGATGGGTATAAGGCCATGGGTGAGCTACCAGGAAAGAGGGGGGGACAGTGGGGGTAGAGCACTGAGATAGTTGGGGGGAAGGATAACGAACTACTAAATTGTTTTGGCTGCATAACTCTTCATAGTCTTTCTTAATAGGGAGCCGGGGGTGGGCGCGGGGTGGGGGGGGGGGGGAGCAGTGGGCAGGGGAAGACACACACGTGGAAGAGCTTACTTGCACAGAGCCCACCAGTAAGCTTGTAGGTATGAATGCCATTGTTATTGTTTCAAAGCCAAAGGACATTCAGAGCCTCAAGGTTGAGGAACTGTGTTTAACCAGACATGTGACACTCACGTTCTTTCTCTTCATAACATTGTCTGACTGGATATTAACTAGTGTTACACAAACCCGACATGTTAATGGGCCTGAAAAAACGTAGAAGAATGGGCTGGAATAGGAAGAATAGGGGAGTTTCCAAGGCAGGAACAAAAACGCATGGCTCCCAGCCGCACCGCTAACTCCCTCTGACCTCCGTTGTGGAAGAGTTTGAATCTTCGCTCCCCTTTTCTCCACCTACTAACATGTTTATCTTCTGGCAACTGGTTCTCTATTTATCACAACGTGGTTCTTTTTTTTTTTTTTTTTTTCAAATTGAGATATAGAATATGCATAATAGAATATGCAACGTTATAAAGTATATAGTGCAATGGTATACTTTGATAGACAGTAATCACTGCTAATTCCAGAACATTGTCATCACCCCCCTCAAAAGAAATACCATACCCATCAGCCTTTACTCCCCATTCTCCCCTCCCCCCAGGCCCCTGGCAACAACTAATTTACCTTCTGCCCCTATGGATTTGCCTATTCTGGACATTTCATCGAAATGTGTGTCTAGTTTCTTTCACATAGCTTGTTGGCTTCAAGATTTATCCGGTTGTAGCATGTTTCAGTACTTCATTCTTTTTTTTAATGTTTATTTATTTTTGAAAGAGAGCGCCCACACAAGCGGGGAAGGGGCAGAGGGAGAGGGGGACAGAGGATCCAAAACCACAGAGCCTGATGTAGAGCTCGAACTCATGAACTGTGAGATGACGACCTGAGCCAAAGTCAGATGCTTAACCGACTGAGCCACCCAGGTGCTCCAATCACATTTTGTTCATCCATTCATGAGTTATTGGACATTTGGATTGTTTTGACTTTTTGGCTCTTATGAATAATGCTGCTATGAGTATTCATGTGCAAGTTTTTGTGTGGTCATATGTTTTTAATTCTCTTGGGTACGTACCTAAGAGTGGAATTGCTGGGTCATGTAGTAACTCTATATTTAACCCTTTTGAGGAACTGCCAAACTGTTTTCCACAGTGACTGCACCATCTTACATTCCCACCAATGTATGAAGATTCTGGTTTCCCCAAATCTTGCTACCACTTATCATTGTCTCTCTGTTCGATCATAGCCATCTTAGTGAGTGTAGAGTAGTATCTCATTGTAGCTTTGATTTCTATTTCCCTAATGACCTAAGACATTGAGCATCTTTTCATGTGCTTATTGGCCATTCATGTATTTTCTTTGGCGAAATGTCTCTTCAAATCCTTTACCCATTTAAACATTAGATTATTTGTCTTTTTCCTGAGTTTTAAGAGTTCTTTATATATTCTGGATATTCTGGATACTAGACTTGTATCAGACATATGATAGTTTTGGGTTGTTTTTTTATTTTTAAATAAAGTCCAGCTTACCTATTTTTCCTTTGGTTTGTTGTGCTTTTTGTGTCATGTCTAAGAAACTGTTGCCTAAATCCAAGGTCATAAAGATTTCTCTCCTGAGAGTTTTATAGCTTGAGCTCTTCCATTTAGGTCTTTGACTCATTTTGAGTTAATATTTATATATGGTGTGAAGTGTAGGAATCCAACTCCATTATTTTGTATGGGGATATACGGTTGTCCCAGCATCATTTGAAAACACTAGTCTTCCCACATTGAATGGTGTTGGCACCCTTGTTGAAAATCAGTGGGCCATAAATGTGAGGATTTATTCCTGGACTGTCAGTTCTGTTCCATCAGCTTACATGTCTGTTCTTATGCCAGTACCACACCGTGATTACTGTAGTTTTGAAGTAGGTTTTGAAACCAGGGCGTGTGAGTCTCCCCATTTGGTTGTTCTTTGTCAAAATCGTTTTGGAGCCCCTGGGTAGCTCAGTTGGTTAAGTGGCCGGCTCTTGATTTCAGCTCAGGTCATGACCTCACGGTTTGTGAGATGGAACCCCGTGTTGCCATCTGCACTGACAGCATGGAGCCTGCTTGGGATGCTCCCTCTCTTTCTCCCTCTGCCCCTCCCCTGCTCACACTTTTCCCCACTCACACTCGCTCATGTTTGCTCTTCTGCACGGGTGTGTATGCTCGCTGTCTCTCAAAATGAATAGATAAACTTTTTTTTTTTTTAAAGATCATTTTGGGCTATTCTCGGTCCCTTGAATTGACATACAGATTTTAGAATTAGCTTGCCAATATTTGGAAAGAAGTCAGTTGGGGTTTTGATAGGGATTATACTGAAACCACAGTTCAATCTGGGGTATAGTGCCATTTTAACAATATTTTCCTCTGATCCGTGAACATGGCATATCTTTACATTTATTTCAATCTTCTTTAATTTCTTTCAACAACGTTTTGTGGTTTTTAGTGTGATTCTTGCACTTCTTTGGTTAAATGTTTTCCTAAGTATTTTATTCTTTTGAGTACTGTTATACATGGAATTGTTTTCTTAATTTCATCTTTGGAATAGTCATTGCTGATGTATAGAAATAAAGCTAATTTTTACATATCGATCTTGTGTCCTGTAACCTTGCTGAACTCATTTATTAGTGCTAAGGTTTTTTTTCTACATTCCCAGGAATATGTCTTGTGGTCTTCTAGTTACCCAGGAAGATGTTGGAGCATTTCAAAGTCCCTATGGACATCTCATTTCTCAGCTTTTCCCTTTTAGGCTTTTTGTTTAGGCTATTTTTTGTCTTGTGATCAATTGCCTCACATAGCTGCCAGATTAAAACATTTATCTATAATTGTTTTCAAAAAAATGCCCCTTGGGAAGAGGCTATTTTAGCACTGTGCAGTTCTCAGTGAGGTCAAGGGCAAGGCTTTCAAGTGAAGTTTTTTAGGGACCCCACTAGACAGGTAAAACAATGACAGTTTGTTCTTTGGGAATGAGGCTTTAAGGAACTTCAGCTCCATTTTGTTCCCCTGGGATGCGGGCAATTTTTAAGGCTATCATCAGGATGGAGAGCAGAGGTTGAGGACAAGTTAAAACAACAGAGCTCACTGTTCTTATAGAAATTAGTAATTTTTTCTTTAATACATGCTCTCCGGGTTGCTGCAAGCCCATTGGTTAAAATTTCCAAAGTTCTGAGAAAGTTGATTTTGACCATTTTTGCTAGTTGTTGTTGTTGTTGTTGTTGTTGTTGTTGTTGCTTTTACGGAAGGATGAATTTTCAGACGTCCTACCTTTCTCATTTTCACTGATTCACCTGTAACAGGGCTTTAAAATCTCTAAAGTCTCAGGGCACCTGGGTGGCTCAGTTAACTGCCTGACTCTTGATTTCGGCTCAGGTCATGATCTTGCGGTCATGGGATCAAGCCCCATGTCAGGCTCTGCACTGGGCATGGAGCCTGCTTGGGATTCTCTCTCTCTCTCTTCCTCTGCCTCTCCTGCACTCATACTCTTGTACTCTCTCTCTCAAAAAATAGAATAAAAAAATAAGAAATGAAATCTCTAAAGTCTCAATGATCACAGGCTAATTAAATACTTAATCATGGGAGATGATTAGAGGAAAGGAATAAAAGTAGAAAATGTAATTCTTAGAGAAGCTCTCCCAGATGGAGAGATGAAGTTCAGCAAAGTGTTTCTATATTTAATGCTCTCAAAGTTAAGTTTAAGGTAACGGCTATTTTAAACCCCCTTTTTTTCATACAATTTAAATACAGGCTTTGGAGTCAGAACTGAGTTCAGATTCCATCTCTGCTTCTTGACTGGCTTGACAAACTGGGACAAATTATACAACCTCTCTGTACTTCAGTTTCCTCACTTGTAAAATGGGGTAATGATGTGTCTATCACATAAGGTTATTGTGAGGTTTAAATGTGAAATGCTGATCACAGATGCCCTATAGCTCAATAGTATCGGTTGTGATGATTATCCTTATAATTTTGCAAAAGTACAGTGATGATTCTTGAGCAGAGTCAACCTAAAGGCAGATTTTCTTTTCTTTCTTCCTGTTTCCTTCACTTTATTTTTGCTGTAAAGAACTGAGAAGAAAATCTACTCAGCATTTTGGAATAAAAACTTGTGTCAAGCAGTGACAAAATGTTATTTATTCAACAAGCCTTCACTAAGTAACTAGTAAATAACAAGCACTCTGTCAGGCACAGGGACAAAAATGACAATAGAGTATGGTCCCTGCCCTCAGGGAGCTGGCAGTCCAGGAGATGGATAAGGAAACGGGATCATATGCCACCTAACAAAGGCTGTCATAGGAGAATGAATACACATGGTGGGGGTATAGCTTTCACCATTTCCTCTTAGATTAATCCCTTTGTCTTTAGCCCCCAAACTGAGGAATTGGTCCTATTTTTGTCTTTAACCGGGTGTTTTAAACTGTGGAATTTTTTACATTTCTAGAGATAAAGGAAAAGCACCTAGAATTATAGAGGACACTAGAAACAGTATTTCCTACAGAGCCTGGGCTTCCTACCAGCATAGTCACTTCTAGGGTTTTCAGCCCAAAAAGTTCTTTGGCATATCTTTGCTTTGCTGTCCACGTAAAAAAAAAAAAAAAAAAAAAAAAAAAAATTTTTTTTTCTCTTTCTGTTCTCCACTTTATCGTCCAGAGAGCTGGGTAGTTCCCAAAGGAAGAGTGCTTTACAGATTCTAAGGGTGATTTATAGGCAAAGGCAGAAAATGATTAGTTTTAACCTTCCAGTTCCATACCCCCAAAATGAACATAAACTTTCATGGTAGTCATTACTGGAAATGCAGATCATTTTAATTCCATTGCATTTTTCAGAATTATCAGCCGTAACCCTCTGTCAGCTGTTGAAGATTCCTATCTTTTTAAGTTGCCAGCATTAAAATATTTGTAAGTATTGCAACAATCTCATGGCTCATGAGATGATTTCTGATCTTTTTTGTTGTCATCAAAAGATTAAGTATTTTGCGTTTTGGTTAAAAAGTCCTAATTTAAGTATTAACTGGGTTATTGAAATAAGCATTATTAGCAAAGAAAAAACGTATATGGGCAAGATAGCCTGCAGAGGAAGGCGTAGTAGTGAAGAACACATAAGAGACATGGGACTTGCAGATGTAGGTAGAAATACCATTTATCTCAAAGTGGAAAGTGGAGTAAGGTGTATATTAAAAGAAAAAAAGACTAATCAAGAGAGGTGGATGCAATTGAGAATGAAAATGAGGATAAGAGTAAAAAGGATTGTACTGTTGAGCACCAAGGTGATTAATTTGATGATGCACATAAAATGTCTTCATTGGGAGTTTTCTGAAATTATTGTCCATAGCAAGAAAACTCTTGAGCTGACTTGACAAAGAAGCCAGAATCGAAGTAACCACATGTTGTTAAGTATCTTTTTAGGTACAGAATTTTTATCCTTGGGTTCAAATCACGCATGTTTGGGCTTTCTCCTTCAGAGACATGGGATCAACACAGGTGTCACTTACAACAGTTGAGAGCATCCTCATGATGACCCTTGAATTTGGAAACACTGTAAGTTGATTTTTCTTATGTGTATTTTCACTTAGTTGTTGATTTAGATTTGTTTTATTGTCTTCTTAAGTCAGATTTATTGAGGTATAAAATTTACTCTTTTTAAGCGTACAGTTTGATGAGTTTTGACAAACGTGTAGTTATGTAAGCACCACCACATTTGAGACGTAGACCATTTCTGTCACCCCAAAAGGCCCCTATGTGCCTTTGCAGCCAATCCCCTTTTGTCACCACCAGCCCTGGCAACCACCAACCTAATTTTTGTCCCTATAGTTTTGCCTTCTCCACAGTGTCTTATAAATGAAATCATACAAGGGGCACCTGGGTGGCTCGGGCAGTTAAGCGTCCGACTTCAGCTCAGGTCATGATCTCGCGGTTCGTGAGTTCAAGCCCTGCATCGGACTCTGTCCTGACAGCTCAGAGCCTGGAGCCTGCTTCGGATTCTGTGTCTCCCTGTCTCTCTACCCCTTCCCCATTTGCCCTCCATCTCTCTCTCTCTCTCAAAAATAAATGAACATTAAAAAAAATAAATAAATGAAATCATACAGTATGCAGTCTTCTGTGATTGGTTCCTTTCAGCATAATCCTTTTGAGATTCATCCATGTGTTTTTTTAACTTTTTTAACGTTTATTTATTTTTGAGAAACAGAGAGCATAAGCAGGAGAGGGGGAGAGAGAGAGAGAGAGAGAGAGACAGACAGACAGACACACACAGAACCCGAAGCAGGCTCCAGGCTCTGTCAGCGCAGAGCCCAATACAGGGCATGAACCTGCGGAACATGAGATCATGGCCTGAGCCAAAGTCGGTCACTTATCTGACTGAGCCACCCAGGCACCCCAGAGACTCATCCATGTGTTTGCACATGTCAGTAGTTCATTTCCTTTTTATTGCCGAGTAGTATTGCAGTTGTGAGGATATACCAGTTTGTTTATGCGTTCATCAGTTAATGGGCATTTGAGTTGTTTCTAGCTTTTTGGCCTTTATGAATAAAGTTGCTTAAAACACTTACATGCAGGTCTTCGTATGAGCATATGTTTTCATTGGGGGAGGGGGGGAGGGGGTAAAATACCTAATGGCAGGATTGCTACATCATATGCTAAGTGTATATTTAACTGTTTAAGAAACTGCTTACCTGTTTTCTAAAGTGGATGTACCATTTTGCATTCCAGCCTGCAGTATATGAGATCTTCTATCTATCCTTTCTTCTAATGTCTTGATCTATTTTTCATAAGGTGAATGTTGGCCTTAAAATTGAGTTGGGAAGTAGTCCCCTCTCTTCAATTCTCTAGTACAGTTTGTGCAGAATTGGCATTGTGTTTTCCTTAAATGTTTGCTAGAATTCACCAGTGAAGCCATGTGGGCTTGAAGCTTTCTTTGTGAGAAAGTGTTAAACTACAGATTTTATTTTTGTAATAGTGCTACTTAAATTACATACTTATTTTTTGGAGTAGTTCATGTCTTTCAGGGAATCTATTTCATCTTGAAGTTATTGACATAAAGTATTTTATAATGTTCCCTTATTATCCTTTTAGTATCTGTAGAATTGTAGTGATGTCATTCCTCTCATTTTTGATATTGATAATTTGTGTCTTCTCTTGTCTTTTCTTGATAAATCTGGCCAGAAGTTTATCAGTTTTACTTATCTTCTCTAAAAAGTGCCTTTTCATTACACTGACTTCTCTATTTTTGTTTTCCTTTTTAAAAATTTCTGCTTTGATCTTCATCATTCCATTTTCTCTCCTTACTCAGTGATGAATTTCCTTTTCTTTTTCTAGTTTCTTCAAAGTGGACACTGGGGGGGGGGGGGGGGGCGCCTGGGTGGCGCAGTCGGTTAAGCGTCCGACTTCAGCCAGGTCACGATCTCGCGGTCCGTGAGTTTGAGCCCCGCGTCGGGCTCTGCGCTGATGGCTCGGAGCCTGGAGCCTGTTTCCGATTCTGTGTCTCCCTCTCTCTCTGCCCCTCCCCCGTTCATGCTCTGTCTCTCTCTGTCCCAAAAATAATAAATAAACGTTAAAAAAAAAAAAACTTAAAAAAAAAAAAGTGGACACTGGGGAAGATGAATACTATATGAGCAACATCCCACATGTTGACATGTGTTTTCAGTTTCAGTCGGTACAAAATCGTTTTTAATATCCATTTTGACTTATTTGACCAATAGGGTTCCTTAGGAGTGTGTTGGTTAGTTTCTAAATATTTGGAGATTTTACAGATCTGTTAATTTGTTATTTAATTCCATTGTGGTCACAGAACAATATGTTGGATGACTGAAATCCTTTTAAATTTATTGAGGCTTGTTTTATAGCCAATGAATTCTGGTAATAGATGAGAATATGGTCTATTTTGATAAATATTATGTGCCCACTTGAAAAAAAATATGTAGTCTGCTGATTTGGTGTGGAGTATTCTATAAATGTCAACTAGGTCAAGTAGGTTGGTAGTATTTTTCAAGTCTGATGTATCATTACTCATTTTCTATATATTTTTTCTGTCAATTATTGAGAGAGGGATATTGAAATCTCCAACTATAATTGTGTACTTTTGTGTCTCTCTTTCCTATTCTCCTTAATATATTTGGAAGTTCTATTATCAGATACATAAATTTTTAAGTTATGTCTTTTCTATTAGTTGACATTTCTATCACAATGGAATAACCTCATTTATCCCTGGTAATATCTTCGCTTTGAAATTGACTTTGTCCTATAGTAAATATAGCCACTCAAGGTTTCGTTTGATTAGTGTTAGCAAAGCATAATTTCTTCCATATTTTTAACCTACTTATATCTTTGTATTGAAGATGAATCTTATAGACAGCATATAGTTGGCTTTTGCTTTTTTATCCAGTATGACAACTCTATCTTTTAATTAGGTGATTGCACCATTTATAGTTAATGTAATTATTTATAGGATTACATTTAAAGCTACTGTCTACTCTTTCTATGTATCCCATCTGTTCTTTGTTTCTTTTCTTTTTCTTTTTCTTCCTGCTCTTGGGTTGATTTAGTACGTTTTATTATTTTTTGGTGGGGGGATAAATAGTTACAACTCAGGTTTTGTTATTTTAGTAGCTGTTTAATGGTTTGTAGTGTTCATGTTTAACTTATCACAGTCTATCTTCAAATGATATGATATGATTTCATGAATAGTATAAGAACCTTACAATAAATAGTGTACTTCCATTGTTCCCCTCCTGACCTTTGTGCTATTGTTTTCATACGTTTTACTTTTAGCACACCATATTATTTTTTTTGTTTAAATAGTCAATTATCTTTTTTTATTTTTTATTTTTGAGAGAGACAGAGTGCAAGTGGGGGAGGGGCAGAGAGAGAGGGAGACACAGAATCTGAAGCAGGCTCCAGGCTCTGAGCTGTAGACACAGAGCCTGATGTGGGGCCTGAAATCACAGACTATGAGATCATGACCTGAGCTGAAGTCAGATGCTTAACTGACTGAGCCACCTGGGTGCCCCTCAATTATCTCTTTTATTGAAGTATATATAGATCATGTAATATTAAATTAGTTTCAGGTGTACAACACAGTGATCTTTTATATACATTATGAAATGCTCACCACAATAAGTATATTACAGTATTATTGACGATATTCCCTATGCTGTACTTTTCATCTGGTGACTTATTTATTTTATAACTGCAAGTTTGTACCTCTTAACCCTTTTCACTCATTTTGTCCATATCCCTAGTTTGTTCTCCATATTTACAAGTGTTTTCTCTTTTTTGTTGTTGTTTATTCATTCATTTGGTTTTTTGTTTATTTTTTGTTTATTTTTTACCTTGTTTTATATTTTATTTTTTATTTATTTATTTTTTTAATATATGAAATTTATTGTCAAATTGGTTTCCATACAACACCCAGTGCTCATCCCAAAAGGTGCCCTCCTCAATACCCATCACCCACCCTCCCCTCCCTCCCACCCCCCATCAACCCTCAGTTTGTTCTCAGTTTTTAACAGTCTCTTATGCTTTGGCTCTCTCCCACTCTAACCTCTTTTTTTTTTTTTTTCCTTCCCCTCCCCCATGGGTTTCTGTTAAGTTTCTCAGGATCCACATAAGAGTGAAATCATATGGTATCTGTCTTTCTCTGTATGGCTTATTTCACTTAGCATCACACTCTCCAGTTCCATCCACGTTGCTACAAAAGGCCATATTTCATTTTTTCTCATTGCCACGTAGTATTCCATTGTGTATATAAACCACAATTTCTTTATCCATTCATCAGTTGATGGACATTTAGGCTCTTTCCATCATTTGGCTATTGTTGAGAGTGCTGCTATAAACATTGGGGTACAAGTGCCCCTATGCATCAGTACTCCTGTGTCCCTTGGATAAATTCCTAGCAGTGCTATTGCTGGGTCATAGGGTAGGTCTATTTTTAATTTTCTGAGGAACCTCCACACTGCTTTCCAGAGCGGCTGCACCAATTTGCATTCCCACCAACAGTGCAAGAGGGTTCCCGTTTCTCCACATCCTCTCCAGCATCTACAGTCTCCCGATTTGTTCATTTTGGCCACTCTGACTGGCGTGAGGTGATATCTGAGTGTGGTTTTGATTTGTATTTCCCTGATAAGGAGCGACGTTGAACATCTTTTCATGTGCCTGTTGGCCATCCGGATGTCTTCTTTAGAGAAGTGTCTATTCATGTTTTCTGCCCATTTCTTCACTGGGTTATTTGCTTTTCGGGTGTGGAGTTTGGTGAGCTCTTTATAGATTTTGGATACTAGCCCTTTGTCCGATATGTCATTTGCAAATATCTTTTCCCATTCCGTTGGTTGCCTTTTAGTTTTGTTGGTTGTTTCCTTTGCTGTGCAGAAGCGTTTTATCTTCATAAGGTCCCAGTAATTCACTTTTGCTTTTAATTCCCTTGCCTTTGGGGATGTGTCGAGTAAGAGATTGCTACGGCTGAGGTCAGAGAGGTCTTTTCCTGCTTTCTCCTCTAAGGTTTTGATGGTTTCCTGTCTCCCATTCAGGTCCTTTATCCATTTTAAGTTTATTTTTGTGAATGGTGTGAGAAAGTGGTCTAGTTTCATTCTTCTGCATGTTGCTGTCCAGTTCTCCCAGCACCATTTGTTAAAGAGACTGTCTTTTTTCCATTGGATGTTCTTTCCTGCTTTGTCAAAGATGAGTTGGCCATACGTTTGTGGGTCTAGTTCTGGGGTTTCTATTCTATTCCATTGGTCTATGTGTCTGTTTTTGTGCCAATACCATGCTGTCTTGATGATGACAGCTTTGTAGTAGAGGCTAAAGTCTGGGATTGTGGTGCCTCCTGCTTTGGTCTTCTTCTTCAAAATTACTTTGGCTATTCGGGGCCTTTTGTGGTTCCATATGAATTTTAGGATTGCTTGTTCTAGTTTCGAGAAGAATGCTGGTGCAATTTTGATTGGGATTGCATTGAATGTGTAGATAGCTTTGGGTAGTATGGACATTTTGACAATATTTATTCTTCCAATCCATGAGCAGGGAATGTCTTTCCATTTCTTTAAATCTTCAATTACCTTCATAAGTTTCCTATAGTTTTCAGCATGCAGATCTTTTACATCTTTGGTTAGATTTATTCCTAGGTATTTTATGCTTCTTGCTGCAATTGTGAATGGGATCAGTTTCTTTATTTGTCTCTCTGTTGCTTCATTGTTAGTGTATAAGAATGCAACTGATTTCTGTACATTGATTTTGTATCCTGCAACTTTGCTGAATTCATGTATCAGTTCTAGCAGACTTTGGTGGAGTCTATCGGATTTTCCATGTATAATATCATGTCATCTGCAAAAAGCGAAAGCTTGACTTCATCTTTGCCAATTTTGATGCCTTTGATTTCCTTTTGTTGTCTGATTGCTGATGCTAGAACTTCCAGCACTATGTTAAACAACAGCGGTGAGAGTGGGCATCCCTGTCGTGTTCCTGATCTCAGGGAAAAAGCTCTAGTTTTTCCCCGTTGAGGATGATGTTAGCTGTGGGCTTTTCATAAATGGCTTTTATGATCTTTAAGTATGTTCCTTCCATCCCGACTGTCTCAAGGGTTTTTATTAAAAAAGGGTGCTGGATTTTGTCAAAGGCCTTTTCTGCATCGATTGACAGGATCATATGGTTCTTCTCTTTTTTTTTTTTTGTTAATGTGATGTATCACGTTGATTGATTTGCGAGTGTTGAACCAGCCCTGCACCCCAGGAATGAATCCCACTTGGTCATGGTGAATAATTCTTTTTATATGCCGTTGAATTCGATTTGCCAGTATCTTATTGAGAATTTTTGCATCCATATTCATCAGGGATATTGGCCTGTAGTTCTCTTTTTTTACTGGGTCTCTGTCTGGTTTAGGAATCAAAGTAATACTGGCTTCATAGAATGAGTCTGGAAGTTTTCCTTCCCCTTCTATTTTTTGGAATAGCTTGAGAAGGATAGGTATTATCTCTGCTTTAAACGTCTGGTAGAACTCCCCTGGGAAGCCATCTGGTCCTGGACTCTTATTTGTTGGGAGATTTTTGATAACCGATTCAATTTCTTTGCTGGTTATGGGTCTGTTCAAGCTTTCTATTTCCTCCTGATTGAGTTTTGGAAGAGTGTGGGTGTTTAGGAATTTGTCCATTTCTTCCAGGTTGCCCAATTTGTTGGCATATAATTTTTCATAGTATTCCCTGATAATTGTTTGTATCTCTGAGGGATTGGTTGTAATAATTCCATTTTCATTCATGATTTTATCTATTTGGGTCATCTCCCTTTTCTTTTTGAGAAGCCTGGCTAGAGGTTTGTCAATTTTGTTTATTTTTTCAAAAAACCAACTCTTGGTTTCGTTGATCTGCTCTACAGTTTTTTTAGACTCTCTATTGTTTATTTCTGCTCTGATCTTTATTATTTCTCTTCTTCTGCTGGGTTTAGGCTGCCTTCGCTGTTCTGCTTCTATTTCCTTTAGGTGTGCTGTTAGATTATGTATTTGGGATTTTTCTTGTTTCTTGAGATCGGCCTGGATTGCAATGTATTTTCCTCTCAGGACTGCCTTCGCTGCGTCCCAAAGCGTTTGGATTGTTGTATTTTCATTTTCGCTTGTTTCCATATATTTTTTACTTTCTTCTCTAATTGCCTGGCTGACCCACACATTCTTTAGTAGGGTGTTCTTTAACCTCCATGCTTTTGGAGGTTTTCCAGACTTTTTCCTGTGGTTGATTTCAAGCTTCATAGCATTGTGGTCTGAAAGTATGCATGGTATAATTTCAATTCTTGTAAACTTATGAAGGGCTGTTTTGTGACCCAGTATATGATCTATCTTGGAGAATGTTGCATGTGCACTCGAGAAGAAAGTATATTCTGTTGCTTTGGGATGCAGAGTTCTAAATATATCTGTCAAGTCCATCTGATCCAATGTCTCATTCAGGGCCCTTGTTTCTTTATTGACCATGTGTCTAGATGATCTATCCATTTCTGTAAGTGGAGTGTTAAAGTTCCCTGCAATTACCACATTCTTATCAATAAGGTTGCTTATGTTTATGAGTAATTGTTTTATATATTTGGGGGCTCCGGTATTCGGCGCATAGACATTTATAATTGTTAGCTCTTCCTGATGGATAGACCCTGTAATTATTATATAATGCCCTTCTTCATCTCTTGTTACAGCCTTTAATTTAAAGTCTAGTTTGTCTGATACAAGTATGGCTACTCCAGCTTTCTTTTGGCTTCCAGTAGCATGATAAATAGTTCTCCATCCCCTCACTCTCAATCTAAAGGTGTCCTCAGGTCTAAAATGAGTCTCTTGTAGACAGCAAATAGATGGGTCTTGTTTTTTTATCCATTCTGATACCCTATGTCTTTTGGTTGGCGCATTTAATCCATTTACATTCAGTGTTATTATAGAAAGATACGGGTTTAGAGTCATTGTGATGTCTGTATGTTTTATGCTTGTAGCGATGTCTCTGGTACTTTGTCTCACAGGGTCCCCCTTAGGATCTCTTGTAGGGCTGGTTTAGTGGTGACAAATTCCTTCAGTTTTTGTTTGTTTGGGAAGACCTTTATCTCTCCTTCTATTCTAAATGACAGACTTGCTGGATAAAGGATTCTCGGCTGCATACTTTTTCTGTTTAGCACACTGAAGATCTCGTGCCAATTCTTTCTGGCCTGCCAAGTTTCAAAAGAGAGATCAGTCACGAGTCTTATAGGTCTCCCTTTATATGTGAGGGCACGTTTATCCCTTGCTGCTTTCAGAATTTTCTCTTTATCCTTGTATTTTGCCAGTTTCACTATGATATGTCGTGCAGAAGATCGATTCAAGTTACGTCTGAAGGGAGTTCTCTGTGCCTCTTGGATTTCAATGCCTTTTTCCTTCCCCAGTTCAGGGAAGTTCTCAGTTATAATTTCTTCAAGTACCCCTTCAGCACCTTTCCCTCTCTCTTCCTCCTCTGGGATACCAATTATGCGTATATTATTTCTTTTTAGTGTATCGCTCAGTTCTCTAATTTTCCCCTCATACTCCTGGATTTTTTTATCTCTCTTTCTCTCAGCTTCCTCTTTTTCCATAACTTTATCCTCTAGTTCACCTATTCTCTCCTCTGCCTCTTCAATCCGAGCTGTCGTCGTTTCCATTTTGTTTTGCATTTCGTTTAAAGCGCTTTTCAGCTCCTCGTGACTGTTCCTTAGTCCCTTGATCTCTGTAGCAAGAGATTCTCTGCTGTCCTCCATACTGTTTGCAAGCCCAGCGATTAATTTTATGACTATTATTCTAAATTCACTTTCTGTTATATTATTTAAATCCTTTTTGATCAGTTCATTAGCTGTTGTTATTTCCTGGAGATGCTTCTGAGGGGAATTCTTCCGCTTGGTCATTTTGGGTAGTCCCTGGAGTGGTGAGGACCTGCAGGGCGCTTCCCCTGTGCTGTGGTGTATAACTGGAGTTGGTGGGCGGGGCCGCAGTCCGACCTGATGTCTGCCCCCAGCCCACCGCTGGGGCCACAGTCAGACTGGTGTGTGCCTTCTCTTCTCCTCTCCTAGGGGCGGGATTCACTGTAGGGTGGCGTGGCCCATCTGGGCTACTTGCACACTGCCAGGCTTGTGATGCTGGGGATCTGGCGTATTAGCTGGGGTGGGTAGGCGTATTAGCTGGGGTGGGCAGGAGGGGCAGGCTTAGCTCGCTTCTCCTTAGGTGATCCACTTCAGGAGGGGCCCCTCTTCTGTGGGCCTCTCATCTGCGCTTGGCTCCGGAGACTCCGTTCTGCTAATCCTCTGGCGGCTTTCTGGGTTATTTAGGCAGGTGTAGGTGGAATCTAAGTGATTAGGTCCCAAGTTTAAATGTCAAATCTTTCCAAAGAAATTGGAAACTGCCCAACCGCAGGAGAAGAGCCTAGACGAGGTTGAGAGTGTGGGGAAAAAGTTCCTGAGAGTGAACAAGGTCATCAAGGGCCCAAAGGGCATACGGAAAAGGCACTTAAAAGAACTGAGACGTCAGAACATCCAGAGGAAACAGAACGCCCAGCCGTCTGTGGAGAACATGGCCAAGGAAAGAAGGCTCAGGAGACCATCCCCAGGGGAGCTTCACGTGGCGCACAGGCCCAGCAAATTAATGGGAAGCTCCTTCAATACAGAGCCTTCGTTCGTAGAGGAGCACAAGGCAGCGGTCTCTTCTTTCCTGAAGCAATACTCTTTGGGCAGGCCTTCTGCCACCCCCGCTCCAAAATCCCCACCTGACGTGAAAAAAAAAAATCAAAAGACTTCATGTACAGCGTTTTTGTTTTAGAAGATGCAAATGCTAGAGTTAGAAATATGAAGGCTTTCGGGCCAGCCTCACACCCCAGAAAAACACACCGCTTTCATAAAAGTCGCTCCCATGTGGTCCACAGAACACCCTAGGCCAAACTGAATCGAAAGTCCAGAAAGGAAAGTTCACTCAGTAATAGACAGCTGCTTGCAAAGAGGCCTCCATCCTCTGCAGTCAGGAGCCTCATAAATTCCCCTTCACGAGAGGATTTTTCATCTCCGGGAGAACTGAGTCCTCAGAAAAATCCTTTTCCAGAATTATTTGCTCCTTCAGGAACTTACAGAGAAAACACTACTGCAGAGAACGCTACTGCCCAAAATGTTTCTGACGAAAATATTTCTACAGGAAACACTACTGTGCCAGCACAAACCCTCCCTGAATTCACAAACCGTAAGAATCTTTCCACTGCTAATTCTACTGTTACTGCAGACAACTCTATGCCGACCGTTAAACAAACCAATGATACACAATGGGAATACCACAATGCGGGCACTGGCTTGCCCCCAAAAGCCACAGGCTTCACTGTGTCAAAGGTGATCTGTTTGAAATTCCGTTAAACCAGCAGCTACAGTCCCTCATCCCCAACAATGACGTGAGAAGCCTCATTTCTCATGTTATCCGGACTTTGAAAATGGACTGCTCCGAGACCCACATGCAGCTGGCCTGTGCCAAGCTCATCTCCAGAACAGGCCTCCTGATGAAGCTTCTCAGCGAGCAGCAAGAAGTAAAGGTGTCCAAGGCAGAGTGGGATACGGACCAATGGGAAAATGAGAACTATATCAGTGAGAGCACAGAAGTCCAGAGTGAACAGAGAGGGCAGGAGTCAAGGGAGGTGAGGATAAATCCCAAAATGTGGGGTCTCGACATTTAGGTGGTTTAGGACATGGACCCAAGCACAAGGACCAGGGGCTCCTAGTCCGGGTCTTGTCTTGGCCACATAATTTTGCCTAAGGCAATGATCTGCCACTTTGCTCATTCAGGAAACAGTGCCGCTGTTCCCAGAGTAGACAAAAAGAGGACCTAACATACAAGATACATAAATTCTTGAAGAAAATGCTAATGATTAAGATTACATATCACATTAGATTTGGTATATTCCTTAAGAACCTATAAGCGATTCATCGGAAAGAATGGGGTTTTAGAGTCGTTAAAGAATAGTTAACTTTCATCCTATCTCTGTTTTCTAAAAACATTGTTCTTTCCCTTTTTTTTAGCTCACAAAAGTTCCAGGCTATGGCTATAACAACAAACTCATCTTGGCAATATCTGTGACTGTAGTAGTGATGATTTTGATCATAGTTTTCTGTCTCATTGAGGTAAGGACAACAATTAATTCAGATTCCCAGACTATATTCCTTCTTTATAATAGATTCAGAACCCACAAACTGAAAATCAAAGCCACTTTCCCACCTATCACGACCTGATATCCCTCTTCAGTCTGGAGGAAGGAGATAGGCTTTGTCCTTTCATTGCAAAGTATATTCCAGGGATTTTAAAAGGAACCCCACTGCCGGGAGACATCTGTGGATTGTAACCAAGATAACAAGCCATTAGCTTGTTCTGAGACATTAGGTCTAAGAAGGCCACAGTTGACACGATAGTAAAATTTCTTCAACTCAAAAAAATTATGTCGATTCGATGCACTCACCAGTCATCCTCCTCCTACCACTGATTTCTTTCCTCGTTGGCTAAAATGGTGAGAGAGAAATAGTCTTCACCTTCATGGAGCTATCAGTCATCTCGGAAGAAAGGGCATGGCTTAGAGATAAAAGTGTCATCTTGTTGATTAATTAGATGTACCTACAGCTCTCTCCTCCACTTCGCAAGGCATTGTGTAGACAGGTTCAGTTAAAACCCTGCAGCTAAAATCCTGCATCAGGCTACTCAAAGCTTGTCATAATTACAGTTGCCTATTCCTGGAGCTTGCCTGTTTACCTTTTATTCAATTATGTATGAATTGAATATATATTCAATATATTTATTCAAATATACATATGCTTATTATATATATATGTATATGTATATATATATATATGTATATATATGTATATATATATATATATACATATATATATATTGCCATCTGTCATGGCAACCCTCCATTTCAGCCAAAGCAGCCCCCCACCATCCCCTAGTCAGACCATGCCCATTCCTACTTTTGTTGGTGACTTTGCCCACTTGAAATTCCTTTATTTCACTCTGCTGGTGGAAGTCCCATGAGCCTTCAAAAGCCAACTCGAGTTCATCTTTCTTCACAAAGCCTTCCCCGAATACTGTAATACTCCTGGACCTAGTCCTTCTGTGAGATTGTCACCATTTCTTAGGGTCTACAGTGACGCATTCCCCTCCCCTGATAACAAAAATATGCTAAACAGTTTGTTAAAAGGCAGCTCCTCAAGAGAGAAATATCAAGGTCATGGATCAGAGCAGAGATATGTAAGGCTTCCTGGTCTCTCAGACTCGAGTAAAGCCTGACTGGATGTATTAACTGCTAAGGAGAAACATGTCTGTCTTCTGGAGGGTTGGTCAGTAGTAAAGGCATAGAAATGGTGAGGAAGAGACCAACATGGGCAGTGCCCACCTAGCCTTGCCTAAGAGTAGAGATGGCACCTCAGGCAGCAGATGAGAGTCAGGCCCACCAGCCGGGCTGTGCCCGCGGGGCAGATGGATGGATCTAGCTACCTCAGTCCTTTCCATTAAACACTGGATTCAGCTAATTACTTTTCTTCCACTTCTCTTCTCACCAAATAGCCTTCTGATTATACTTCAGCGTGCCACAGAGGCCTGTCTCCACAGGAGGTAATGCCCAATCATGTAGACACAGATGCCCTATCTATGGAACGGATGTTTTCCTTATTGTCAAGTCTTGACCTGACATTCTGATTTTGATCAATCCTGTGACATTGGTGAGGTGATATTGCCTCCATGTAGAAAGAAGTGCGTTCTCTCTTGATGAGATCAGGGTCTGATTTCTCAGCCTAAGAGCCTAGGAACTAGCGTGGGGTCAGCTTACCATGACCTCTGGGAAGAGAAATCATTGGCCATTGTCCAGTCAGTACTCTGCATCTTGAGGTGGCCTGCAGCCTTTTGCTTTTGGGGAAGTTCTATAAACTCCTATTGCTGTTTTAAATTCCTATGTGGTTTAACCTTGTGTGTATATTTTTTTATGTGGTTTCATTATTTCCTCTCCCTACTTAGATGATACACTTTTTGAGGTCAGAGACCATGCAGTTTTTTTCCTGTAGTGGACAATAATGATGTTCAAAGGAAGAGATGAGGCATTGTGTCAATTTCACAAGGAGGAATAATGCAACCTAATATTTATGTGAAGTAGCCTACAGAGTCCAGCAATAGACAGATCCGTGGGTGACTAGGACTTTTGAAATGTTACCTTTTAGAGGCGCCTGGGTGGCTCAGTTGGTTAAGCGTCCTACTTTGGCTCAGGTCATAATTTCATGGTTCAGGAGTTCGAGCCCTGTGTTGGGCTCTGTGCTGACAGCTCAGAACCTGGAGCCTGCTCTGGATTCTGTGTGTGTCTCTCTCTCTCTTTGCCCCTCTCTCACTCTTACTCTCTCTCTCTGTCACTCTCAAAAATAAATAAACATTGAAATGTTACCTTTTAGTATTCAAATCAGTGGACGAAAATAAATAAGTGGTAGTAGAACAACTGCTTAATTATTTGGGAGGAAAATAACAACAGATCCCTATTTCTCACCTTAAAAAAACATATTTCAGTCAATGTAAAAAAAGAGAAACAAGAACCCGCCCAAGTATTAGAAGAAAATAGAATCAATACTTTTATGATCTTGTGGTGAGAAAAAGCTTTGTGACCTGATACCACATGCAGAAACATTTGATAGATTTGATCGTCTTGTCTGATTTATGCTTGGAATAAACCAGACATCTGATTTAATCCCCACAGTCCTGTGAGGATGATATCACCATCCTTCTTTCATACATAGAAGGGGATCAGCTTAAGGCCCCTGTGGCAAAACCCAAAGCAGAACCCAGCTGTGCCTGCAGTCAGCCTGTCTCCTATCCCACGGTTCCGTCTCCTTCACGATAAAAACACTGACAAATATTTGAAACATTGAAATTCAGTGAAAGCCCTTGAAAGGATGAATATATCTCATATGAAGAGAGTTTTATAAATCAACAGGAAGAGGACAAACAATCCAGGGGATCAAGGGGGCAAGGACTACGATGAACAGGAGGGTGTGGACAGTCCGTCACCATATCTGCCTCATGGCTTATGGGACATGGGTCTTGTTAACAAGGCCTTTTCGCCTCATGGTATAAAAACAGTCTCTGATATTTTCTTCTGTACTCTTATAATATTTGTTGTGATTTATTTATTTTTAATCTGTATGGAATCTGTGTGGTGTTTTGGTACGGTCGAGGTAGGGGATCTAACTTTTTTCCCTTACGTAAAGATCCAGTTACTTTAAAATCTTTTATTGAATGGTTCATTCTTTCTTCATGGATCTAAAATACTATTTTTATCTGGACTCTATTCTATCAATCTGGTTTTCTTTTCCTGTATCAGTATCACGCTACATACTTAACTGCAGTTGCTCCGTAAGAACGTATTTTAATGTCTGCTCTGTGATCTTCTTTTTCATACAGTTTGTAGCTATGCTTGCACATTTTCTCTACCAAATGTCAGCTGGCCAGTTTTTGTTTAAAAAACTGTCTTGGGATTTGAATGGGATTGCCTTGACTTTGTAGGTTAATTTGAAGGGAACTGACATCTTTACACTATTCTGGGAAAATAGTGTCTCACATCATGTATTCGTTTCTTCTTAATGTCCTTCAGAAGAGCTTTAGTGTTTTCATCTCATAGGTCTTACCCATTCTTTGCTAAGTTTATTCCTAGGTACTTTATGCCTTTTTATTGATCATTGTAAATGGGATAATTCTTCCGTTTTTTGATTAATTATTTATGGAACATAGGAAAGTCATTGAGGTTTACATGTTGATCTCTTGATTTTATATCTAGCCATCTTACTGAATTCTCATATTTCTTCCAATAAAATTTTAGTTGATTCTCTTGGGCCTTTTAGTTTGTCTGTAATTTCGTATGCAAATACGTCTTAGTTCTTCCTTTCCACCACTCCATTTTTTCCCAGTGCATCAGTTAGGACCTCCTCAACACCAATGAATAGAAGCAGTGATAACACACATCCTACTCTTGTCCTTGACTTTAAAACAGTGCTGCTGTTTAGGTTTCTGGTAGACACTTTTCTTTTCCTCCTCCCAAGAATTTTTATTAGGAATTATCTGTCGAATGTTATCTGAGACAGTCAGTAAAACGTATTACCAGCTGCACACAAGTTAGGTGTTATTGAAGAGTCAAAGGACTATTAAACAAATTCCTGTCCTAGGAAAAGTTATCCTCTCACTGGGTAGAGAAGACCTAAAATGCAAAGGAATGAATAAAGATTTGGAGGGAGTGGTTATTGTGATGGGTAACTGTGATCATGTTTTCTTCCAAAACAGATTTATTCTCATAGAGCAGCAGCCAAGGAAGGTAAAGAAGGAAGCTCAAGGTAAATATTAGTCTGGCAATCGTTACAGTAGAATTTTAGAACTAGATTTTCAAACTCATCTATTTCAATCCCCTTGTTTTACAGCCAGGAAATCACCAAAGGCAGAAAGAATACATATTTGGCCTAATGCTTTGCCTGGATCCAGCAAAGTTAGCTGCCCAGCCAAACCCGAGTTAGAATGGGACTGGCACAGAGCACCTGCTCACTAGACCTTTAAAGAAAGATCATGGGGGGATGGGGGTGGAAATGTTCAGACCCGTTGCTGCTGGCGGTGGGCATCGGGCCTGGCCACAGACCTTCTCAGAGGCTCTGGAGAAGGGATAGGGAGGGCCAAAAGTCGTGGGGTGAAGGGGCTAGTCTTCAAGCATGATGGAAGGTGGAATACATGAGTCCGTCCTATAGAGTGGGGGGGAGACTTCCTTCTTCCTCCTTCTGGTTTTCGAGGCCCCGCTCTCCATTCCCTTTATCCAGACCCAATAGAATTTGAACTGGGAGAGACCTTAGATAATCATTTATCTCTTCCTTTTATAATAATGAGATGGAGAAGGAGAAAAGGAAGATGTCTTGCCGGACGGTTGTATCACTAGTACCACTAGAACCAGAAAGAAGATGGTTCCTTTCCAGTTGGGCATGTCTCTGACTACACTGTTCTTGGGCTGTGAACTGCATTTTATGTCACAACTCAGTGCACACATACCGTATAGACATAAGTCCCTTCTAAAACAAACTTACCATACACTCTGATTCTTTCTGTTCTGTTTGAGTTTATTATTTATTTGGGGGGGGGGAGCAGAGAGAGGGAGAGAGAGAGAGAGAGAGGGAGAGAGAATCCCAAGCAGGTTCTACACTATCAGCACAGAGCCAGACACAGGGCTCAATGTCACAATCTGTGAGATCATCACTTGAGGCAAAATCAAGACTTGGGCTGCTCACCTGACTGAGCCACCCAGGTACCCCCTATTCCGTTTGTATGCAAAAAGAGTATTTTGTGTTTTAGCGCTAGCCGTGTGTTTTAAGGTGATTTCACGACCCACTCCCTCATCTGCCTGCAGTGTGACAGTCAGTGAGCTAGATAACTGCTGGTTGGACTCAGGCATTCACTCGGTGCGATTCATCTCGTAAGGTAAAGCAGCTAGGAAAATGGAAACACCTCCCCACCCGCCAGCAAATGATGCCTGGGAGGCTAAGCCTGGCGGGGACGGATGTAAAATGCTTCTGGAGAGAGTTAGGTGCTTCTGCCGTGTGGTCACCCAGTTTGTTGACTGCACAAGGGCACTTGGCCAAGGGCCAGAAGGGGAGCAGGGTGAAAATCCTGCCTATACTTCATGTCAAGTTACATGCAAAGGTCTCCCAGGGACACTGTGGGGCCATTATGGACAGACACAGGACAATTCTGAAAGCCCAGCATGTATGGAATTATTTCTGAGATCCCAGGTCTGTGTTGATTTTGCTTGCTAATAAGACTGGAGAAATACATTGTGAGAGGCATGGAAAATGGTACGAATCACTAATTGTCTGTGTGTGTGTTTCCTTCAAGGGGCTTCTTTGGATCTCTGCTGCGTAAGAGATGCTCAAAGGAAAGTGACAGTCAGGTAAATCTGAGGAGGATAAAGTACCGTGGCTGGAGAAGGCAGGGGAAACGGACCTAACATTGTCCTTTCTGTTTTCTAGGAGGGCTTTTTCTGGAGAAGGCGGCCACTTTGGCTTAGGGACATGTACAGACCTCTCAATGCCACACGCAAGAAAAACATGGCACAGAAGCTACACGACAAGGATTCTTCTCATTAAGATGAGATTTTCCACATGGAACTAGGGTACGTGATTGGGGAAGATTTTCTCTAAAATGAGGCAATTATGAAGAGTTGAATTGTTCCTTTCGAGAGTCAAAGCCTTGGCATTCTTCTCCTTTTCCCAGGG
The DNA here is from genome assembly GCF_028749965.1 of Puma concolor. NCBI lineage: Eukaryota > Metazoa > Chordata > Mammalia > Carnivora > Felidae > Puma > Puma concolor. Next base: position 541,724 of record NW_028240233.1, on the reverse strand, counting down.
AGCCTGGCAAAGCCACAGCAGAGAAGGCCACAGATTCCACTACTGAAGAGCTGGGTGACGAGAGTGAGACACTATGTGAGGTTGTCACAGAGTGAACGCCGTCCTGCCTCAGGCCACCTACAAAGTTTACTTTCCGATACTCGCTTCTCAGCATTGCTTATAAAATACTTTTTCTTCTCATATTGAAATGTATAAATCCATAACCAATTCTAGCCACGTGGTAAGGAACTAAAACGTAAACAGTTCAGAATTTATCTACAGACAACAGGGGCCACGGGCGAGAGAAGCAGGACTGAAGCCAGAGTCCCTCGTGGTAGCCAGGATTTCCGCAAGACACAAATGGGCAAAGTAGGGTGAATGGGGCGTCTTTCCCTCATTTCCCTGATACAGTCAGTCTCTGGAAACCGGACAACATATCTTTAAGGGGCTTAGACTATTAAGTTCATTCACAGCTTATTCTGGTGCTCTCTCCCCTGGCTCACCAAATACCAGTTACTCACAACGCGCTTGACCCCCTGCCCGTAGAGGATCATCTCTTTCTGGCCCCTCCGTGAGGTCTTTGGGGTTGCCAGAGTATTTGGATCGCTGAGCCTACCTCCACTGTCGGGCTGAGGCCTGTCTGTCTTCCCAAGAGCTCAAACTCAGACACAAAATGTGTAGCGGGAAGTAGGGTGTTCCTCAACCTTACAAGCTAGTAGACAATTCCCATTGGGTTTTTGTGTTTGTTTTCTTTAAAAAAAAAAAAAGTCCCCACCCTCAGAGAGCTAGCAGGGAGATGCTGGAGGGTTAGAGTAAAGAATGTGTGAGAGCAGTAATCACCCAGGACTGCCCTGCTCAGGCCTTTATTTCAGAAAACTTATTGGTGGGGGCACTTCCTGTTCACCTGTACCACACTAGCCTCTGCTGACCCCACTGAGGGTCGGATGCGTGCGGCTGGGCTCTCTCCAGTTCAGCCCAGCACCGCACCTACCACTGCTTTCCTACCCAGCTCGGATCAGGGCTGCACGATTCCAAGAGATAATGCAGCACAACGTGCAGAAGACGCAAACATCCCTCCACTTCTGCAGAGGAGGGCGTTAACCAGTCACATTTGGGATGTTGGGAGGAGTCGGGGTGCCTGGGTGGCTCCGTCCGTTGAGCATCCGACTTTGGCTCAGGTCATGACCTCATGGTGTGGGAGTTTGAGCCCTGCATTGGGCTCTCTGCTGTCAGCACAGAGCCCACTTCAGATCCTCCGTCTCCCTTTCTCTCTGTCCCTCCCCCCAGCTCACACACTGTCTCTCAAAAATAGATAAACATTAAAAATAATGAAGTCATCTATACTTTCTGAGTAAATGAATGACAGATTTTAGAAAAAGGACGTCAGAGTCAAAATACAGTAGTGAATAAAAGAAATCCTGAACGAACAAGGTTTGATCATCTCTTTTCTTAATGTCTGTTTATTTTGAAAGAGAGCAAGGGGGGAGGGGCAGAGAGAGAGGGAGAGAAAGAGCCCCAAGCGGGCTCCGTGCTCAGTGTGGAACCCGATGCGAGGGACTCGATCTTACGACCGTGAGATCACAGCCTGAGCTGAAATCAAGAGTCGGATGCTTAACCGACTGAGCCACCCAGGCGCCCCTGACAATCTCTTTACATGCCCCCAAATAAATGCTGGTGGCTTAGCGATAGGTGATGGAATATGGCACCAACCGCTGGCCACCAACAGAGTCCCCCGAGGGGACAGTAGGACTGGGGCACAGCCCAGCAGATTTGGCAGGGTTGGTAGGAACGGTTCCAAGCGGAGTGATTGGCCCATCAGTGCCTCTTTGGCTCTATTAGTTTGCTGCTGCTGGGCAAGGACACCTGTTCTCCGGGTGCCTGCTCCCGTTCCCCCAGCGTTTTAGTGAGAATGGCCCCCAAGTGTCTGTCTCGGTGTGGTGACTTCAGTGAGCCAACAAATAACTGTGTTGAAAGCACAAGACTAGAGAGTAACAGTAATCGGAAGCAGCGGCAGCAGCTAGTTCACTATTTGCTTACTTGGTGTCAAGGCCTGGGTTGGGCGTGTTGCAGTCTTAATTTCGCCCAACAGTCCGTGAAAACATACTTTATTATCCCCATCTGGCAGATAAGGGGACAGGGCTTAAAGGATGTAGGTAACCTGTTCAGGTGCCCAAAGCCGCAAATCCAAAACTGCCAGGTAGGGGTTTAATCCAGGCCTGTTAACTCCAAAGCCTGCTGACGGTTATACTGCCCTGCTGCAGGGTGCAGGGGTACAGAGACGTCTAAGCCATGGTTACCATCAAAGAATCAATAATTAGAACGATGAGGATGGTGGCAGCTACTGTTTGTTGAGCACCTGCTTTGAGCCAGGCGCAGTACCAGGCCCTGTAGTCACTCTTAGGTCACAAGGGCAGAAATTCCTCATGCCAGCCCAAACTCCTTAATGAGCTGGGTGGAGCGGGGGCTGGTGGTGACTTTTTGAATAAGAGAGGTGGACACAGAGACAGAGCTGACGAGAAACCAAGAAGACCCATCTGTGCATAGTTGGGCTTCCCAAAGTGTGGGCCGGGATTCCAGGCAACTCCATTCTCCTATTTTGGAATATTTCCATTAGCGCAAATGTGGTTCATAGAGTGAAGCTTAGAAAATGTTGTTTCTATAACACTACCTCAAATTTGCACAATACTTATTAGTCTCAAATGCCACCCTGCCATATTTCTTTTAATTTTTTTTTTCAACGTTTATTTTTGGGACAGAGAGAGACAGAGCATGAACGGGGGAGGGGCAGAGAGAGGGAGACACAGAATCGGAAACAGACTCCAGGCTCTGAGCCATCAGCCCAGAGCCCGACGCAGGGCTCGAACTCACGGACCACGAGATCGTGACCTGGCTGAAGTCGGACGCCCAACCGACTGCGCCACCCAGGCGCCCCTCTTTTAATTTTTTTAATGTTTATTTTTGAGAGAAAGAGAGAGAGAGCGTGCGGGCAGAGAGAGAGGGAGACACAGAATGTGAAGCAGGCTCCAGGCTCTGAGCTGTCAGCACAGAGCCCGATGCGGGGCTCGAACCCATGAACCACGAGATTATGACCCTCTCTGCCACTCCTCCACTCGCACTCTATGTCTCTGTCTCTTGCTCTCTCCAAAATAAACATTTAAAAAAATTTTTTTAAAACAACAATAAGCATTTATTCCTCAAAAAACATCTTTTTTAATGTTTATTTTGAAGAGAGAACAAGAGAGAGAGTACAAGCAGGGGAGGGGCAGAGAGGGAGACATAGGATCTGAAGCAGGCTCCAGGCTCTGAGCTGTCAGCACAGAGCCCAATGCGGGGCCCGAAGCCATGAATGGTGAGACCATGACCTGAGCCAAAGTCAGACAGACGCTCAACCAACTGAGCCACCCAGGCTCCCCATTCCTCAAAAGTTTTGAGTCAAATTTTTGGGAATATCTTGGGCACTTCTGCCCCTGGGTCTTTGGTGAGATTCTCAAGATACCACAGGGCTGCAGTCACCTGAAGGCTTGACTGAGTCGGAAGGGTCCACTTCCAAGGTGGTTCACTCACTTAACATGGCTGTCAAGGGGGTTGGAGGGAGGCCTCAGATCCTTGCCATATGAGCCTGCCCACATGCTGTTTGACTGAATGTCCTCACAGCATGATGGCTGGGTACCTCCAGAGTGAGTGAGCTGAGAAAGAGAGACAGAAATGACAGAAGGTAGCCTTCCTATGACCTCACCTCAGACGGCACAGAGCAGCATTTAGCAGTGACTTAGTCACTAAATCCAGTTCCCATTCAAGGGGTGGGAATTTAGACCCCACCTTTTAAAGAGAGAAGAGTCGGGGTGCCTGGGTGGCTCAGTTGGTTAAGCGTCTGGCTTCAACTCAGGTCACGATCTCGCGGTCCATGAGTTCGAGCCCCGCGTCAGGCTCTGGGCTGATGGCTCAGAGCCTGGAGCCTGCTTCGGATTCTGTGTCTCCCTCTCTCTCTGCCCCTCCCCCGTTCATGCTCTGTCTCTGTCTCAAAAATAAATAAACGTTAAAAAAAAATTAAAATAAAGAGAAGAGTCAAAGAATTTGTGAACATATTTTATTTTTTATTTTTTTCCAGCACTCATTCAGTAGATCTTTATATTTTTTCAATATATGAAATTTATTGTCAAATTGGTTTCCATACAACACCCAGTGCTCATCCCAAAAGGTGCCCTCCTCGATACCCATCACCCACCCTCCCCTCCCTCCCACCCCCCGTCAACCCTCAGTTTTGTGAACATATTTTAAAACTACCATAGCCAGGAAAACAAACCATTCTAGATATTTCAAACACACACACACGCAAAGGTTATACAAGCAATTGGTGCTCACCACTGGTGGGGCTCGCGGTGGTGAAGGTCAGGGCCAGGGGGGAATCGCACCACTAGCTCTCAGGTTACTTTACCACAGTTGCTTTCCATAGATTCAAAGTTGCTGCTGCCACTCAGTCAGGAAACTTCGGGAAGCCACTGCTGGGGTCACTACAGCCCCATGGCCCCAAGCCTGACTGGTGGGGAGTATGGACTCCAACATTCAGCCTGCATGTCTGCTGCTGCAGAGGAGAAAAGCATGGCTTCCGCCTCCTTCCCGCCTTCTAAATCTCACACAGGTACGCTTTATTGGCAGAATTCTGTTGCCGAGGGAATCTGTGAACTATGGTTCGTGGGTTTCCAGGACCTGCAAAGAAGGGGCTAGAAATGGGTGTCAAGAGCCAACCAACATTATCCAGCAAACCCCTCCTGATGGGTGGGTGTTCAAAGGCTTTGTAAAAGGGGGGTGGTGTCCACATGGAGTAACCTGGTGGTCGTGTTTCTAAGTCAGAAACCCTGAAAGGTGTCATTCTAGCTGGGCAGCAGGTGAGGTGCTGGATGCTGACGACATACACTCATTCCCAGAGGTGACTGGAGAAGCGCCTGGAGTTGATTCTTAGTTTCATCTCTGGAACGTTCTCACTGGAATTAAAGCTGGATGGACTATTGGCAATGCGGTATCTGAGAAAACATAGCCCCCATTCAAAAGGGCTGCCAGAGAAAAGATCTCCACAGGGAAACATGATTTCTCAAAATATAGCCTTTGGACCTCTATACGCAAACATCCCTGGGATGCTTACTTAAAAAGCTGATCCTGAAAATAATTTAATTTCAAAGGCTGTTGGGGCACCTGGCTGGTTCAGTCAGTTGAGCGACCGACTTCGGCTCAGGTCATGATCTCACGGTTCTTGGGTTTGAGCCCCACGTCGGGCTCTGTGCTGACAGCTCGGAGCCTGGAGCCCGCTTTGGAGTCTGTGTCTTCCTCGCTCTCTGGCCCTCCCCCACCCCCCTGCTTGCACCCTGCCTCTCTCTCAAAACAAAATATTAAAAAAAAAAAATTAAAAGGCTGATCCCGCACACCTCCCCTGATGAAGATAAACAAAAGCAGACACTACTTAAAGTAATCCAGACAGAGTTCAGTCAGTAACATAGTATTGCAGTGCCGTAGGGGAAAGGGTTCATCGTGAGCAGGCACCCAACTGGGAGTATTACAGAGGTGATGGGGTATTTCACAGGGAGAATGAGGGACTAGGGAAGGGAATGAGTGGGGGCTCTATAATCAGAAGTGAAAGATGACAAAAAGCAGGAAGGGACGCTGGCCCATAGGAGACCCATCTGGCTTTGCTGACACTTCTCAGAGTTAAGCTCCTGCCCTCTCACAGAAGCTGGGAGACAGGGGCCCGATCTTCAGGCGTCGGCTGGACTAAGCAGCCAATCCTTTAGACAGCCGGGAGTTTTGCAGGCAGGCACTTTAAGGGAGGCTAGAGTCCTACTAGGGATGCGGCCACGAGCTGCCAGCAACCATGCCCGTGGTTGTTCAAGTCTTCACAGGCCAAGCAAGGTTGAATCAAGAAGAGGGCTCGGAGGAGCCTGGCGAGCATTTGGAGAAAGAATCTGTCACCCTCCGAACCCACATGCCCACCCCTCCTGAGCCCATCCCCCAAACAGAGGGACCACTTCGACAGGCCTTTTTATGCTCACCAAACTACTGAAGTAGGACAAGGCGGACGGGGAGGTGGGGGAAGCAGAGGTTCTCCGGCTTCTTCAGGGCTGGAGGTCAGCAGGGATCTGCGAGCGGGAGACGAAGGGCAGAGCAGATTGAGGATGACCAGGAGGCTCCACTGGATTCTTAACCTGGGAGTCCCGACTGGTCATGCTGGCGGGCTCCTGCCCCCACGGAGGTCAGGGCCTCTCAGTCCTGAGGAGCACCAGGCACGACCAGCTCTGGCTCCTGTGGTCCTGGTGGGGGTATGTTGTTGAGACCTGGGGGATGGCGTGGAGCACCAGCTGGGGGGCGGGAGCACACTCATTCAAGAAGAAGAAAAGTCCCGAGGCCCGAAGCAGAGGCAGGAATGGTGCTTAGGCTGCCTGTGTTCCAGGGCAGTGGCAGAGAGCGGTCTGGCGCCACCCTGTGGAGGAAATGAAGATTTCAACAGTACAAAGGCCTCATCTGGATGAGGGCTACACCCCAGGGTGGTAGAGCAGGAAAACAGAAGGAGCCTGGCTCCCTGACATAAGAGCCACCGAACCAGCCCCAGATCCAGTACTTAACCGGATTATCATATGAGAGATCAAGAAGCTGCTTCTTAAAAAAATTTCTTTTCAATGTTGACTCATTTTTGAGAGACAGAGACAGAGCATGAGCGGGGGAGGGGCAGAGAGAGAGGGAGACACAGAATGTGAAGCAGGCTCCAGGCTCCGAGCCGTCCGCACACAGCCCGACCCAGGGCTCGAACCCATGAACGGCAAGATCATGACCTGAGCCGAAGTCAGACACCTGACCGACTGAGCCACCCGGGTGCCCCCAAGAAGCTGTTTTTTTTTTTGTTTTTTTTTTTTTTCAACGTTTATTTATTTTTGGGACAGAGAGAGACAGAGCATGAACGGGGGAGGGGCAGAGAGAGAGGGAGACACAGAATCGGAAACAGGCTCCAGGCTCCAGGCTCTGAGCCATCAGCCCAGAGCCCGACGCGGGGCTCGAACTCACGGACCGCGAGATCGTGACCTGGCTGAAGTCGGACGCTTAACCGACTGCGCCACCCAGGCGCCCCAAGCTGTTTTTTAATTTAACCCACTGTTGGGGCGCCTGGATGGCTCAGTCGGTTAGGTGTCCGACTTCAGCTCAGGTCAGGATCTCACCGTTTGTGGGTTCAAGCCCCACATCGGGCTCTGTGCTGACAGCTCAGAGCCTGGAGCCCGCTTCGGACTCTGTGTCTCCCTCTCTCTCTGCCCTTCCCCCACTCAATCTCTGTCTCTATCTCAAAAAGAAATAAACACTTAAAACCAAAAAGAATTAAAGGGCGCCTGGGTGGCTCAGTCGGTTAAGCATCCAACTTCAGCTCAGGTCATGATCTCGCGGTTCGTGAGTTTGAGTCCCACGTCGGGTTCTGTGCTGTCAGCCTGTCAGCGCAGAGCCCGCTTTGGATCCTCTGCCCCACTCTCTCTGCCCCTCCCCCGCCTGCACTCCCCCCCCCCCCGAAAAAAAGGATTAAAAAAAAAAGAATTAAAAAAAATTCACTTAACCCACTGTTGTGTCGGGTCTCTACTGCAGCAGCTGAACCTGTACGTAACCTGATAACGGAGGGAGTCCATGTATCTGTTATCTTTTGCCACAACAGTGCTAACTAATAAACCATCCTCAAAACTCAGGAGGCTGGGAAACCGATTCTCACAGGTTGGCCGTTACCGCTGTACTTTAATGCCCTGCTGGCTGGATCGGCGCGGCTTCTCGCTGCTGGTCCTGTCTCCCTGCGTTGCTGCCGGGACCCAGGCTGAAGAGGCAGCGGCTACCCAAGAGAAGCGGAAGAGAGCAAGCACTCTTGCTCTCTTCGAGCCTAAGCACGGAGCCTCTTCGAGCCTAAGCACGGAACCAGCCCCAAGCCCCAAGCCAGGGATGGGAAAGTACACTGTGGCCACGAGGAGACACAGCAGGAGCGGGGTTGCGGGGAGGGCCCATAATTCTCTCTCCCAGAATGTGACAGAGTCGTGGGTTAGAGGCTACGACACGGTGGCCCTGCTCTTCTAGGCGTCACCTACGAATGGCGCGGAGTGAAAGATAGCGTCCGTCCATGTGAAGACTCAACCGCAGTTCTCTGTTAGGTCAGGAGCCCTGACAAGACAAGAATCACATCTCCTTCCTCTTCCCAACGCCTAGTGCCAGACCCTGCCCTCAGGGCTGACTCGGGGATATTACTGGGTGAATCTGAGACCATTTCTTCACTCTCTGCATAGGATTCCTTATGTAATACAGACTGACCTCCTAAAGGTCAGCACACAGTGCTATGTGTTTGCCCCCAAAGCTGCAAAGGGACCGTGCCATTGGGAACTGAGATGTGTACCTAGGTCTGTCTACACCGCATCCTGGATCCACTGCCTCCCAGAGGGACCTCCAGAAGAAAGGACTTCTACAAGTTTAATATCGCAGACTCCACACTCCAAAGGAGAACCGCTTGAAGAGAGCCATGGTTGACGCTAAGGAATGCCACCATCACCACAGAATTCCAGGCACCGGGCATGTGGGTAGAAAGTATATTTTAGGGCAGTGACTCATGGTAAGTCGTTTCCTCCAGACCCTAAAACGGACTATTCCACGTCAAGCTGTCTCAGGCTCAGGCTGATAACAGGGCAGCCACAGGGGACCTAATGGGAGCTGCGTTGTCACGGTCCAAGTCTGTACACACCGCTTGTATAACCTGCCCAAGTTCGCAAAGACAATGTATCAGTCGCCGCTCTTTATGCTCCAAGTGAAAGAAATCCAACTAAAATATGCTTAAACCAAAAATGTCATACAGTGTATCGGCTCACATAACCGGGAAGCCTAAGATCTTAAAGCTGGCCGCATCTAGCGCTCAAACGTCATTCTCTCCGCAGCTGTCCCTCAGTTGTGCTTTCCTCCATGATGGCTTCAGGCTTCAGGATGCATGCCCCAAGACTGCAAAGATAGTCGTTAGTAACTCCAACTCTCCACTGAGGTTGAGCAAGCCTCATAAAGGAAAGCCAGTCTTCAAAAAGCCTCTGATTGGTCTGCTTGGACCCTGTATCTGGTAGGAGGAGACCCTGATTGGCCAGCCATGGCCACGTGCACCTGCAAGGTGGGCCTTAAACCAGTACTTAAGTCTCTGCTAGGGCACAGGAACTGAATAGAAAGTCAAGAGAGGGGTTGTCTCACGGCAAGTTGAGGGGGTGAGGTGACAAATGGAAGACCAGACATTGAGGCTAGATTGAACTAACCCTAAGCCTAAACTTTGAACAGGCTTTCACACGTTCATAGATGCTATTGCGAGTAAAACACAAATTCACTTAAGAGCAGGAGTGCCTTCATAGTAACTTTTGGTCTTTCTGTATTTTTTGTCCCAATTAATAGATATCGAAAGGATACCTACGATCACGAGCAGGTCCAAAGACCATTCTATTTTTTAATATTAGAAAGGGATTCTTAACTGCAGATTAAGAGAGAGAGTGAAGAAAGCAAGAAGAGAAGGGAGCCAGGAAAAGCCCAGCCCAGGAAGCAGCGAAGGAAGGTTCCAGGACAGCAGCGTAGGACAGGTCAAGGAGGTAGCCGAGGGGAATGGCACTAACTGTCATGCCAGAGCACTGGAGCGGAGTGGAGGAGTGATCGTGGCGGGCAGCACAGAAAGAGAAGGAGAAGAAATTAAACCCCGGGGGGTCGGGGGACAGAAACGAGTGCCATCGGACTACATGAGTAAGCTCTGCGGTGAACAATACTTGCCTAGTCACAATTCTGCAACCACTGTCACTCGTGGGGCAAGAGTGACAAAAGTAAACCCCAAGAATGGAATGGGTGGGGGGTGTTAAAGACCTAACTCCTTGCCTGTGTTGCCAGGACGTCCACAGACAGTGTCTAAAATGCATGAATCAGAGCACCTGGGTGGCTCAGTCGGTTGAGCGTCTGACGTCAGCTCAGGTCACGATTTCACGGTTCTTGGGTTCGAGCCCCGCATCGGGCTTTGTGTTGACGGTGCAGAGCCTGCTTGGGATTCTCTCTCTCCTTCTCTCTCTTTCAAAAAAAAAATTTTTTTTTTAAATCTTTTAAATGGAAGAATTAAGAGCTAGAAACACAAGACAGGTGGAGATAAGCACCCGAAGACCCAGCGAGAGGTAAGGAGGACCGAGGACTGGTGAGCTGGCCCAGGAGGGTGGGGATGGTCGAGGCAAGAGGCTGCTGCGGGTCATTCTGTTTCCTCACCATTTCATTTCGTACTATTTGAACTGTAAACTACGTGTGATAACATTTGGGAGGCTTACAGAGTCCATTCTTTTGTCAACTGCACCTCAAAGCTGTATTTGTGTCCAACTTCATTGAGATAGAATTGACAAATCATTTTTACGAACCCTTTAAATCCATTTCTTCAAGTAGAGTGGGAGGAACCAAGCTTCCTGCAACAGAAGCCATGAGAACATTACCTATTCCGGTTTCAAAAGAAATGGTGGCATTAGTCCTACTTAGATGATTTCGGTCAGAGACCAAGTAAGGATACATCTGGGGTTCCAACAAGAGAGGCTCTCACTCCAGTGCTCAAAGACCAGTTAGAAAACGGAGATCTGACTGGACTGGGTAGGTACAAATTAGCCAAAACTGTAATAATAATAATAATAATAATAATAATAATAATAATAATATAGCTAGTTATCCTCAAGTGCTTACTTCAGACCAGAAACCGTCCTGAGGATATTATCTTCTTTAATCCTCACGGCAACTGATATTTTCCCCAATTTACAGATGAGGAACTGAGGCTCAGATAGTTTGGGGAACTTCCCGGAAGTCACACACTCTGGCCCCTCTGCCTGAGGCGAAGGGGCCTCAGAGTGTTGTGATTTACTTCTCTTTTCTAACCACCAATCAAACTTAGAAGTTTCTATCTCTGGTGCCATCTCGAGGGGCCTATGAAAACCACTGACTGTGGCAGTGGTCTCAGGCCCACACTTGCTGGGTTGTGCTGGGCCCCGCGCTGTCTTAGGGAAGGCCTAGAAAACGGTATGGGGTAGAGCCGGTATTCAAACCTAAGCATTCCTGGCTCCAAAGCCCACTTGCTCGGCCACTGAATTATGCTAGTTCTCCAGCTAGAATCAGAGCTGGGTGAGGATCCCACCCGTAGTAATTATGAGTTGTATGGCCTTGGGCCCCCAAGTTCCTTAACCTCTCTTAAGCCTGTTTTATCATCTATGCCATGGGCATAACAATGGTGCTTACCTTCAGGGTGGTTGCTAAGGATAAATCAAAATTCCTATCTGGCAACTAGGAGCCTCTGTTTTCCACACCTGTTAAATCCCTTGCCCTTCAGCTCCTAGGTTAAAGAGAGATCCTCACATTTTCTCACCCTTCAGATCCACGGGTGGGAGGGCAAGAGACAGAAAAGGTCTGGGCCAAGGCTAAATGCTTGGGCCTCATCCCAGAGTGACTCTCCAGGGCAGGGGCGGGGTTCAGGAATCGACACCTTAGACCCCCGAGAAGTTCAGATGCCTGCAGTTCTCCTGCCTGGCTTTGAATGACTATGCCTAGTGCTTGACTCTGACAGACCAGTGCCTTTGTGAGCGTCTGAGCCCTTCCTGCGCTGGCCTCCAGCTCTGTCTGTGCCTCCTCCCTTTCCCCATTGCCCAATCTGTCTTTATCTCCCCCTTCCATTCTGATCCCCCTCCTCTTACTCTGGCCTTACTTCCTAGCTTCCTCTCCACCTCTCCGTGCACCCTCCCCTGAGCTCAGTCTGCATTCCTACCCACCAGCCGTTTCTCTACCAGTCTCTTCGCCGGCATCGGCATCGCCCTTTCCTGTGTCCACCCGGAAGGCTCAGATAAAAGGTGCTTCCGCCAGGATAACCTTCCAGGCCTCTTCTCTGGCACCATGGCACTTTGCATGTACCTTTATTATTGCTCAAATAACAGGGTAATGGGAGATTTTTTTTTTTTTCCGGCCTCAGACTACCTGGTGGACTCGTGGCCCATGAATGGTGGAAACGTGCGCCAGAGTAAGATGGAGAGAGGAAGACAAGCCCGTCGACTTTGCAGAGGGGCCGAGAGGCCTGAGAAGTAAGAGAAGACCAGGAGACGGGGGCTCCTGAAAAGATAGACAAGAGATTACCATGCGGGGTTCCCACAGCTTTTGCAGACAGCGGCTGCGTACAAATTCATTGGAAGAACTGAGGAATGTTGCTGGCTCCATCTGGGGGAGGGCATGCTTGTATCAAGACACTGATGCTCTTGATGTGCTATAATTATAACCAGAAACACTATCCTTTTGCCCAGGAAGCTGGATTTCCTAGTAAATTCCTTACTTTCCAAGTTGTTTAATGCTAAGATAATGCTTTGCTTCTGTGTCCTTATTTATTTATTTTTAATGTTTATTTACTTTTGAGAGGGAGAGCACATGCGAGGGAGGGGCAGAGAGAGAGAGAGAGAGAGAGAGAGAGAGAGAGAATCCCAAGCAGGCTCTGCACGGTCAGCGCAGAGCCCAATGCAGGGCTGGAACTCACAACTGTGAGATTGTGACCTGAGCCGAAGTCAGACACTTAACCGACCGAGCCACCCCGGCATCCCTCCGTGTCCTTATTTCTAACTTTCTGTTCAACTGTTAACCATACTAAATGTACTCAGATTCATCTAGTCTAAAATCGAGGAGAGGTGGTTCTCGCTCCTAGAGAGAGAATTATTGAAGGGGCAACCCGCACACACTCAGGTGCCACATCTTCAACAGCTGGTTTTATAAATGGAAACAGGCACTGGGACCCCTTCTTCTCCCCTTCCCAGAAAGGCTGATGGAGAGCCTGGCCCAGATCAGTGGAGCTTTCTTCCAAGAACTGTCCCGTTCCCAGACCAGCCCTGTAGACACCCCCAAAGTCCCCCTGAACCTGCAGATAGCAGTACCTCTCCACCCCACTACTCACCCCACACTCAGGCCCTAAGATCCCATTTGACCTAAGCCTGCAGGTATGAAGTGTCCAAAGCACAAGACATCTCTCCCCACCCCCACCAACACACACTCTTGACCTTCTGTTCCGAGTCCATGTGAAAGAGAAATATCAACTCTACCAAGTAAAGGAAACAAACAACTTGCTGGCTAGATGAGAATAACCAGAACCTTAAGCTTCATGCCTGGGGGCTGACGGGTACCTAAAGGTGCTCCCTTGGTGACAGCGGTGATCAAAACCTGTATGCTTTTCCTGAGAACCACCAGGCGGGAAGCACCTACTGCACTGATGCCCTCAGGGAGGCAAAACTAGGGTAGACGTTATTGGTCCGATTTTACAAGTGGGAACCTTCCGGGCAGGAGGCCAACAGACAGCCTCAATGGTAGATAGTGCTGTGCCCAGGCAAGGTCATGAACCCAGAAGGCGGCCGGGATCTAGTGAGACGCAGACACTTCTGGGGGCGGGCAGTAGGACACGTTCCGCCCGACACTGGTGGGCTACCCCGGTGGCCTCGCCTCTTCGTGCGCATCTCGGGTCGCAGAGTCCCCAGCCTCCCAGATCACTCACCTGCTCCGGGGCTGGTGACTTGGGCTTTCCCGAGCGGTGGCCCCGCCCCGAGGCTCCGCCGGCCCTGCGATTGGCTCCGCGGTCCGGGGGCGGGGCCGGACGCCGAACCAACGTGATGGCGTCCGGCGCCGCGAGCGCCGTTTCCTGTTGTCGCTGGCCGGGAGGCCGCAGCGCCTGGTCGGAGGCTTAGGGGCTGCCGTGGCCAGGAGTGCCCCGCGCCCCGTCCCCGCTCCCTCTGGTGAGTTAGGGGTCAGAGGGCGAGGAGGGTGAGAAGGGACGGCGGGGCCGAGACGAGAACGGGCGATGGGTCACCAGCCCTGTCCGTGATCGCAAACCCTTGGTTGCTTTGAAACTGTCCTGCTTCAGAGCCTTTTCCCTTCCCCGCCTGAGCCCCGCACCCTACCCCACTCGGACCCGAGCCTTCAGCCCAAACAGCCAGTGCTGACCCGTCCCCTTCCTCTTCTTCACCCGTGACCCGAGCCCAGCCCTTACCCTCACCCCTTCACCACTGGTCTTGCGTAAGTGCAGCCACACTCGACCCCACGGCAGCCCACTTCCAACCCCTAGGACAGCCACTTCCCTCCGCCTCCCTCTGACGCATCTCATTCTCACCCCTCAACCCCTTTGGCGATCCCAGTGCTCCACGCAGACCTCCTCGAACCCCCCCTCCCCCCTCCCCGTCTTTCTGGCTTACCCCTTTTCAGGCTCAGCTTTCTTATCCCAGCCCCCCTGCTCAGCCCCCCAAGGTCTGCTCAGCCAAAACACCCACCTCCCCCCACTCATTTAATACCTACCACCACAGTAGATGCCCTATTGCGCTTACCCCCCTCTTCTTGATAACTCTGATCTCAGCCCTATCTCAAGTCTTGTATGTATCTTCTTGTCCTCGCCCACTCAACCCCTAACTTCCAAGCCCACCCCGTACTTTCTTTCCATCCCCAGCCAGCCTGAGGACACTTCATTCCTGAGTCTTTGCTAAACCACCCCCCAACTCTTGCTGCCCTAGTTCCCACCACCCCTACCCAATCTTGTTAGACTGACGTCTTCCTATCCCCGTTTCAACTCTTCATCCCAACTCTGCGCCCATTCTTCCCTTGATGTGGTCCCCATTTGATCTGAGAACCTAGTGCAGTCCCCTGCCGACCCCACCTGCTTTCTCAGAGCCAGGCACTTGCCGAACACCTCAATTGATGCAGGGCCTCAGATGGTAAGTAAGTGTGGAGGAGTAGAGATCCTTCTCCCGTGGGTCAAGTGCTTTTCCTGGATGTCAGGTCCCCTGTAGCTGTCCTTAAGGATTGTGTTCCTGGCATCCATATTACATCACTCGCGTTGGCTGCTGGAATGGTAGGTATCATCCAAATACCTGGAAGGTGAGGGACAGCTACTCATTCAGCTGGGGCAGTGGGAGCTTATCACTTCCTTTTGGGTGATGATCTGGAGAAACTCCAGGGGTTCCACTGTGTGGGGTTGGCTGTGGTCACAGAATCATGTCCATGTGTATTGCCCTGCCGCTTAGAAAGGACCCTCACCCAGTGCCCCTCCTGGCCAGAACTGGTTGTAGATTAGTCCCGCTACCGAATGTGCCAGAGGTGACGTTACATGTTGTGAAGAGTAGAGATGAGTGGATCCTGGGGACGCCGAGGCCTCCGTGGAGGCTGTTGAATTGCTTCCTCTTTTGGCAGGTGCTGGAGCATTGAGTTTTGACCATTTTGATTACCCATGAACACAGAGAGTCAAGTTATCTCAGAGTAGCTAGACATTCTTGAGGCACCCAGGCTCCATTGTTAACATTTATAATCTCCTGGGATTTGGGGGTGCACCTCCCCTCTAAGTTCTGGTGACCAAACTCCGAAGGATTGGCCATTTGACAGCCATTGTAAAGGACCCCAAAGAAGACCCATTGTCTTTGCTTGCATTTGTAGTCTCACGCCTTCGAGAATCGGATGGCCTTTGACCTTCAATGTCCCCTTCCGTGAAGGTGTGATCTCTGAAGGGTTTCAGCCTGTTGGCAGCTTGGTGTAATGGAAGGAGTTCCACAGTGACCCCACCACTGAAAAGTTGTATACCTCAACCTCTTACGGTCTGCAACGGTCTGAGCCTTTTTATTTTACTCATCTGTTCATTCAGCAAGTATTTCTTGAGCACCACCCTGTGCCGTGCACTGTTTGAAGCATTAGAAATACAATGGTGAATGAGTCAGGCAAAGGTCCTGCTTTCATTCACTCAGAGTTTGGTCCTTGCCAGAATCTTAAGGGACCTGGGACAAGAATATGGGAGAGATGGGTGTTGTTGGATGGAAGGAGGGAGGGAGGAAAGAAAGATACCCAGTGTTCCTAGACTTCACATTTCTGGCCTCCCCCACTAGCCTTTGGACTGGGAATCACGAGCTAGAAGTTGCTTGCCCTCCAGCTGATATTCAGTTGCTTTGCTGCCCTACCCCCCCCCCCCCACACACACACCCATCCCACCCCCCACAGGGCTCTTGTCTAGAAATCCGACTTTCTTCAGGTAGAAGGAGGTGCTGTTTACTCAGCACTCACATGTCTGAAGTATCCGCTGTCTTTCTGAATCAGAAGATAACTTTGTCATTTGTTTCCAACTGAAAACCCTGACTCATCACCTGGTAGAGCAGCTGGAGGGCTTAAACACCGGCCTGTTGTCGTGCATAGCCAGGTGCAGGATCGGAGTCAGGCCGTAGAGACGAGGCTGTCGCGGATGGCGGGGAAGTCTCTCAGAAGAGGAGGTTGCTGTTTACTGATGAACGGAGTGTTTCGAAAGTGGTGAAGCCAGGTTATCCATTTCTTCTTTTAATGTAAGTCTCATCTGAGTCCTTCTCCTCTTTTCGTTCTTCCTTAGTCTCCTGAGGAAGTGAAATTGGATGTTTATAGAAGGCCAGGCAGTATCACGAAGAGAATCAACCACAACGATTCCTTCCTGTGTGTTGGAACGTTTGAGGAGGGACAGCTCGGAAACCTGGCTGCCATGGAAAGGACCTGTGGTCAGCTAGGTGGGGCCACAGATCTGATGGGCAAGATTGTTTCTTGTCAGTGTTAGGCCTTCTTTGATAAGGTGGAGCTTCTGAAGAGTCTGTGAATAATAAGTTTGCCTGAAACTCTTTGAACCAAGGACCTGGGACAGTATGAACTGGCGAAAGGCACAGAGCTTGGAATGAGAAAATTCTGTCCCTCACCTGAGGCGTGTTTCTACTGAGCCTCAGTTTTCTCTTCTGTGAATGAGGGATAATCATCCTTCTCTCACAGGATTGTTTTAAGAATTAAATGAGGATAGAGAATGAGATCCTGTGCCAGAGTGAACCGATACCGAGGGGCAGAGGTAGAC
This sequence comes from Puma concolor, assembly GCF_028749965.1. Taxonomy (NCBI): domain Eukaryota; kingdom Metazoa; phylum Chordata; class Mammalia; order Carnivora; family Felidae; genus Puma; species Puma concolor. The sequence continues at coordinate 524,857 of NW_028240233.1, read as the reverse complement.
GAAGGGTGGCTTAGGAGTTTCCTAAAGGCACACGGCACTCACCTTTTCTGCTCAACTGTATCAGGGATGTTTGAACTCTCTACTTGCTCTCTTTATTCTGGGTCTCCTGAAGACCCACCCCTCTTTTGTTTGCTTCTTGGTGTCAGTGAAGACAGTTCTGAGGATAGAAAGTGAAACCAGTCCCATAGCATGGTAGATGGGGGTCTGGCCCACCCAAGGAGCCTGCTGGAGTGCTGACCTAGCAGTCAGGAGACCCAGAGCCCAGAGATCTCACATCGTAGATGGTCGTGGTCCTGCCTCTGAGCCATTGCCTGCCTTCCTGAGGCGTTCTAGCACCGACAGGCCTATGTAGGGAGCTTTGGTTTCCTGCAAAGAAAGATGTGCCCGGAACTTTGGCCTGACCCCCACGTCTCAGTTCTGTTTTGTGAATTGTCAAGTGGCCATTCTTCTAGGTTTCTCTGCACGGTTGTCCTTTTGTGACGTTCCTGACACTGTTTTAGGTCCCAGTTGTCTCTTGTCTGGCCCTGCTCTGACCTCAGTGTCAGTTTACTTTGTTTTTTCAGCAGATCCTGACTTGGCCAGGACACCCACTTAATGATAAGCCTCCCTCCCTCCAGTGAATATTATTTTCAGTTAATTAGTTGATGAGGCCTCAATGGTCCTCCTCTTCAGATTGCTGAGGCCCAAGCCTTGAGGCCGGCTGAGGGAAGGGCAGTTTTAGGGCTTGAGGCTCTGTCTAGAAGGGCAGGCCCCCGGAATTACCAAAGGGGATTGGATGCCAGGGTCTCAAAGCCAGAGAGCCTGAACTTGGCCTGCAGGGCTGCGTAGGGTAGCCTTGAAGAAACCCAGCCTCTAGGATCAGGCACGGTTTCAGGACCGACTCTGTAGTACGTCCCCTTCTCCCGGTGCCCTGGTGGCCAGAGCATGGAGCTGGTCTCCAGCAAAGGGTCCTGAGGATTCCCGGTGGGTAGGAGCTGGGAAAGTGGTGGAGGGAGAGACAGTGTGATGGGCTGTGGCCAGGGGCTAGTGTTCCTCCTGTCAGTCTGTTGTGCGCTGACCAGAGCTGGTTTCGTGGGGCCCGTCCTCCACACACCTGTCTCCCTTTGCATGTCCTTACTTAGGAAGGTCGGCGCTGGGTCCTGTTCACCCTCTGCCGGATCCAGAGGCCAGGGGTGAATCAGAGCGTCTTTCATCATTTAGGGCCACCCTGCCGTTCTCCATGCCTCGCTGTTCGCCTGTAAACCTTTCCTGCCAGACTCAACCCGATGCTCCCTTGCATCCCGCCACCTGGGCCCCCGGCCGAAGAGCCCTCCTCCCAAGACTCCCCTGCCCCCTCCCCAGCCACCCCTTAGCCCTAGCTCACACCTGCCTCTTCCAGAAGGGTGGATGTCATCCTGGCCGAAGGTGGTAGAGCCCGCCACTGATCAGCCCTGGGATCTTGGGAAGTTCCTTGACCTGGGTCAGCTTTGATTTCGTATCTGTTAGATCTGGATAATAAAAGAGCTCGCCTAGGGTGGTTCCAAGGAATGAATGAAGCAATGTGTGTAAACAGTACAAAATCCATTCAGCATGCCTCCATTTGATAACTTCTTTGGGCCATCGGTTTTTGAGAACAGAGACAGCGATGACCTGTTTTTTGGTGTCCCTCCATGCTCGGCAGTGTGGTCACTAGAGATCTGTTTAGATGGGAATGTGCCTACCCAATCCTGGTCCGTCCAAGTGGCTGGGGCGGTCCAGGCGAGCCAACAGCCCCCCCCCCCGAGGCTCAGGTTGAGGCCCCCCCCACCCCCGACCTAAGCCACCCCCGGGGGGTGGGGGGGAGCCAGTGCCCTGAGGGATTTACCTGTGTACTGACTTCAGGTAGTTGAGCGGACTCATTCAGACAGTGGCCTTTGCCTGTAAGGCTTGGCCACATCCAACCGGGGTAATAGACACCATTTATCCTTAGTACCGTCAGGCCCTGTGCTGGGCATTTTCCACATTCATAACCTCCATTTGAGACGTCTGCCGTGGTGCCCCACCTAGCATGCCTAAGTGGTTAGTGGCAAATCGAGATTCGAACCCGTGTTGTTTCCCTTAGGCGTGTCCCTGTGCTGCTCCAGCTGGACCCTCGTGCCTGGAGGGGAAGCAGCTATGTAGCAAGAGGCCCTCCCTTTGGAAACTTCCTTCGGTTGTGCTTGTCCCCGCCGAGCTGGCAGACATGGGGCTGGCACAGGAGTCAGAGGCTCCGAATGTGAATTGTGAGCCCCTGCTTCCTGGTCCATGTGGGCTCTTGGCACCTCCAGCGGCAGCATCCCCCTCGCACCCTTAGTTCTGTATCCAAATCAGCCCTTCATTCCCTGCTTTTTTGTGCCAGCGTGTGGTGTGGCATACAGAGGCCTTTCCATGCCCTGATTAGGGTGGACCCACCCATGGCACATAGGATTCCCCACCTCCTGAGATCCGAGCCCTCAGATTTCTTCTCTTCCCTTGTTTCCTTCCTTAAAATCCACTCTTGGCTTTTACTTTTGAATTCAGAGGCCTTTGCATTGCAGTTTGAGGAAGATGGGCTGACCCGCTGCCTGCTGGGGGAGGGGGAGAATTGGCTGCGGGTGGGGAGCTGGAACCTGCTCATCTGGCCGCCGCCGTCTGTCTCTGCAGGTGTCATGTGATTCTCCGAGGGAGCTGCAGTGTGAGCGGAAATGCTCTCGGTGGTGGAGAATGGACTGGACCCCCGGGCTGCCATCCCGGTAGGCAGTCGGAGAGGCTCAAGGGTGGGGAAGGGGGCACGGGACAGCCATGTCGTTGGTTTTCCTCACTTTGAAATGAATGAGTACTGTCTGGAAAGCGAGGCCTCGGGTTGAGAAAGAGTTATAGCAGAAGCAGGCTCTGAGGAGATCCTGCCCTTTCTAGAACATCTTCTTGGTGATGGAATGGGAATTGATAAAAAACGACGGATTTTAATACGGGCTGCCTAAAGACCAAGGATTTCTCAAAGGAAGTCATACATATGGGGCGCCTGGGTGGCTCACACGGTTAAGCGTCATGATCGTAAGCGGCTCATGGTCTTACAGTTTGTGAGGTCAAGCCCTGCATTGGGCGCTCTGCTGTCAGAGCAGAGCCTGCTTTGGATCCTCGGTCCGCTCTGTCTCTGCCCCCTCCCCCACAGGCACATACACGTATGCACATTCTCTCTCTCTCTCTCTCAAAAATAAGTAAACATTAAAAGAAGGGGCAGCTGGGTGGCTCAGTCGGTTGAGCATCCGACTTCGGCTCAGGTCATGATCTCACGGCTCATGGGTTGGAGCCCCGCATCGGGCTCTGTGCTGCCAGCTCAGTGCCTGGAGGTTGCTTCATATTCTGGGTCTCCCTCTCTCTCTCTCTGCCCTCTCCCTCTCATGCTGTCTCTCTCTGTCTCTCAAAAATAAATAAACATTAAAAAAAAAGAAAAGAAAAGAAGGCATTAGGGTGGCCTGGGTGGCTCAGACGGTTGAGCGTCCATTTGGCTCAGGTCATGATCTCACGATTTGGGAGTTTGCTGTCACCACCTAGCCCACTTTGAATCCTCTGTCCCCCTCTCTCTTTGCCTCTCTCTCTCTCTCTCTCTCTCTCAAGTCAAATAAGCAAACAATGAAAGAAGTATATGACCCATAAGTCATATGAAAAGATGTCTAACATCAAAAGACTGCATACTGTATGACTTCATTTACACAAAATGTCCAGAATTGGCAAATCCATAAAGACAGAAAGTAGATTAGTAGTTGCTAGGGGTCGAGGGAGAGGGGACTAGAGAGGAGTGACTGCTCATGGGCACAGTGTTCCTTTTTGAGAGAATGAAAATGTCCTAAAATTAGGTAGTGGCTGTAGTTTCACTATTCTGTGAATATACCAAAAATCACTGAACTGAATAGTTTAAATGAGTGAATTTTATGCAATGTAAATTGTGTCTCATTAAAGCTGTTATAAAGAAAAAAGGAACAGGGGCGCCTGGGTGGCGCAGTCGGTTGAGCGTCCGACTTCGGCTCAGGTCATGATCTCACGGTCCATGAGTTCGAGCCCCGCGTCGGGCTCTGTGCTGACAGCTCAGAGCCTGGAGCCTGCTTCGGGTTCTGTGTCTCCCTCTCTCTCTGACCCTCCCCCGTTCATGCTCTGTCTCTCTCTGTCTCAAAAATACATAAACATTAAAAAAAATTTTTTTTTTAAAGAAAAAAAGAACATTCAAGTTTTCTAAGAACATTAACATGAACTGTTTGGGCTAAGATAAAAATAAAACAGTAAAATATTTATCCATAATCCTATCAGCTAACAGTTCAAACCAGGTTTTCTGTATTCCCTCCCAATCCTTTTCCAAAACATAGGTATTTTGACATGCTTATATTATGACAGAACTGTCTTTATCTTTCCAAAGGATTTTACATATATGTATTTTATAATTGATTTATGTAACAGACCTTAACGGAATACTTACATGTGTCAGGAACCAGGCCAAGTGTTGAGGATGCAAGAATGAAAAAAAAAAGCAAGTCCTGCCCTCAGAGTAATCCCCCCCCCACCCCCCAACTCCTGTGCTGTAGGTCAGGAAGTATTCGTTCCGTTTAACAGATGAGGAAATTAAGCTCAGTGAGGTTAAGTGAAATGTCTGCAGTGACCCAGCTGTTGACCAACAGAGCTGAGACTAACATCTGCCTCTGACTGCCAGGTCAAGGATCTTTCCTTTTTTCTTTCTTTCTTTTTAAAGTTTATTTATTTATTTTAGGGGCGCCTGGGTGGCTCAGTCAGTTAAGCGTCCTGTTTCGGCTCAGGTCATGATCTCACGGCTCGTGGGTTCGAGCCCTGCATCAGGCTCTGTGCTGACAGCTCAGAGCCTGGAGCCTGCTTCGGATTCTGTGTCTTCCTCTCTCTCTGCCCCTCCCCCCCTCATACTTTGTCTGTCTCTCTCTCTGTCTCTCTCTCTCAAAAATAAACATTAAAAAGATATTTTTAAATAAATAACGTTTATTTTATTTATTTTGAAAGGGAGAGTGAGCATGAGCAGAGGAGGGGCAGAGGAGGGGCAGAGAGGGGGAGAGAGAGAGAGAGAGAGAGAGAGAGAGAGAGAGAGAGAGAGAGAGAGAATCTCAAGCAGGCTCCACACTGTCAGCACAGAGCCAGATACGGAGCTCAAACTCAGAAACCGTGAGATCACGACCTGAGCTGAAATCAAGAGTCAGATGCTTAACTGACTGAGCCACCCAGGTGCCCCTAGGATCTTTCGTAATGTGGACCATGCTCCTGTTTTCTTGGTGTTTTTATGGTTCTAAAGTGGCACTTGTAGCCTCTTCATGGAATCGTAGACCCCTAAACAAGGTGGAAAGCTTCACCCCTGCCCTAGATGGATCACCCAGGCTCCCACACCTGTAACTATGATGGAGCCGGTATTTAAACACAAGATTTCTATGGCTATCAAATCACTGAAGTTCGGTTTAAAAAGCAAAACAAAAGAAAAACATACAACTATCTTTGCAAAAAAATAACTATCTCTGGGGGGTATAAGTACATAATTTTCCTTTTCTCCTCTATGCTTTGTCTCTGTTTTCTTTCTTTCTTTTTTTAAAATTTTTTTCCAACGTTTATCTATTTTTGAGAGAAAGAGAGAGAGCGCGTGTGTGCGTGTGCAAGTGGGGGAGGGGCAGAGAGAGAGGGAGACACAGAATCCAAAGCAGGCTCCAGGCTCTGAGCTGGCAGCACAGAGCCCGACGTGGGGCTCGAACCCATGAACCGTGAGATCAGGACCTGAGCCGAAGTCGGACGCTCAACCGACTGAGCCACCCAGGCACCCATCTTTGTTTTCTATGATTAGCTTGTGCTAGTTTTGCTGTATACACACCCACAGGTAGACGTGAGGCGTGTGTGGGTGTGCGTGTATTTGGTGATAAGCACTTCCCTTCCAGGGGTCACCGCAGGATCTTCTAAAGGCCTGTGTTATGTCTGACACTGACTAGGTCATCAAGAAGAAGCTAGTGGGATCTGTGAAGGCGTTGCAGAAGCAGTACGTGTCCTCGGACACAGTGGTCACTAGCGAAGACGGAGATGCCAGCACCATGTGCAGTGCCCTGGAGGCTGTATTTATCCACGGACTGCATGCCAAGCACATCCGAGCCGAGGCCGGAGGGAAAAGGAAGAAGAGCGCCCACCAGAAGCCTCTGCCTCAGCCTGTCTTCTGGCCCCTCCTGAAAGCTGTCACCCACAAGTGAGATCAGCAGGGGAGGCTTTGCTTTGGGGAGGAGCTTCAGTGTGGGTGACCCTGGGCTCTCCCTCTACAGCTCTATGGGAAGGCAGCAGAGATGCTCTGTGTTCTAGAATGGAGATGGGTGAGATAGGGGTTATTGTTAGACCAAGCCTCAAGAGCCCCTCAGCGCACAGGCAATGGCCTGGGGCTGCTCAGGCCCCTGGCTGGTCGCCTTTAGCAGGAGCCGCTTTTTTGCCACACCGTGGCAAAGTTAGGTAGTTGGAACAGAGAATGTGTGGCCTGCAAAGCCTAAAATCTTTACTAAGTGGCCCTTGACAGAAGAGGTTTGCTGACCCTGCCTTGGAATGTTTGAACATCTCTATGCTAAGTATTATATCCTAAGAGGCTGTGGCATTTTTTAAAGCAGTGGAATCCAGATCATCTGAATATCCACCCTGGGACGTTTGCCTCTGCGGCCCTGGCCCTAACTGCCTGGGCTTTGGAGCAAGCAGCTGCTGGCACGTTGCCTCTAAGGGCTATTAAATGCCACCTGCAGCCTGAAGGTGCCTTGTCGGTCTGTATCTTCCTTTTCCTGCTGACTGCCACCGCCCTATCTCAGGTTCTTACCTCATTCCCAGGTGGCAGTGGCTTTCTAATTGTCCCCCTTATCTCATTCTGTCTGTCCTTAGGTCAGGCAGCTGGTCCACATTTATTGAGCTTAAGCTAACCCGAGCTCATTCCCTGAGCCCTGTGGAGCACGCACTCCTATGGGCGAGACGTGCTCAGGGCACTGTGATGGTCAGAGGAAGGGCATTTACATCAGACCAAGGGTTCGGGAACTGAGTTTGGTACCTGATCTTATCCCGAGCAGCCCACCCAGAAGTCTGCGTGACTGCGGTCGAGTCATTTCCCGGTGTAAAAACTCTCAGGCTCCCCAGTGCTAGCCTGGAGTCCCATTCACTTCGTTGGGGCCCCAGAATCTGTATCCTGACCAGGTTCCCAGGTGATTCTGACGCACAGCCAGGTGTGGGGACCCTTGCCCCACTTTGCCTCACCGGTTGGATGCTCGAGACCCTGCATCACCTGACTTTGCAACCCAATCAGCCGCTCCTCCTCCTCCCCGTGCTGTAACGGGAGTGCTCACCACTCCTGTTACACAGCTGCTGCTTCCCTACCCTTGGTGCCTTTTTGCTGTCAGTCCTTGGTGCCTAAGGTTCCCCTTCCATCTTTGCCGCTTGAAATCCCTCAAGGCCCAGCTCAATGCCTTGCCTATCCCTAATCCCTATGCCTAATCCCTCAATGCCTTGCCTAAGGCATTGTTCTTACTGCAACCTGGAAGTGATTGCCTTCCCCCCACCCCAGCTCTACTGACAACAGGGTTCACCTCCGTGTGCCCTTGAAAGGTAGTAACCTGGACTGAGGGCAGGACCATGTCTGTATCCTGTATCTTCACGGCTCCAAAGACCTGGCACTTAGGGGCTCATCAGATGTATGCCGGATGAGCAGGTGATGTCAAGGGCGCCTGGGGAGTTGTAACAAAAATGGCAATTATCCTGCATGACAGTAACCTCGAAAAAGTGGGGTGTTGTAGCTAAATATTTCTCAATTCCTTGTAGAACACTGCTATCTGAGATTTTTTTCCCAAGCCTGTATATACTTGCAGTCATTATTACTGGCTCCTGCTCACCAGTGGATAAAACAATCCTCCGTGATCTGAAATCATTTCTTGAAACAAGCCTGTCCTCTCCACCCGCAGACACATCGTCTCGGAATTGGAGCACCTGATCTTTGTCAGCACGGACGTGGGCCGCTGCCGGGCCTGGCTGAGGCTGGCCCTCAATGACGGCCTGATGGAGTGCTACCTGAAGCTGCTCCTCCAGGAGCCCGCCCGCCTGTGCGAGTACTATCAGCCCGCAGCCCTGCTTCGAGACGCCGAGGAGGGCCAGTTCCTCCTCAGCTTCCTGCAGGGACTGACGTCCTTATCCTTCGAGCTCTCCTACAAGTCCGCCATCTTAAACGAGTGGACGCTTACCCCACTGGCTCTCTCTGGGCTTTGCCCGCTCTCTGAGCTCGACCCCCTCACCACCTCTGGGACACAACTACAGCGGAAAGAGTCTCTGGATTCAATTTCCCATTCCTCAGGCTCGGAGGACATCGAAGTCCAGCACTCAGGCCATAAGATCCGACGGAACCGGAAGCTCACGGCCTCCTCCCTCAGCCTGGACACCGCCAGTTCATCCCAGCTGTCTTGCAGCCTAAACTCTGATAGCTGCCCACTCCAAGTGAATGGCTCCAAGAGTCCAGATCGTTCCGAGGAGCCCATGTCCTACGACTCCGATCTGGGGACAGCAAATGCCGATGACTCAGACCCGTCTCTGCAAGAGTGAGTGTCCTCCCCCCACTCCTTCTCCTCCCCCTGCCTTCCTTCCTTCCTTCTCCTCTTCCTCTTTCTCTCCCTTCCTATGGCATGTGATTGCCTGTCACTGAGCATTGAGCTCTCTAAGGGCATAAAGGAAAAGAGGACCGTGGCTCTTCCTCAGGGACTGGAGTTGCCGGGACTTATAACTGGAGGCAACATGGGGCAGCGAGGAGAATGGATTCAGGGAGGGCTCAGAGCTGAATCAGGCTCCGGCTCTGCCCCTGGCTGATCTTCGACAAGTTACCTAATTTGTCTGAGGCTTCGTGTAAAATATTATTGCCTCTAGGGCGGAAACTAACGGTTCGGAGTTAGATGTACGACTTCCAAAAGACGCAGTGAAGCCCAGCGCGTCAGGGTGCTCCGCTGCGACCTCCCAGAAGGCCTCTGAAGGACACAGACCCTGAATGAGGCCTGGAGGAGGTGGTGCACAAAAGGGGCCAAGCAAGTGAGTGGAGGAAGAGCACAGGGAGCAATGAACTTGACTAGAGAAGGGACCCTGGGCAGAGCTATCTCTTTAAAAGAACTTTTTTCTATTTGAGTATTGTTGACGCACGGTGTTATATTAGTCTCAGGTGTACAACGTAGTGAGTCACCATCTCTCTATGTTAACCATGCTCACCACAGCAGAGCCTTCTTCGTTCAGGCCCTTTTGAAACATTCGTTTTTTAATAGATTTATTTTTATGGTAAGAAAAAAAAGTCTACCTACAGTGAAACGTCTTTTCCACCTTTGTAACCATAATTATTAATTCCTTACATCTTTCTTTTTCTTTTTTTTAAAGTTTATTTATTTTTGAGAGAATGAGCAGGGGAGGGGCAGTGAGAAAGGGGGACGGAGGATCTGAAGCAGATTCTGTGCTGACAGCAGAGAGCCCAACGTGGGGCTCGAACTCACAAACTGTGAGATCATGAGCTAGGCTGAAGTCAGACATTTAACTGACCGAGCCACCCAGGCACCCCCTTTACATGTCTTTTTCTGATGTTTCTAAATGCATCTAACAGATATGAAAAGACTTTTTAAATGTCTTTTATATTTCTTATCTCTGCCCCATCCCCACAAAGCTATTATAAATATACTGTTTGATACCTTGTCTCAGAAGAGATCAGAATTTTTGTTTTGGAGCTTCATATCAGTTTCTTCAGTTTTTTTTTTTTTTTCCCCTGTGACATGTGTTTCCATTGTATGAATCTACCTTAGTTTATTTGGCCAGCCCTGTATTTACTGGACACTGGAGTTCACTCTTTCTATAAATAACCGTGTGTATGTGATCTTTTAAGTCTATGCAACTATCTCTGTTCAGTAAAGTCCCAGAAACAGAATTGCTGAGGCAAAGGATAAATGAATCTACAATTTTCATAGATAACCGCCTGTTTACACTCTGTCAGGAATGTACCTGTGCCCTCTCGGCCTTGTAGGCAGAAGGTATTATCAAACTTTTGGATATTTGCTCATCTAATAGGTAGAACATGATAAACTTTTTTTTCAAGTTTATTTATTTGTTTTGAGAGAGAGAGAGAGAGAGAGAGCAAGCGAGCATGAGTTGGGGAAGGGCAGGGAGAGAGAGGGGGAGAGAGAGAATCCCAAGCAGGCCCCTCGCTGTCAGTGCAGAGCGTGATGCAGAGCTTGATCCCAGGAACTGTGAGATCATGACCCGAGCCAAAATCAAGAGTCGGACGCTTAACTGACTGAGCCACCCAGGCGCCCCGAAAATGGTAAATTTTTATTAAGCGCTTCCTTCAGCCAGACCCATGTTCCCTCAGCCAGTGTCTAGGATCTTCTTTTCTACTCCTGTGTGCCCCTACCTTCTTGGTTCATTCAAGTCTTTACAGGTTTCCCAGCTGCTGTGGGAAGAACACCAGATTGGGTGCCGGTACGGACTGGCTTGTAGCAGGATCCGGCCTCAAGCCCTGTTCTACCAGTCACAAGTCCAGTAACGGCAGGCCAAGCGTTGGCTCTGTGAGGTTGTTTCTTCATCTGTAAAGTGGAGGCTCCCTCATAGGGATTCTCTGGCTGAGAATCAGATCAGATGCCTGGGGGCGAATTACGGCTGAAGCAGCTTCTGAGCAACAGAGCACATTAGCTAGAACTTTCAAACATCAAACAAGAATTTAGGTAGAACATCCTGGAAGGGAGCAATCCCCGCTCTATCGGCTGGGCCCATGGCGTGACTTAAGTTCACTCACCTGTCTGAACCCTTCCTTGTGTCTCCTCCTCCCACAGGCCAGCCCGCCGGCCCTCTGTCTGTCATGTGCCCTGCTTTTATCTTTCGTGAGTCTTGTGATTGGAAAATTCCAGCTTAAGGCCGTTGAATCAGTGACCGTCCACCCTGTGTGGGAAGCGTCATCCTGGGCATTGTGGGAGAAGTCAAGGGAAGAGGGTCAGGATGTACAGACCAGCGCGGGGCAGTGGCGTGCGGAACCAGCAAACACAGAGCACACAGATGCACAAACACACATCCAGCACCGTCACTCTGAGTGCTGGGCTTGAAGTTATCTTCGCACGTCCACACACACCAGCTCTTAGAGGGTGTGTCTGAGGGTGAAGAGTCACATCAGCAGTTAAGAGTTCGCTTATTTTTGTCATATTACTTAAATATTTGTTTACGTGGATTTTTTAAAGTTGATTTATTTTGAGAGAGAGAGAGAACAGGCGTTCTATCAAAATAAATGTTAAAAAAAGTTTTTTAAAATCATCTACAAGTTAAACATAAAGTACAAAAGATGTAACATTCCAAGGAAATGTATTAACTTAATGTTTTCTGGAAACCAAACTGCAGTTTGCTTTGTGAATAGAGGATTGATGGCCTGAATAGCTTCTTTTGTGTTGGTTGGGTCTGAATTACAGTGATCGCTGAGAAGCACAGCTAGGGGCCGGTGGTTAGGAGTGTGGACTCAGGAGCCAGACTGCTGGAGTCTTCCATTAACCAGCTTTGCGACCCCGGGCAAGATACTCAACCTTTCTGACCTTGATGTCCTCATCTGCAAGACGGGGATAAGAATGCTAGGAAGTGAGTTAAGGTATGCAAAGCGCTTAGAGCAGTGCCAATCACAGGGTGAGTGCTCCATAGGCGGTGTCATCATCATTTTACTACTGGGGGTCCCCGTGATGTCAGTTCTCGCGCTACTTGTCTGTGTATACACGGCTGCAGATCTGTGCTTGGTGATATTTGTCAGAGGTCGTTATCATGAGGCCTTCTCTTGGGGGAAATGATTCTTCGCACATGCGGCCCCCTCCTGTACTTTCATGAGCACCCCTGACCGCCAGGTGGTGCCGTGGACCCCAACGCGCTAGTCCACGCGCTCAGGAAAAGCGCAGGCTCAGAATCGCTTGGCGGGGGCACTTTATGGGGTGGTCATGCCGATTCTCCAGCCCATGCTTTTATTCCACACCTACGCCTCTGTGTACGCGCAATATACGTATGTGTATAATACGTATATGTTTCCAGACTGTCTTCTAAATGAAAGCACAAACTTCTAGAATTTTTCAACAGGCAGTTTTTGAAAAACGCTGCCCTGAGCTGGACAGAAGTGGAAGGACCGGAGCGGTGTCACCGTTTCAGCCCTATGTTGGTTGCATTTTCTTCAAAAGTTTTGAAAATTCTCTTTCTTTCACTTTTCCTTCAAAACCTCATCTCTAGCACTTTTTCCCACTTGATGTGCATGTCTCTTATTCTCTCTGGGTCCTGCCGACCAGCTCTGATCCTGGTGAGACTCCTGTGAACTTGATTTCATCCTGACCGTGGTGTTGATTTGGTGGAAACTCTAATTTATCACACAAGCTTCTTGCTGTCGGGTGGTGTTTCTTTATTCCCACACCCAGTCCACTCCATCATTAAAATGTGTCTTACAGACGAGGGGTCATTTATAATTGATAACCATTTCGGTAATGCTGGTGAATCTTTCCGTAATTCTCTTTCCTTACATTTTTATAGCCATGTGTGTAGAGGCTAAGCAGTCTTGCCAGTGGCGATAAGAACAACCAATGACAAATTGAGGTTAATGTTTATTGAGTACTTACTTTGTGCCAGACACTCTATAAGCATTTTACCTATATGATCTCATTCAGCCTTGAACACAGTCATAGGTGGGTGCTGTTACCGTGCCGGTTTTACGGGTAAAGGAATGAAGTCCGTGAACTTTAGGAACCTATTGTGGGGCCACAGCAGTGTGCCAACCAAAGCCAACCAACATCACCCTTTAAGGAAACCCCTTACCCACTAGCTATGGATTTACCTATTCTGGACATTTAATACCAACGGAATCATACACTATGTGGCTTTTTGTGACCTCCTTCCTTCACTTAGTAGGTTTTCAGGGTTCATCCGTGTTGTAGCATGGGTCATGGCTGAATCATATTCCATTGTGTGAATACACCACAATTTGTTTTATCTTTTCAGTTAGTGGACATTTGTTCTATTCCTACTTTTTGGCTACTGTGAATAATATTGCTGTGAACACTCGTGTACAGGTTTTTGTGCAGACATTGTCTTTTCATTCTCTTGGGTATATACCCATGAGTTGAATTGCTGACTCATATGGTAACTCTATGTTTAACTTTTAAGGAACTACCAAACTGTTCTCCACAGAGGCTGCACCACTTCACATTTCCGCCAGCAGCGTGTAGGAGTTCCATTTTCTCTACACCTTTGCCAACACTTGTTATTCTCTGTCTTTTTAATTTTTAAAAAATTTTTAATGTTTCTTATTTTAGAGAGAGACAGAGAGAGAGAGAGACAGAGCATGAGTTGGGGAGAGGCAGAAAGAGAGGGAGACACAGAATCTGAAGCAGTCTCCAGGCTCCAAGCTGTCGGCACAGAGCCCGACACAGGGCTCGAACCCACGAACCGTGAGATCATGACCTGAGCCGAAGTCGGATGCTTAACTGATTGAACCACCCAGGTGCCCCTCTCTCTTTTTTATTATAGGCATCTTGGTAGGCATAAAGTAGTATCTTATTACGGTTTTGATTTGTATTTCACTCCCGTCTAATGATATCGAGCATCTTTTCATGTACTTTCCATTTGTATACCTTTAGAGAAGTGTCTCTGTAAACCTTTGCCCATTTTTCAGTCAGATTATTTGTTCTAATATTATTGAATTGTAAGAGCTCTCTATATTCTGGATACTAGACCCTTATCAGATATGTGATAATCCTTGGATATAAGATATGCAGATTTTTTTCCTGTTCTATGGGTTATCTTTTTACTTTCTTGATAGTATCCTTTTGAAGCCCAAAAGCTTTTAGTGTTGATAAAGTCCAGCGTACCTATTTTTTATTGTTTACTTATTTGTTGGCTGTCATATAAGAAACCATTGCCTGATCCAAAGATGTATACCTGTTTCCTTCTAAGAGTTTTATAGTTTTAGCTCTTACTTTTAGGTCTTTGATCCATTTTGAGTTCATTGTTTATATGGTATGAGGTAGGGGTCCAACTTTCTTCTTTTGCATGGGACTGTTCGCTTATCCCAGCACCATTTGTTGAAAAGACTATTCTTTCCCCACTGAAATGTCTTGGGCTGCAGATCAGTTGCCCATAAATGTATGGGTTGTTCACCAATGTTTGACTAGCATGTCTTGAAATGTTGTTTGGGGTTATGATGTAGATAAGAGCACACAGCTCAGCCAGAAGACATTAAGGTAGAAACTTGAGTTCTAAAATCCTTATGGAAATGAGCCCACATTAAGGGGAGTTTGGCACGTCTTCTGACCCAGTGTAAACCATTAGGGCAGATATGGGCAATCTCTTGGGCCCCGGGTAGCTTTGTTGTTGTAGGAATCTGTATTCGCCCGTGACATACTCTATTGGTTCATAAACAAAGGAGGAGACAGCAAATAGTTCTAGTTCAGAAACAGAATGTGGATTCTCAGAAGCCTCAGGAGAAGGGGAACAGCCACTAGCCAGTGCACATTTTAGAAGGCCCAGAGTAGTTTTCATGTGCGTGCGTGTGTGTGTGTGTGTATGTAAAGACAGTAACACTGGCTCCCTGTAGTCCCTGAAGCACCACTGAAGGGCAGGAAGAGGCAGTACCATTGGAAGAGTGAGCAGGTGCACACCCCATGTATACTTGCGTGCACACTCCTGCACCCCGTGTACACTGATCTCCGGCAGCAGGTCCTGGGAACAGGAGGCATCTGGGACCCCACATACGGCCCAGCTCTGGTGGACCAGCGCTTGCACCGGAGATCCCGGGCCCCGCAGTTCCCTTGGCCGCCCACTCTACCTCAGTCCCAGCTGGGGAGAAACTTTGTGAGGCGTGTCAGAGGAAGGCTTGTGTGTAAGCAGAGGAGCACGGTGGGTGGATGACGAGGATGTTTTGTTTTGGAAATCCCCAGACAGCAGTTTTGCCTTCTTACCGCCGTCCCAATAGCCTTGGGCATTCTAGCTGACAGCTTGTCACACAGGTTTCTCTGTTTAAAAACTTCCAGGGTATTGTCGGAATTCAGCAAAGCCCAGGTAAACTCTGTGCCAACCAATGGACTGAGCGGACTGAGTGGAGAAATGGAGATTCCCACGGGGCGGGCCTCACTCCCCCTCCCCGGCCTGGAGGCCAGCATCCCTTTTGATGTGCCCGCAGAGCCCCTCCCGCCCCAAGCATCCTCTGGGACTCAAGATGGGGACCGCAAGCAGGAGCCGCCTCCCCAGGCACCTGGCACCCTGGGCTTGCTGCAGTTGGGCACTGCCAAAGCTGTCCCCTCGGTGAGCATTTTAGACCAGAGGCCTTCCAGTCCCGTGGGAGAGGCGGCGGCCAGAGCATTCAGCCCGGGGAGCGGCCAGCAGAAGTCTGTGGAGGATGACGGAGCTGCACGGAGCCTTGGGGTGTCCTCACCCACCAGCCCGGTGAGTGATACAAGCTTTTCGGGGAGAGGTCTTGGGGAAATGTCTCAGAGCTGGTGCAGGGTCTCCCCAGCTAGCCACCCCGAGTGGTCTCTGCCTTGTCTCCATTAGCCCCTCATATCTGTCACGGCGGACGTGAGCCAGGCACGGTGCCAGTCCCTTCCCATGGGTCTCTCTTGTCCTCTCACATTGACCCCGTAGAGAAGATAATTCTCATCTGATCATAGACCCTGCGCATAACCACTGCCACTTATCAGCTCAAGGCCTCGGGCGAGGCCCTTTGCCTCACTGAGCCTTGGTTTCCTCCTCAGCTCTTGTTATTATTAAATTCAGATTTGCTAAAATACCAGACTTTGAGAATACTCATCTTGCAATATGAGCCAGGTTAGAACTGCACCATCCCCTATGGTAACCACTAGCCACACGTGGCTGTTGAATGAGCGTGTAAAATGTGGTTAGCTCAAACTGAGATAAGCTCTGTGAAATAAACACTGGATCTTGAAGGCTTCGTCTGAAAAAAAAAGAAGGTGAAATACTCAATCATTTATCGATTATGTGTTACAATGAAAATATGTTTGATGTTGGGTTAAATATAAAAGTTAATTACACGTGTTTCTTTTTACATTTTTTTTTTAATTTTTTTTCAACACTTACTTATTTTTGGGACAGAGAGAGACAGAGCATGAACGGGGGAGGGGCAGAGAGAGAGGGAGACACAGAATCGGAAACAGGCTCCAGGCTCTGAGCCATCAGCCCAGAGCCCGACGCGGGGCTCGAACTCCCGGACCGCGAGATCGTGACCTGGCTGAAGTCGGACACCTAACTGACTGCGCCACCCAGGCGCCCCTCTTTTTACATTTTAAAAACGTGGCTAGTAAAACATTTAAAATGATACATGTGGCTGGAATTCTGTTTCTGTTGGGCAGTGCAGCTCTAGAATGGGCCGGTCTCCTTTGTTGATAACCCCGAGGGAAGCCAGCCCTGGGAATCTCCTGCACAGAGCCATGGGTCAGAGGCTTGAGAACCATCGGCCCAGTGAAGCGGTTGTCAAAGCTGTGGACCTGAGCTCTTTGCCATTTCACATTTGTCCTTTAGGATGAATAGCCAGGGTAGGAAGTTGTATGCACGTGTGCATGCAGACATACAGAACCCCAGGTTTATCCCAGCTGTTGTCTGGGGTCACGTTAGGATATAGTCTTGCTTTTTCAGCTCCATCCGTGCATATCTCTCATCCGGTAGCTTCCAGATCCTGTAACTCAGGATGGGGCCAAGGCCGTGAAATAGATTAGGACACGCGCTCGCGCGCGCGCGCACACACACACACACACACACACACACACTTTTAAATAGCTTTATTGAGATATAACTCATATACCATACAATTCACCTAATTAAAGTGTATAATTCCATTTTTTTTCGTATATTCACAAGGTTGTGCAGCCATCACTACAATCGAATTTGAAAATATTTTCATCCCCCATAAAAGAAATCCCTTGGGATGCCTGGGTGGCTCAGTCGTTTGAGGGTCTGACTTCAGCTCAGGTCATGATCTGTGGTTCACAAGTTCGAGCCCCATGTCGGGCTCTGTGCTGACAGCTCAGAGCCTGGAGCATGCTTCAGACTCCCTCTCTCTCTGCTCCTCCCCTGCTGATGCTCTGTCTCTATCTCTCTCTCAAAAAATAAACAAAAACATTTAGAAAGAAAAGAAAAGAAATCCCTTACCATTAGCAGTGACGTCCCATCCTCCTCCTCCCGCCTCACTCCCCTCATCCCCTGGCAACTACTTATTTCCTTTGTCTATAGATTTGCTATTCTGGACATTTCACAGAAATGGAATCCTGTAATATGCAGCCTTTGGTGACTGGCTTCTTCCAATTAACATACTGTTTTCAGGATTCATCGTTGTTGGAGCCTGATCTGTGCTTCAGGGAGTAATAATTCATTGTAGATTCCTTTGTATGAACCCGTCACATTTTATTTTGTCCTTCATCAGTGGATAGACTTTTGTTTTTTTCCCCCCATTTTTTTGGCTAATATAAATAACACAGCCATGAACATTCATGTACAAGTTTTTGTGTGGGTATATTTTTGATTGTCTTGGATGTATACCCAGCAGCAAAATCTCTGGGTCACATGGTAACTCTATATTTAACCTTCTGAGGAACTACCAAACTGTTTTCCTAAGCAGCGGCCCCATTTTATATTCCCACCAGCAATGTATTCCATCCTCACCAACAGTTCTTACTGTCTTTTTAAAAATTGTCATTATAGCTAGCAGGCGGCAGGAGCAGTATCTACTTACGGTTTTGATTTGCGTTTCTTTAATGACTAATGATGTCAAGCATCATCTTGTTTGTGTGACTTTTGGCCATTTGTAGATCTACGTTGGAGGAATGTCTATTCAGAACCTTGGCCCATTTTTATTTTATTTTGTTTATTTTTCACTTATTTATTTTGTGGGAGTGCGGGCATGAGTAGGGGAGGGGCAGAGAGAGAAGGAGAGAGAGTCCCAAGCAGGCTCCTTGCCGCTAGCACAGAGCCCGATGCAGGGCTTGAACTCACGAAACGTGAGGTCACAACCTGAGCCAAAACCAAGAGTCAGATGCTGAACCCACTGAGCTACCCAGGTACCCCTTGGCCCATTTTAAAATGGGATTATTTGTCTTTTTATTATTGAATTATAATAGTTCTTTATATATTCTGGGTTGTATACCCTTATTAAATACATAATTAGCAACTGTTTCCTCCCATCCTGTGAGTTGTCGTTTCACTTTCTTGGTGGTAACATTTACAGCATAAACGTTTTCAATGTTGATAGAGTCCAGTCTACCTATTTTTTTCTTTCGCCATTTGTGCTTTTGGTGTCCCGTGTATACCCGTTTCCTAGCCCAAGGTCACAAAGATTGATGCGTTCTTCTAAAAATTTTATAGTTTTAGCTCTTACATTGAGATCTATGATCCATTTTGAGTTGACTTTTGTATGTGGTATAAGGACGAGGCCCAGCTCGATTCTTTTGCATATTGATGTACAGTGGTACCAGCACCATTTGTTCAAAAGACTATTATTTCCGGGCGCCTGGGTGGCTCAGTCGGTTAAGCGTCCGACTTCAGCTCAGGTCGTGATCTGTGGTTCGTGAGTTCGAGCCCCGCGTCGGGCTCTGTGCTGACGGCTCAGAGCCTGGAGCCTGCTTCCGATTCTTGTGTCTCCCTTTCTGTCTGCCCCTCCCCTGCGCGCGCGCTCTCTCTCTCTCTCTCAAAAATAAAGATTTTTAAAAATTTACCAGAAAAAAAGACTATTATTTCCCCCTTTAGAACGTTTTCGAGGAATGCTGTAAAGTGATCTTTAGTACACATCTCAGTGAGTACTTATATACGATGTACCCTCTATGGCCACCCTCCAGATGGAAACATAGAACACTTCCAGCCCACCAGAAGGCTCTCTCATGCCTTGTCCCATTGTTCCCCTCTAAAGGAAGCCTCTATTCTGACTTCTAGCACCGTAGATTAATTTCTCCTATTGTTCGACTTCATTCGTATGGAAGGAACTGTACAATGCATACTCTTTTGCTTCTTTCACTGAGCATTATGTCTGTGTGGTTCACCTGTGCATATAGCATGAGGCTATAGTTTGTTCTTTTCCATTGTTCTGTAGCATTCCATTGTAAGAGTATATCACAGTGCATCTATCCATTCTCCTGCTAACAGACATTTGGGTTGTTTCCAGGTTTGGGCTATTATGATGAAAGCTGATGTGAACGTTCTTACATTTGTATTTCTGTGAACCCCTCTGCACTCTTTTCTGGGGGTTTATATCTAGGAGCGGAATCGCCCAGTCATTGGGAAGGCGTATGTTTACCTTTAGTGCATACTGCCAAGCAGTTTTCTAACAGTGCTTGCATTGACTTGTACTCACATTGGCAATATGTGAGCATTTTCATTGCTCTTTATCCTAGCCAGTGGGTCATCAGTCTTTTTCATTTCGGCCACTCTAATAGGTGTGCAGTGGGACCTCACTGTGGTTTTAATTTGCATTTCCCTGATGACTAACGATCTTGATACCTTTTCGTTTGCTTATTGGCTGTTGGAAGTCTCTAAGTCATTGCTTCATTCTTAAATTGAGTTGTGTGTATTTCCTGATTCATTGGTAGAGGCTCTTTACATATTATGGATATGTCTTTTATTAGAGAAAAAAATATGTCGCATATACATATAGCAAACGTTTCTTCAAGTCTATGGCTTGCCTGTTTTTTTAACGTTTATTTATTTATTTTGAGAGAGAGTGTGTACGCTCATGCGCGTGCAGAAAAAGAGGGAGAGAGGAATGCCTGGGTGGCTCAGTCGGCTAAGCTCAGGTCATGATCTCGCGGTTCACGAGTTCAAGCCGTGCGCCGGGCTCTGTGCTGACAGCTTGGAGCCTGGAGCCTGCTTTGGATTCTGTGTCTCCATCTCTCTCTCTCTGCCCCTTGCCCACTTGCACTCTGTCTCTGTCTCTCTCTCAAAAATAAATAAACATTAAAAAACAAAAGAAAAAGAGAGGGAAAGAGAGAGAATCCCAAGCAGTCTCCACACTGTCAGTGCAAAGCCTGACTTGGGGCTTGAACTCACAAACTGTGAGATCATGACCTGAGCCGAAATCAAGAGTTGGATGCTTAACTGATTGAGCCACCCAGGTGCCCCTATGGCTTGTGTTTTAAATCTCTTAATGGTATTTTTCGTGGAGCAGAAATTCTTGGTTTTAATGCTCTTCAATTTATTGGCCTCTCTGTTTGTGGTTTACGTATTTTGTGTCTATTTTTAAGATCTCTACCCAAAGCTGTGAAGACCCCTGTATTTTCATCTAGAAGCTTTGTTGTTTTACCTTTTGCAATTAGATTTATGATCCACTTGGGACTGAGTTTTGTGTATGGTGTGAGGTAAGAGTCAAAAGTCACGTTTTGTCCATACAGATATCGGACCGACTAGCACCACTGACTGAATGTGACTGTATAAGCCATGTAGCTGTATAAGTGAGGTCACAGTCTCCATTTTTTACTATCCTGAAGAGTCTTCAGGGCCCAGAATGTCAGAGGACTCTGAAGGTTTTGAGCCGACAACTGTCAACACCCTGAAGGGTAAAGAAGAACGACTCCACAGCCCCTGGCTTGAGCTGGAAGCAGGGGGCTACCCCTAGGGTCTGGGGCTGCGCGCCCTAGCAGGATGCTACAGAGTGGCGTTGACCAAGCTGAGTTCACTCCCGTCCAAGACCTGACTCGTGTTGTGTCTCAGCTCCGACATCCTGTCTTGCCAGGGTCCCAGAGCTGATGGGACAGGGCAGCTTAACTTGTCACCCAAGCTCCTCGGCTCACCGGGCGTTGCTCCTCTGGCCTCCGGCAGCTTCTGCCACCGCAGGCTCCTTTCAGCCCCAGGCGTTTCCATTTGCCATTCCATCTGCCCGGACCCTTTCCCAGCTCGCCCCTTTTCCTCACCCTTGTCTCCGCCTTCCCCCAGCACCCTGTCCCAAAAGCACCGTCCCCAGTGACTCCCTTTCCCATTTGCCTGCTTCACTTGATTTCCTGCCTCTGGACTCGAATATCGGCTCCGTGATACGGAAGAGCATGTCTGTTCCCTTCTGTAAGGTCAGCTCTGCACACCGTACCTGGGTGAGTGCAGGCGTAATTAACGGCTCTCGAACTCTCAGAGACTCTCGAGATGCCAGCTTGGGAGTTTACGCTGAGAAGTAGGCCGCCAAGTGCATGGGCTGGGCTGGTGGGTCTGACCAGGGCGGGCTCCGCCTCCCCGCAGGCCTCAGGGGACTCAGGTGGCTGAGAGCCCACAGGACCCACTCATCCCTCCCCTAAGTAGATAGTCGCTGGGCACTCCCGTGCAGCCCACCTGGTGGACCCCCGGCTCCACCCCGCGTGTCACCCCTGTGAGTCTCATTTTCCTGTGCTTCTGTCACTTAGTCACTGCCATTTATTTGACACTTTGGTGGCGTGGGGTGGGGGTGGGGGGGTGAGTAGAGGGTTCTGACTGTCAAGTCGTATAACCATGAGAGCCATTCAGTCTTTCTTTAAAAAAGAAACAAAAACCATTATTTTAAATTCATTCACCACAGAGGCCCTGCTCTGGGCCAAGCACCATACTTGGTACGGTGATGGAACAGGACGGACAAGGGCCCTGCTCCTTGGGGACAGACACTGGATCAGGCAAGTCATTACCCACATCATAATTACACTGGTGACAAGTGCCAGGAAGGAAAGGGGCCGGGAGTGGGGGAGCTAAGGGGACTTCTATTTGTGGACTCCGGGGGGCTGTGAACGGATTTCTCAGTTGCACTCCAGAGGACAGTCTGGATTCTAAGACTTCACCCAGTGAAAGTGGCATTCCTCTGTCTCGGGCCCCTCGTGGCAGGTGCTGCCATGGCTTTGACCCGTGGTCTGTGGCGGTTTCCTCCACCGTTAGAGCGGCAGGGAACTGGCCAGATGTGGGGGCTTGAATGAGCAGAAGGTAGGAAGGTAGGTGGTAGGAAGGGGGAGGGGGAACAGTGGGGTGCTCCCCCCACACTCCGCTTGGTGACCGGGGGCCCTGGCTGGGGCACAGCTACAGAGCTCCGTCCAGGCCTGTGTGCAGTAGCTCCAAGGACCCAGTGTTCCCACTGGTTTTGTCTGTTGTCTAAGAGAACAAAAGATGTTTCCTGGAGTATCATTTCCTGGGGGCTGACCTGTGGCCGCTGGACCGAGTCTGAACACTTCCCGATCGTCTCCCTCACCTCCTTGGAGAGAGGAGCCCTCACCAGTGAACTTCTATCACCTCACAATTCACATTTGTCTCCTTCCTTCCAGTCCCCTTGCCCCAGCCTTGTTATTTTATGCCAAAGACGTTTGATACTCAAGAATTATTCCCTCACCTGTGATAACTCTGTGCCAGGCAGAAAGAAGAGTGGCCATTGCATACAGCTTGGTAGGTGCTGGGTGGGGTGGGCAAAGAATGCCGTGGGAGCCCCGAGGAGTCCCTGACCCAGCTAGGCAGCGGGAGGAGTGTAGGCTGGGAAATAGTCAGGAAAGCTTCCCAGAGGAGGTGATGGACGGCCCCTGAGCTGAGTCTTAAGGAATAGTGAGCTGGGAGGCCGCAGGACTTCCCAGGTGTGTGTGCCAGGCTCTGTGGGGCTCCTGCCCATTTTCCTCGGGGAGCTCCCCTGGGTCTCTATGGCCCAGGCAGGCTTTGTTCAGAATCTTGTGTTGCAAATGCTTCCCAAGTAGCCACCCTGATTGACACATTGTCCTGTCACTGACTGAAGGAAGCACCTGCTAATTCCGAGGGTTTTCAGAGGGAGCCCTGGAGCCCAGCCCTGAGGCCCCGATACTCCCGACTCAGAGTTCTCCACTCTTGGCTTAAGGTGCCAGAAAGCATCTGAATGGATTAAACTGTGCAAACCAATCCCTCTAGGGCAGCCCAAGCCTTACTCCCCTTCCGCGTCTACGGGAGCAGAGAGGGCAGTCTCATTTAGGGGGTGGAAATAGCAACTTCAGGGTGAGGCTGGTGACACTTAACAAAATAGCTGGGCTGGACCCACCTCTCGTGTGAGTCACTTCCTCTGTGTAGACAGCCACTTAGGGCAGTCCAGCCAGCTTTCTTCTTGACTCTGCTCATCCATGCTTAGGCACAGAAAGGCAGGGAGTGCTTGAAATGGGGGAGGGGGGAAGCTAAAATCCCTTCCCACAATTCTGTGACCCCAGACCCACCCCACTTCTCCCACTGGTGAGCAGCTTCAGTCTCAGCAACAGAAGGGGTCCTGGGTCCTGCTCACCCATGCCTCCCTCATCTCAAACCCTATAAGCAGGGCTGACAAACTGTGCTGGGATGATGGGATGTCCACCTGCGACAAAATAAAGGTAGACCCCTTCCTCACACCATACACAAGAATTAACTCAAAATCAGTTGGAGACTTAGGGGAGCCTGGGTGGGGTGGCTCAGTCGGTGAAGCCTCCGACTTCGGTTCAGATCATGGTTCGTGAATTCGAGCCCCACGTCGGGCTCTGTGCTGACGGCTTAGAGCCCGGAGCCTGCTTCCGATTCTGTGTCTCCCTCTCTCTCTCTGCCCCCCCCCCCCCCGCTGTCTCTCTCAAAAATAAATAAACATTAAAAAATTTTTTTTAATAGGCAAAGAATTCGAATAGACATTTCTCCAAAGAAGATCTACTGGTGTCCACTGAGCACGTGAAAAGATGCTCGGTGTCATTGTCCTTAGACACTGGGGAAATTGCAAACCCAAACCACAAGACGGTACTTCACACATGTGAGGATGGCTATAATCAAACAGATAATAAAAACGTTGGAAAGGATGTGGAGAAATTGGAATCCCCATATGTGGTGGGAATGTAAAATGGTGTAGTCACTTAGGGAAAGAGTTTGGAAATTCCTCAGAAAGTTAGACATAGTTACCGAATGGCCCATCAGTTGCACTCATAGACATGTACCCAACGGAACGGAAAACATAGGTCCACACAGAAATGGTTACGTGGAGACAGAGACAAACCAAACAGGGCCTTTTGGTGAGGCAGGCCTTCTCCTGAGGACGCCCAGGGACTGGAGAAGAGGGGAGGGCCATGGTCAAGTTGGTCAGCTCCGTGAGGCCGAGGCCCGGAACCGAGACGTGGAGGCGCGCGTCCGGCAGCTGCAGGAGCGGATGGAGCTGCTGCAGGCCGGGGGAGATGCAGCTGTCACGGGGGTCCCCAGTCCCTGGGCCACGGATGCACCTTCCCATATGGCCCCCCGGCCGTGGCTCTGGGCCAAGGCCCGCTGGTGGGGCCAGGCCCCATGCACCGCCGCCACCTGCTGCTCCCTGCCAGCCTGACCTATCGGAGGCGCGTTCCCTGCTCCTGTTCGCCGTTGCTCTGGCTGCTGCCGCCGCCTTGGGCTGCACAGGGTTGGTGGCCTGCGCCCACCATCTCGCCCCGGTCTGGCGCCACCCGGGAGCCGCCTTCGCCCCCTGAACCCTAGGACCCCAAGCTGGAGGGTTGGGTGACCTGGGCACGGCGCAGAAGCCATTCCTACCGCCTCCCCGTTCACACCGCCTCCCAGCGTGGGTCTCAGCCCGAGCTCCAGCCCTGCGATCCGGGCCCGCCCCCTGGCGGCCGGGGAGGGAGGAGCAGGGGGCTCCAGGGAGGCTTGCAACCAGGAATGCTGCAGTTGCTGCTGGGGAGAATGGCAGACCAACCACCTACTAACTCCGGCCTGGCTGAGGCCCCGCCGTGGATGGGCAAACTGGGATCTAGAGGAGACAGCAGGGCCAGGGCTCCGCCATCAGTTTTTCACCCTCCACACGCCCCCCGCCTATCGGCTCGCAGACCACAAATCCCTGTGCATGAGGCCCTACTATCCCGGGAATGTTCTCTTCCCGCGGCGAACGTCTAGTGCGAGCCCCGCCCGCCTTCTCGAGAACATTTTGCTTTCGCCAGCCCCGCTTTTTCGGGGACTCGCGCGCCCTCCTCACGTATGTAGCTCTGGGGGCCACAGCAGGCTCCGCCCGCCTCGGCAGTTTGGGTATTTATTGACCTGTCCTCCGACCCGCCAAGTTTCAGGACCCCAGCACCTTAATCCACGTTTTGGATGCACTGAGACCCCGACATTCCTCAGTATATATTGTCTCTCCACACCTAGGACCCCACCCCCGATCCTCGCGAATAAAAGGCCCTCCAGTCTGCCCAACAAAAAAAAAGAAAAAAAAGAAATGGTTACGTGAATGTTCGTGGCAGCATTATTCATAATTGCCCCAAAGCAGAGACAACCCAGATGCCCATCAGCTGATGAACGGACAGACCAAATGTGCTACATCCATACCTTGGAATACTAGTTAGTAATAAAGAAATACCGATGCCTGCCACAACATGGATGGACCTAGAAAACCTGATGTTCAGAGAGAAGGCAGACACAAAGACCACATTTATAAGATTCCTTTTATATTGGGGCACCTTGGTGGCTCAGTTGAGCGTTCAACTCTTGATTTTGGCTCCGGTCGTGATCCCAGGTTCGTGAGACTGAGCCCCACGTCAGGCTCCACACTGAGTGTAGAGCCTGCTTAGGATTCTGTCTCTCTCTTTCTCTGCCTGTCTGTCCCCCTCCCCTGCTCATGCTGTCTCCCCCCCATACACCCCAAAATAAATATACATACAAATGAATAAAAAGACAAACCATAAATGAAGATTCTGTTTATGTAAACAGAATGGACAGATCTCTAGAAACAGAAAGTAGATTAGTGGTGGCCTAGAACTGGAGCGGTTGAGGGGAAATGGGAACTGACCGCTCCCGAGCACGGGGTTTCTTTCTGGAGGAATGAAAATGTTCTGAACTTCGTGGTGCTGGTTGCACAACTCCGTGAATACACTGAAACTATTCAGTCGTGCGCTCTAAATGGTTCCTTTGATGATCAGTGAATTGTGTCTCCATCAAGATGTCTGTAAAACAAAACAAACACACAAAAACCTTCAACCACCACCTGTGTCTTCCCTCCCTTCCCACTAGAAGAGCAGGAGCTGGATTTCAGAGGATGACTTCTACCGGCCTCCCCAGGAGCCGCCCACAGAGAGCCCTTCAGAACACTCCGTGGCTTCTTCCGGAGGGACTCCGGAGTCCAGGCCTGGGCTCCTCCAGCATTTTTCTCAAGGGCCAAGGAAAAGCCACTCCACGGGGGCCTTAGACCAAGCCTGCGTGCCTTCCCCAGGAGGCCGGCCAAGCAGGGCAGCGGCGGCCCAGGAGCACCAGAACTTCAGGGTGGTGCACCGCAGGCAGATGGGTAGGTGACCGCAGGGTTCCAGTGACCTTGCCGCGGGGACAGTGCCTTTCGGAGAGCAGTGCCAGAGCCCTCTTTTCCATTACCGGTTGGGTAGTGTATTCTCACGAGCAAAACCTCTTCCCAAAATGTAATCAGGAACACCCTTGCTGAGTAATTCAGGGAAGCATTTCAGGAAAAGTGCTATATTTTCTCATGAGAGCTCCACAGTATCATGCCCCCAAACCTGTTTCATATATTGAAATACTGAAACTTCCCCCCCCCCCCCCCCGAGGTCGTGTGACTATGCACGACTCTGGGTTCTGCCTGTAGCTCAGAGCAAACCCTGCCTCCGGAAGGCGTTTCAGTGCCCCTTCCCGAGACCTCTGTCTTCGATGGTTTGTTTAACAGCTCTGGTGGGGGTGTATCAGCTCTGCCATCTGTTAGCCGTCCTCTGTGCGCTGTTTACAATGAGGCCAGCTCGAGTTCCGCACCCTGTGCAATTCTAAAAAGCGTTCAGTAACCATAAGCGAATTTCTCCACAACCCCCACAAACAGAAAAGTCTGCCCTGGAGCCGGTCTCTTTCTCACTTCATTTTCTGTTTGCCGTGACCCAGCAGACGATTCCGGCCAGGTTCCTAGCTCAGGAGAGCCCTGGTCTCCACACTGGCTTCTTTTAGGTTTTTCTTGTAGTCCGTGTAACCATGCCAGAGAAAGTGTGCCTCATGCCTAGGCCGTCAGGTTCCCTGAAGGGTAGGAAGACCCTATACAATTATCTGAAATCTCCAAGGCTAGTTCAGGCTGCGGAAGAGAGAACTGTGCGTCCTTTGGACCCCCCAGTTGCTGGCAGAGCCCTAGGAACCAGGGAGCATAGAGGGGTGTGTGGTGTCCAGGCACACGGTCATTCAGCGGGTATTTATTAAGTATCTGTGCTGTGCCAGGCTGTTCTGGGTGCTGGGGACACAGCAGGAAGCAAAGCAACGTCCCTGTCTTCACAGACTTCCTATATCCTAGTGCAAGAGGCAGGGAAGAAGAGAATTAACAAGTAAATGTATAGTATGGACTGGTGATAATAATTGCTATGGAGAACTTGGGGAGTGCCACGGCAGGGGAGCATACTATTTCATATGGGTGGCCAAGGAAGCCCTCACAAGATAAGGTGACATTTGAGGAGATGTGCAGGGAGAGAGGCAGGAAGGCACGGGCCGACCTGTGTGGCTCCAGCAGGGGAACAGATGCAAAGATCCTGCCATGGGCACGTGCCCAGGAAACCAAGGAGATGGGAAGGGGGTGGTTAGAGATGAGGGCGGAGTGACGGAGGGCCTCGCGGGCCACAGAAGGGACGTTAGCTTTCCCTCCGAGGGAGATGGCAGTCATTGCAGGGTTTGGGGCAAAGGGACGTGATCTGACTTCCTTTAAATGGGGAGTCATCCTGGCTCGTATGTTGAGGGACCTCAGGGGAGAGAGACCAGTCAGGAGGCTCTCGCCACAAGCCAGGCCAGGGGTGAAAGCCGTCGGAGCCCGAGTGGTAGCGGTCGAGGTGGTGAGAAGCAGAGGGTTCTGGATGTGCCAGCAGGATTCGCTGATGGGCTGCGTGTGCCGGAGGTTTGGCTCCGCAGAAGCACAGAGTTGGGTGTTTGTGCGCAGCGAGCAAGTTCCCTGGCAGGTACTGGTTCCCTTTGGGATTTTGGCTGGGGGATGGGCGGGGGAGATGGCGCTGGCGAGCGCCTTTGTTCCCCACCAAACTCAGCTCTGTCGTCTGGGGGCTCAGCAGCTCTCCCTCCCTTTGTCCTCCAGCCTTCCTGCTTTCCGAGCAGAGCTGTTAACTTATGACCTCCCAGACGCTAAGTCGCGCTTGCTGTGGGAACACAGTCCGTCAGGCCCCTCCGCTTTTGCCAGCCACACTCGGGAGCTCTGCTTGGCCAGCGAGCCGCCCCTCCGCCCCTCCGCCCCGGCTCCCTCCCGCCAGTCCGTGGAGCGCGCACCGCCTCGCAGTCCTTCCTACCCTCTTCCGTGGGTGGGCCTCTCGTCTGCGCTTGGCTCCGGAGACTCGGTTCTGCTAATCCTCTGGCGGTTCTGGGTTATTTAGGCAGGTGTAGGTGGAATCTAAGTGATCAGCAGGACGCACGGTGAGCCCAGCGTCCTCCTACGCCGCCATCTTCCCTCTCCCTCTCTGAGTCATTTCAATCAAGAGACTTTGAATTTGTAAGGAAGTCTATGAGACAACCACACACTTTCCAAAACAGTGTTTTCTCTCTCGTATCTTGTTATCTGTGTGAACCATTATGGGTCCCTGAAGAAAAAAAAAAATCCAGAAATGAATGTAATTCTGAGCCTGATGTAAGACTGCAGGTGTCTTCCATAATGTGTGTTTCAAACTTTTATGTTCATCCACACAGCTTCTTCTCATTTGTTGACTTCATAATGAGATAGGTAATAATTTGTAACTTTGAGAGTGAATTTTTCCTGATAAATACTTCTGTCAAGGTTTGGTTATAGGTGACAGGAACCAATCTAAGCTAGTTTAAACAGAGAGAAAGATATTGAGCGACTTAAAAATTATCGGAAGGACTGAAGGGACCAACTGTGGGAAGAGTGACCAAGAAAGACTTCCAGGCCCTAGAGTTTCCTCCTCCCCCGGGGACTGCAAACTACTTTACTTGCTTCGCTTGGGAAGCCCGGGGAGGCAGGAATCCGGTGGCTATAGGTCCCTGTGTCTTTGCTTTGATCCTCCCAGAAAAGGAGGGGAGCTTACCCCTGTCTGTCTTCCGGTCAACTCAGTTCTGAACTCAGTCTCACATTAGTGGTAACTCTGGTCAGGCGCGAGGAAATTTGGCCCCGTGGTTTTTAACCTCCGGGGCAGGAAGGAGATCTTACAGGAGGCTGGGATTGATACTAAACCAATTACAGGATCTGCTACCGTGTTTCTTTCCACCTATTTAATCTGTCGGTTTATTCCATATGCGATTTTATTTGAAAAGAGAACCTTGCCCTGTTAGAAAAAGTTTGGAAACTACCGGAAACTCCAAAATTTAGATCGCAATAGCACCAAACGCTGCAGATCCTCTGGTGACAAGCGAATGGCGGTGCCAGATTGGAAACCCCCGATCCACCTGTGATCCTGGCTCCACCTGTGCCCCAGAACCACAGCCGGTTTGTTTAGAGACCTCAAGTGTGTCGGCCCAGGCTCTTAGTAGAGGTGAAGAGTTTATTATCATTTATCTCAGATAAAAAATGCTATACTTACTTTTAAATTCTAGATACTCAATACTGTAGCTTTTTTGGTTAATTTTCTATAGTGTTAATAGAAAGAGGTCATAATATTGGTCTTCAACGCATTTTGATTATTTTATTTTATTATTTTTTAAATGTTTTTATTTATTTCTGAGACAGAGAGAGACAGAGCATGAGCGGGGGAGGGGCAGAGAGCGAGGGAGATACAGAATCCGAAGCAGGCTCCGGGCTCCGAGCTGTCGGCACAGAGCCCGACGCGGGGCTCGAACCCATAGACCACGAGATCATGACCTGAGCCAAAGTCGGACGCTCAACCGACTGAGCCACCCAGGAGCCCCAAGAAGTCATATTCTTAAATTAAAATGCGCCCAACTTCGGCTCAGGTCATGATCTCGCGGTCCGTGAGTTCGAGCCCCGCGTCTGGCTCTGTGCCGACAGCTCGGAGCCCGGAGCCTGCTTCGGATTCTGTATCTCCCTCGCTCTCTGCCCCTCCCCCGCTCATGCTCTGTCTCTCTCTGTCTCAGAAATAAATAAAAACATTAAAAAAAAGTTTAAAAAAGAATATGACTTCTTATATCTGTTTAGTGGCTATTTTCTCAAATTGTTGAAAATACCATTCTAAAAATATTTCTTCTTGGGCTGTACTTATTCTACCAATCGCTACTTGGTACGATTCTGGAATTATTCCATTACCAGCTCTTTCACCAATGTCCACAAAAGCACAGTCACAATGTTTTTTAATTCAACAGGCTCTTCCACAAATAAAGGTTTAATTCACTTTTATAATTGATTATAATTAAGGGATGTTACAGAGTAATGACTTCCATGCTGATTCTTTAGTCTTCCTTGTGTAAGTGCAGCATTAAGATTGACCTGGACTTACATGTGCAGAAGCATCTGTAATTTTGTTTATCTGATCTCCTCTTGCTCCTGGATTCCATTTCCTACTAGTAGTAGAAAACATATAATCTTAGCAATTGAAGGTCTCAGTTCTACTTTAAAACCTTTTTTTTTTTTTTTCCACTAGCTTGGTGTTTCTTGGAAAGTTGGTGTTTTGCATACTTAGTCTTAGGTAAATACCCAGGACTAGGATTTCAGAAGCTGCCAACCTGTTTTCCAAGGTGTGCATGTAAGAGTCCAGTCTTGGGCAGCTTCTAACAAACTCCTTTCTTGCATCAGAGAACTGGGCACGTAGGGGAATTTAGAGAATGTTGTGGTAGCGATGGTGAGTAGGCTTTGACCTTCCCACACTGTCCTCCGGATTCTGTTGAACCCACTGGTCAGACATCTAAGGGCTGCCGTGTCTCAGAGCCTGTTAATTCACAAAGGGTGGGGACAGAGGCTCTCACCTGTCTCCTAGGCCTCCATTCGGGCTCTGGCTCATGCTACCAGCCCTGCATCTTGCCTGAAACCCTCACTGAATCTGATAGCCTATTGCCAGAGCGACTTTATGCTTCCCTGTGAAATTCCTTTGGTTTTGCTTGTCTTCTGCCCTGTGTGTTCTTCCGTGTGGACGTCAGAGCCCTACGGAATGACTGGAGGCAGCTTCGAGGGAAAGGAATGAAACTGGTCAGGTCGTGAGGTTCTTAGCAAATACGGAGGGACGACTTCCAGGTTGGTGATAGAGGGACTGACAGAGGGGATGGTGGGACACAACCCTCCCTTCTCCCCAGGGCCCCGGCTGGCCCCGAAGTGGGGGGGTCAAGAGGACATTCTGGTCAGGATGGCGTCTTGAGGGAAAACAAGCCAACTGTGGAGCAAAGAACGGCTTCACCCTGAGCTAAAGCCTCGACATCACTTTCTGCTTAATCGGCTTATTAGGTGTATTTTATGTACGGTAAATCTGACCGATTGTAAGTATATAGCTCATTGAGTTTTCACGTGACCACCACCACGTCAACATTTCTGCCGTCGTAGAATGTCTCCGTGTCCCCCTGTGCAGCCAGTCTCCCCTCTGTCCCCCGCCGCTAGTCCCCGGCAGCCCCCGATCTGCCTTTCGTCCTGCTTCCACGGTTTCCGGTAGATGCATCATCCGGTGTGTCGTGTTCGTGTGTGCTTTCCCTCACTTAGCGTAACGCGTCTCTGGGTCACCGGTGTGCTGCTTTGTTCATTTCTGTTGCTCAGAGATGTTTTGTTACTTGGGTAGATCACACTTTGAGCAGCTCACAAGCGTCCAGTTGCTTCCCATGTTTCCCGTTTCCTTTATGTTCTAATGGGTGTGGATGGTGTCTTATGGTAGCTGCAGTTTGCATTTCTTTCCCAAATATCTGAAGACATTGGCCATTTTTGAATTGAATTTGTTTGACGTTTCTAGGTCTTTTTTTGTGAAGCATCTGTTCAGATGTTTTGCTGATTTTGATTTATATTTATTTCGATTTATATTATTTTATAAATATATGTTTATATATGTTTATTTTATTTATTTATATTGATTATTTGTTTACTTATTTTGAGAGAGAGAGAGAGAATGAATGCATGGGGCAGGGACAGAGAGAGGAAGAGAGAGAACCCCAAGTAGGCTCCGTGCTGTCCGCACAGAGTCTGACACAGGACCCGATCTCGCGAACCGGGACGTCGTGAGCTGAGCCGAAATCAACAGTTAGACACCTAATTGACTGAGCCACCCAGGTGTCCCAATATTTTGCCCATTTTTAAGTTGGGGATATTCATTATCTTAATATTGAGTTGTAAGATCGCTTTATATATTTTGGGTATAAGTTTTTTGTTAGATATGTAATCCTCTGTGTCTCTCACTTTGTGGTCTTTTTGTTTCCTCGACAGTCTTTTTGAAGAGCCAATATATTTAATTTTGATAAAGTCTGTCTTGTCATTTTTTCCTTTATAGTTTTTTATTCTAATCCAAGAAATATGCTTAACTCAAGATTTTCTCTTATGTTATATAGTTTTCACTCTTGTATATAGGTCAGTGATTCATTTCAAGTAAACTTGTATATGTGATGTAAGGTAAGGGTCAAATTTTTGTTTTTGTTATTTTCCACATGAATATTTCTTCCAGAAGCATTTGTTAAAAAGATGATTTTTCTGCAGTGAATCACTTTGGTAACTCTGTTGAAAAATCACATGTCTGGATACGTCTATTTCTGGATTCTGTTGGGGCTCACTGAACTGCATGTCCGTCATTATGTTAGTGCCATTGCACTATTTTCTTTTTGTTTCAGCTTTGCTGAGGTATAAGTGAGAAATAAAATCATACATAAATTATGGAACATTAATATCACTCATCATCAGGGACATATGAATAGAAACTACAATGAGATGTGACCTCACACCTGTCAGCACCGCTGTTACCAAGTAGACAAGAGATAAATGCTGCTGAGGATGTGGAGAAAAGTACCACCCAGCTTTGGTTGATAATCACTGCAGAGACTCTTGGGATGTCGTGGGGCTTCTCCAACTTCTTTAGTTTTCTGAATTGACTTGGCTTTTCTTGGCCATTGGCATTATCCTGACAGTGTGTGTCTCTATTTGGTCCTTGATTTTTTTTTTCATCTTGCGTTTCACGACCTTACTAACTTCACTGATTCATCCTAGTGGGTTTTTGGGAAGATTCCTTAGGACTTTCTAGCTGAGGGTTCGTGTCCTCTGTGAACAAAGAGTGTTACTTTTTGCTTTCCAATCCCTTGTACACCACATATATGATATTTACATGTAATATACATTTTATGCAACTTACAAGTTTATATGTGTATGCCTACCTGTCCAGATACACACACACACACACACACACACACACACACACACACACACACACACTTTTGTGTCTTATTTTGCCAGCTAGAACCTCCAGGATAATGTTGCACAGAGACAGTGAGAGGGAAGGATTTAAATCTTTCACCATCAGGTACGGCGGCACCTGTAGGTTTCTCACAGGAGCCCTTTGTAAGGGTAACAAGATGCCATTAAATTCCTCGTTGCTGTGAGTGTTTATTCCGAATGAGCGTGGAAGTTCTTTTCAAATGTTTTATCTCTGGGATGACCGTGTTGAACTGCCTGGTGTGACCAGTGTCTAAAAGCTTTTGTTTCATGTATTTTTGTCTGGTTTTCTACTTGTTTATGACTGGAAGTTTCTGTAGCAGTTAATCCTGCGTGAACAGAAGTGGCCTATTATTTTCCTACTGTAGGCAATGTTACCCATAACAAGCCTCAGACAAAGGGAAAGTAAGCACTCAATGATTCATTGCTATAAACTGCTGCCTTTGAAACTAAAAAGTCTTTTAATACAGAATTACCTAAAAGTTGTAATTTCTTAACGGATACCAGAAACGTTGAAGAAGTAAGATTGTGGTAACAAGAAAGAGCCAGTGTGCTAAAAATTGTGGACAGTTAAGTTCTTTTCAGTTTTAGTTTTTTCAGTTCTAGTATTTTTTGTTATTATCTCGGGAGCACTGAGCAGTTGCCTGGTTTCTCTTATTCCTTTGGATGGTAAAGAAAACATAGCGTCCGATATGAATGAACATTTTCCTAGAGAAAAGCAGTTCCCTGATGTAAGTGAACTTCACACCGGCCGCCCTCACCTGCATATGGCCTGCTGCCCTCTTCCCACCGAGACCACCTTGCGCCCCGGCCTGGCCGGACCAGCTCCCTGAGTGGGTCTCCTGGGCTGCCCCGCCCAGCCGGTCTCAGGCAGAAAGAGAACTCCTCACGATCCTCACCTTTCTCCAGATGCTGAGGATTTTTTTTGATAAAAACAAATTTTAATACAATGAGACTTTTAAAAGTCTTGCTGTTTTCATCGCACTTAGGAACTCAAAAAGAAAGGCAGAATTCTCAACTCCCTCCGTCTCCCGCACACTCAATGTTCTGCAGAGTGAGTGCAGTGAGCGTGCGACAACTCTGTGGACACATAATCCGGTCCTTACTCTATGTTTCCTTGGAGCGGCTTTAGAGAATTCCAAAGAGGGGAGACTTCAGTTAGTAGTAATCAGGCCACAGCAGACCCACGAGTGACTTAGACACATTTGTAAAGTGAAGTCAGAGGTTTGCTGACAACTAGAAACTCGGGCAGCACACTTCCAGCCTGTTCTTAGTTTTCCTCATTGCGATTGCAATTTGAAAAAAGATCGAGTCAGTAAAATTGAAGCCTTTTTCGGAATTCTTAGTGTTTATCATCTATTTAAGTGCCAGGATCTTCTACTATTTTCGGTTTTCAGTTGAGATCTCTGCTGACATGGTAGCGTGTGATGAGCCAGACTTCATGGAATCACATATAGTCTGGAGAATCTTGGGAATCTGGAGGTGACTGACCAGTGCGTCCTGGGACGGTTCTCCCATTCTCAGAAAACTCCCAGACCGTATAGATGCTATAGACTTTGCCATTGTGATAAGTAAGACGGGTAAGCTTTGGATTTCTCATGTCTCCTCATCCCTGATATTGAAGCAACATGATAAAGATATTTCCTAAAATGCACAGACATTGTAAGAGTTTTAGGAAAGCTCAATAATTTTTTATTTATAATTTTTTAAAAATTTTTTCGCAGGTTCTTTTTTTCTCTTTTCTTTTCTTTTTTTTTTTTTTCTGTAGCACTCTGCTTTGTCAGCAGGAGAGGAGTGCATAAAAACAGTGAAGGATGTGGTGGGCCTGTTGCTTTTGAGAGGGCCTCATGGGCGAAATCCAAATTGAGCTAATTCTTGAAAGAAGGGGGAATCAACTTTGGCAAGAAACTGCAGGGACACTCATGTCTCAGGGGCTTTGCTCGGGCTGATCCCTCTGCCTAGAATGCTTTTCCCTCAGGTAGCTGCTTTTACAACTCCCCGCCCGCCCTGGGCCCACACTGACCACCTTAGTGCTGCCCTTAGTGCTGCTCCCGCCCTTTTCCCATCGCTCTCTGATGCTTCCTAATCTGCTTTGCTTTGTTCCCACTTTGAGGCAGGACCACTTGGAACTCGCCGTATAATTTAGTTTTTTATCATGTTTATGGACTCCCTCCGGCCTTTAGAATTAAGCTTCATGAGGACAGGGATTGCCGTCTTTTTCCTTTGTTCTGAGGTGTGTTGTAGGCACCTACAAGAGTCCCAGGCACGTAATGGGGATACTCAATAATTGTGGTTTCAAGGTATGAAGATTTTGAGTTAAGAGTTAGCAAATCCTGCTTGGGGCTCTGGAAAGACCAGTCTTACTGGGGTGGGAAGGGAGTCCTGTGTGTTGTGTATTCCAGTGGGAAAAAGAGAGCAGAACCAAATTGTGAGGACTTCAATCCTAAGCAAAGGAATTTATATTTTGGTAGGAATGGAAGAGCTTTCTGAAGCCTTTATTTTAAGTAGCAGTGTATTAATTGAGTGGTATAAACGTAATATCCTAGGAACGTCTCATTACATTTCCTTCATGCTTTTTTGAAGTGTTTTTAGTTTTAGCTTATAAAACTGGCTAAAGAAATAGGGAAATTAACTCACATGCGTGGGAGCCCCTAGGCTGAGCAGGCTTCATGGTTGGCTGGTTTCCATTTGCCTCCCCCATGACTTGGAGCCGGCTCCCGCCACCCACTGGGGTGGGTCATTGTGCAGGTGGATGTCTCGAAGCCGTGAGATGTAAGGCCTTCCCTTCAGACCGCGCCAACTGAGACATTTATTCAGCGTCTGGCAGCATTAGGTGCTTGATAAATGCGTGGGGATGGAATCATTCAGAGTGCTTTGTTGTAAGAAGACAGCTGATTTTAGACAGTTAGCGCCACAGCTATTGCGGAATGCCAGAAGCGCCCGGAGGAGGCTGAAGGAAGCCGTGCCAGCTCCTGAGCCACGAGGGGCTTCGGGGTGCCGACCTGCCTCCCCCCACCCCCACTGTGGTCGAACATCAAGAAAACATAACCCCTAATAGCCTACTGTTGACCAGAAGAAGCCTTACTAATCCTGTAAACAGTAGATTAACATGTATTTTGTAAGTTAATGGATGTACGGTGGTCTTACTACAGGGTAAACTAGAGAACAGAAAATATTATACAATCATAAGCGAAAATACATTTACAGAACTACACTGTATTTATTAAAAAAAACACCCATGTTATCAGTGGACCTGTTCAGTTCGAACCCATGTTCAGTGATCAACTGTATATTGAAAAGATGGCTGGCCATATTAATTTTCCATAATAGGAAGACAGATATGCTCCATCTAGGAATATTAGAATGCCTGCAAAGCCCAGAAGGCAAAGTGATAGACGCACAGGGAAGTCCTTCCAGAGAACACCAATTTCTGTCACTTCTGGTCATTGTGTCTCTTCTTCGGATGCATAATACCAATTTGTGACATCTTGGACTTCTGTCTTCTCCGGTAGAGTGAGCGCTGAAAGTAGAGAACTTACCCAAGGAAGATTTAGTAAAAGTGTATGTTATACTTCAAGGAAATGATCGATCAATTTAAAAAGTAGGAATTGTTCAAAGTGCCTTCTCTGGACATAGAGTAATAAAGCCACAGGCTAACCACAGAATAAAGAAGGACATGATAAGCAGCCACAGAACTTAAATCAGCTGTCACATAGAAGTTCCTTTACGTTCTAATTATGTGTGTGTTCATTCCTGAAATCCCACTTCACATCAAGGAAATAGCAAAAGTGATCACAAAAATGAAAGTACGAATGTATGCAGAGTTTTAAAGATTTATAAAATAGTCAAAGTTAACTACTTCCCATGAAGGTAATCCCCATGAATCAAATACTTCAAATTGTCCCTGAAGCAAAAAACTAGTTGGTTTTTATAAATACATCCTGGTGGAGCGTCTTATGCACGCTCAAGTTTGAGAAGCACCAAGCAAAACTAAAGGAGAAAGCAAAGGGAACATTTATTTATAGAAATGAAATTCGGTTTTTTATTCCATGAGCTGTTCTTCCTAAGACATTGAAAAGTTACTAAAATAATGTTGAGATTGAAGATACTTTCTTTTTTTTCTCCTGTTGTTAAAAAATAAGTGTCTCTTTAAACAGTTATAAACAATCCCGCTCTCAAATTAGGTTTTGTTTTCTTGTTTATTTATCCTGCCAGAGTGTGAGCGCCTTGAGAACAGGGATCATGCCCGCCATATAACGATTCCATGGTACATATCTGTTGAATAAACAAACGTTGATCGAACCCCTACAGCTGCGTAAAAATCCATATCTGCTCTTGTGAACATTCTTGTTACTAATTCGATGCTCGTGAATTATTCAGAATCTTGCATCCATGGCAGTTCCTTACTTTTCCATGATCCCCAACACCTTTCATTTTAAAACAAGCTTTCCTGCTGAACTCTGTGCTCTGTGGTGGCGATAGTTCAGTCCTCGGTGCGTGTTGGAAGGGCACCGAGACATGGCAGTCATGGGCTCTCAGGAGACAGTCTGAGCCCTGGGCTCTTCCCCTGCGATCATGAGATGTTTTGCATGAGGAGGACAGGGTGATTTTCTGCTCCATTACTTTGAAAATGTCTTTGTGGGGAAAGTTGTTTTTCAGAAGCGAATTATGTCGGCAGGATGTTCTTTCAGTTCAGACTTGTAAGGTGGCCAAAGGAGTCGGCCAGCTTGCCCGAAGCAGTGTCCCAGGTGACTGCGTGTGTGGGCTTCCAACTGTGGTCCATGCCCCAAGCCCCTGGTCTCTGTCCTTGAGGGACCACTCTTCCACAGGGGAGACATTCTAAGAGCTCTCTTCCACGTGCGTGCATTTTCTTTGGGCAAGAGAGTTCAGCTACGTGAATATTCCGCATTTAGGAAAGAGGAAGCAGCTTCCTTCTTCCAGCAGATTTCACTGTGCCTGTTAATTTCTTCGGCTAAAATACCACGTTCCCTAAGTATAATAGATATGACATCCATTTAACAAAACTTGACTCCTGAGTCGGAGGGAGAGATAGGGGTACATTTGTGAAGCCGTGCGTATGGTGGGAACCTAGAAATCAGCTGTGGGTAAAATTTTTTCTTTCAAATACTTTATATTGCCCCTAAAGCAAACACTAGTCGGTTTTTATAAATACATCCTGGTGGAGCGTCTTACGCACGCTCAAGTTTGAGAAGTGCCAAGTACAACTAAAGGAGAAACCAAAGGGAACATCTGAAGCAGCCTTCAGATCTTAGTGATGACTGGAGAGGGGAAGGATCCACATGCCACAGCCGGGAAGGCCATTCGGTCCGGAGAGTAAACCTGTTTGTACAATGGCTGCTTTTCATTATGTGCTTCCTAATCCATTGGGACGTTTGACCACACTTACTGAACGTCTTAGATAAAAATTAAAAACGTAGAAGCCTTCGTCCCTTTCGAATCCGTTAAGAAATTGGCGGTAATGATCAAATCGAATGGTCCCTCCCGTCTCCAGGGGGCTTCAGGAGAGGTAAGGGGTTGGGAGTCGAAGAGTAGGTAGACTACTGCTGTGATGGCATTTCCGCGTGGAGGGCAACGTAAGTTTTTTTCCTGTAACGTGCTTAGGGATCTTCTCGGGACAATCAGATGCAGTACTCAAATCACTAGGGAACAATTAGAAGGAGTATGTCGTCAACAAGTGTGTATTAATGGAATACTTGCAAAACTGAGGGCTGCATGTTGCCCATCTGCTCCCCTGTGGTGCCACACTTGGTCATTTCCGAACGGCCCCGGGTGAAGTCTTATGCAGCCAGCTTTGAAATCTGATTGCCTTTCCATTCTGAAGCACCTGAGGGACAGGACGGACGTGGGTGCGCCTGCACGCACGTGGCTGTGCGCGCGCGTGGGTGAGTTCCTGTGCGCCTCCGCGTGTGCGCACCTGCTTGCGCGTGCGTGGCTGTACGCATGCGTGTGTGCGTTTCTGTGCGTGCGCGCGCATGCGTGCGTGTGCGTGCGTGTGCGTGCGTGTGGAGTACGGTCGCCAGGGCAGATCCCGGATTCAGGGGCCAGTCTGGAGGCTGCCGGTTGCCGTGCGGTTTGGCACCGGACTTGGTATCTGTGGAAATAAGCAGCGAATTGGAGAAAGATGAGGAAAAAGCAAACGACGGGACTCAGCCGTTTACTTCGTAAGGATGTCGAAAGAGGAAGCGCAAACCCCGTTTGAACTCGGGGAGCGCGGTTTTGCCAGTGTCGGGTAAGTCCGGCCGTGCTTTCGAGTAACGGAGCACACGAGCTCTGGGGCGTGTTCGGTGTGCTCTAATGTTGCTACTTAGACACTATCTGGTTGGTGAGGACACGAGTCGGCAGTAGCACTCAATTCCGGGTGGCCGCCCAGGGAGGGCTCCGGTCCAGTCCCTCTCGGCGAGGGCCACATGCGTGTGCTGTGGGTCGGAACCAGTGACCTCGAGCAGCGTCTTGGCCACTTTGTTCCTTGTACCCTGTTGGCCATGTAGGCATGTTCGGGTCACGTGGCCAGCCCCCCCCCCCCCCCCCCCCCGGGAGAGCCCTTCCGAGAGTCATAACGAATTACGTAGAAACACATTTTAATTATACTGTATCCATAAAGATCTTAAACGTGGATTCAGTAGTGGAAATACTCAGTTTGAATTGCGTTGGACGCAACTTTAGGTGAGACATCGCTATTATAAAACACAAGCTGAAGTGCTCTTCATAGGCTCACCTGCACAGGTATCTTCCTTTACTTTTGAAATCTGAAGAAAGGAAGCTCAGAAATGACCAGGCCATCCCTGCAGGTTGGGCACCATCCCCTCCGTCCACAGCAACCTCTACGGGGTTGGATCGGAGACCGCCACAGGTTAACAGAGCTGGCAAGTGGGAAGTTCCCCAGTCTGGGTGGTCCAAGGTGTAGCAGGGGCCGGAAGGGTCAG
Source organism: Puma concolor (assembly GCF_028749965.1). NCBI lineage: Eukaryota > Metazoa > Chordata > Mammalia > Carnivora > Felidae > Puma > Puma concolor. The sequence continues at coordinate 484,717 of NW_028240233.1, read as the reverse complement.
CCTGGAGCTTCTGTATCCCCCAGGAGGAGCGGCAAAGGCTAAAACGTGATGCTTGAGGACAAAGAGGGCGGCTGAGAAGCGAGCGCGGGCTGGGTCGTAAGCTGCTGGAGTGCCACTGTCTTGTCACGTGTCTGAGGCAGCTCTGTGCACTTTGTGAGTGAATCAGGGCAGTTGGGAAGGAAACTCCAGTTGGCTCACCAGTTGTCCTTCTTGGTTTTTGACTTAAACTATAAGGAATGCCTACCCTCAGTTTAGCATTTACAATTCTGAAGAAATGTTAGATTTTGGTGTTGTTTTGAGGGAGGTGGGGAAAGGAATAGGGTTGTTGTAGCCGATCTGGGTGTTTTCCCGACATTCTATTGTGCTGACAACGGTTAGAATTGTATTTCTGCCCTCGGCTTATGTCAGGATGTTAACTCTGTTCCCTTGTTCTCCAGAACCCTCTTCCTTTGCCTCCAGTGTCCCCAGATACAGAGATTTCCTACCGCGGTGCTATAACCGATTTGGCGATCGCATCCCACTCCTTTAAATGTAAACTAGGTTATATTTGGGTAGAACAGTTGTATAGGCGAAGAGTGGCCTTTTTTTTTTACTGAATACGTTTCTGTGTATTTTAGTTACACAAAATACTGCTGCAGGACGTCTCGGATTCAGATAATGACAGTGTCATGGCATCCTCAGTGCGCCTCTTTCTGGGCAAAGCATCTTTGAGTAGAGGGATTGTGTCCTCTCTTTTCTGGTGAAACATACTTTTAAAACAGTTTCTCAAAATGCTTCCTTAGAGTCTGGCTGACGCTCTCTAGACAAAGGGTACATTATCAGTAGGTTTTTAGAAGGCGGCAGCTGTGACTTGACGTTACAGACCCATTGTGGCAGGACGCCGAGACCGTGAGGTGGGACAGGTAACTCCTTGGAAACAGTGCATCTGTAATACGGTTTTAAGGGAGAATTCCCTTTGTAAAGAAACTTATAGACAGAGAGTGGTCAGGGGAGTTTATTTGAGAAGTTGAACTTGAGCAGAGACCGGAGGGAATAAGAAAACCGTCCAGAAGGAGTAGACGAAGGGCAGAAGGGCAGCGAGGGCTGGGGCTGGAGTAGAAGGGGGGTTCAGGCCTGGGAACTCACTGCACAGGCTGTGGGTGGAATTCTGAGAACGATTGGAAACCACTGGGTCACGGTCTAACTTTAAAAACAAATTTGTTTATGTTTATTTTTGAGAGAGAGAGAGAGAGAGAGAGTGCACACGAGCAGGAGAGGGGCAGCGAGAGAGGGAGACGCAGAATCCAAAGCAGGCTCCAGGCTCTGAGCTGTCATCACAGAGCCCTACAAGGGGCTCGAGCTCACGGTCCACAAGATCATGACCTGAGCCAAAGTTGGGTGCCTAACCGACTGAGCCACCCAGGTGTCTTTGGGTCACAGTCTAACTTAAATATTAGGCGAGTCCCCGTAGCTGCTGCGCTGAGAGTATACACAGTGGGGAGAGCGTGGGCACAGAGGGCCTGAGGGTAGTTTAGGGGGTGCAGGCAGGGGGTGGTGATGGCTGGCGTGCGGGCTTTAGCCGTGGAGTGTGAGCATTCGTCAGGCATACTAGGAAGCAAGAGCTCACAGACTTTGCTCATGGCTTATTTGTGGTAAGAAGACAGGGCTCAGGAATGACTCCTGGCTCATTTGGTGTCAGCACCTGCTAGAAAGAAGTTTTTCTTTACAAGTAACTCGGTGGTGGGGGGGGGGTGGGACAGCAGGATGAGTGTCGGGGAGTGAGGCTGGTGAGACTGGACTTCTCAGACGGACATCACAGAGGAGATGATTAGAAAGAAGGTGCTTCTGTTGAGCCGGGAGGAAAGGTCATGGCTAGAGACGTAGAGGTTCCTGGGGGACGGTGTCTCATGGACAGTGCCAGGGGACAAAACGACATCACTGAGGCAGTTTGTCTTTGGAGAAAAAGGGTCTGAGCACTAAACTCTGGACACTCCAGTTGTTTCGTGGAGAAGACATGGAAAGGTTTGCAAAGGAGATTAAGAAGGAAAAGTCAGTAAAGTGAAGAGAATCAAGAAAACTTCTTTGTCACGGGGCGCCTGGGGGGCTCAGTTGGTTGAATGTCCGACTTCGGCTCAGGTCATGATCTCGCGGTCTGTGAGTTCGAGCCCCGCGTCGGGCTCTGTGCTGACGGCTCGGAGCTTGGAGCCTGCTTCGGATTCTGTGTTTCCCTCTCTCTCTCTCTGCTCCTCCCCTACTCACGCTCTTGTTCTCAAAAATAAATAAACACTAAAGAAAATGAAAAAAAGAAAAAAAGAAAAGTTCTTTGTCACAGATTAAAAATAAATAAATTTAACTCTAAGGCTGTACATTTATTTAAGCTGCATTTTATCTGGTTTTGAACCATCCCAGCATTTTGAGGAAAGTCTTAACCTCTGCTACCTAACATTCTCTATTTCTCTGTTTTGAAGCTACAAATTTGAGTCATTTTTCCAAGGTGTTTTCCTACTCCCCCTTTTCAGTTTATTGAATAAAGGGGGCAGTGCCACGCGTGGAGATTTCACCCATAAGAAGGATGGGAGATGCTGTGTCAGATGCCTTTGCTAAAGTCAGCATAATCCTGAGCAGTCGGCTGTACTCTTCTGGTCACACACCGTCACTCACTCGCCACATAGAGACTGATCCCCATTCCTCTGGGCCCATCAAGGAGGAAACAAGGCGGAACTTCTCCCATCGCAGTGTTTCCATCAGTGTGGGGAGGAGTCGGTAAACACAAGTGCCGAACACGTGCACTGGGTCCCCTGGTAATGGATGCGGTAGAGACAGAACCAGGGTACGAGGTGTCGGGCTGCATGCAGGCACGTGCAGCCAGGCGTGGCTCACGAGGGCAGTGACTGCGGACGGACAGAAGAGACATGAGGCCGTGAACTTTGCCGGGGGTGGGGGGGTGCGGGTAGGGGGCAGGTAGAGCCTTCCAGGCAGTGGCACAGCAGGTGCAGAGGCCTGAGACGGGAGGCTGCCTGCAGCGTGCAGGGCAGAAGGGCATCAGGAGGAGGAGGCTAGGGCCAAGTGCAGGAAAGCCCAGGTCACAGAGGCTGAGCAGGCCAACATCTGGAGGGATGTGCTGTCAGCCACATCTGTCACTCGTTTGCGTCTAATCAGCACGATCAGTCTTTTCTTGTGTTGTTACTATTGGTGCTATGTTGACGTGATTCCAGCTTATAAGTCAAAACATTCATGACCAGGAAAGGGAGAGAAAATACCAGGATAAGAAGTGTATTTGGATGCAGAGTTGCTAGGACATAACCAGATTCTAGCTGGGTCTAGAATTCTTGGATATCATCTCAGTGTCTCAAAATGCTGTAGATATGTTCCGCTACGTCTTGATTTTTTTTTCCCCTTGTAAATGTTGCTGTTTTCTTTTCTGAATATTTAGCAAACTGTCATTTGCTGTTAGAATTCATTACTTGTCCCAGGTTGTATGTAAATGTTTTAGCTTTTGTTAATTGAGCCTGGCACGCGATGAGCTTTCTGAATCCATTTTACAAGTCCTGGTTTCGTTCAGCGTATTTTGTGCGTGTCTTTCTTGGCCCATTGGGGCTGTCCTCTTTATTTTGTTCTCTTCCAGATCACCAGATATCCGGTCTTTTCTCTTCTCCCGTTCTCCTAACGTATCTTAGAAGAACCACTCAGATTTTCTCTCTGAATCATCGACATGGACTTTGGCAGCATAATTCTGTACTGGTGCTGATTCTGCTTAAACGTATAATCGCTCTTTTTAATTAAAGTTCCTTCTGTATTTTGGTTCTTTCTCTTCATTTCAGTGTGCCTTTTGACATCATCGATAAATTCTTACTAACTCGTTAATTTTTTGAAAGCAGCTGCTTTCCCAAACTTCATCTTGCACCGATTCTCCCTCTCACGACACCCAAAATCAGCTTTGTCCTGGGCGTCCTCCTGTAATACCGACCGACACCTTGCGTATTTTTGGTGGTTTTCCTTTCTCTCTGATATTGTTATTTATGTTAAGAGGCTACGTTGTCGGCTTCTATTTTTTATGTTTGTTTATCCTCGAATGATGATAGGTTTGGTGTTCAGAGGTAGAAGTAGTTCCTCGTCTCTGCGTACCGTAAGTGTGAGTGTTGTCCGAGTTCTCCTATCAGATACTGTGATGGAATCCCAGCGAGTGACGTTCAACGACACCAGTTCAGTAGGGGGTGACCCAGGGGAACAGTGATCGAACAGAGTTGTGGACATCCCCACAGGAGAAGCTTATCTGTCACTTGTCTGTAGGTTAAGGGAAACAAACCGCTTGTACTGGAAGCAAGATTTCTTTGCAATGTTGTCATTTTGACCTGGCCTGGGAAACAGTACGGCTACATCCAGTCTGTTGAGTGATTTTGTAAAACTGAAGGAACGCTCAACTCCGTTAGTGAATCCTGGTTCCCTTGGATTTCTGCTCAGTGTATTTCTAAACACGGGGCCCTGCGGCGTAAGCAGGGGGAGCTCACAGCAGTTGGCGTCCTGGGTCATCAGTTTCCCCAGAGCATTTGCTACTGACTTCATGCAACGGTGCTGTTCTCGGGATGGGCAATTTTGAGTCAGCCCTTGGTGCCTGTTTTCAGTTTGGTGTCACTAGTTTATTTATTTATTTTTTTTAAATTTTTTTTTTTCCAACGTTCATTTATTTCTGGGACAGAGAGAGACAGAGCATGAACGGGCGAGGGGCAGAGAGAGAGGGACACACAGAATCAGAAACAGGCTCCAGGCTCTGAGCCATCAGCCCAGAGCCCGACGCGGGGCTCGAACTCACGGACCGCGAGATCGTGACCTGGCTGAAGTCGGACGCTTAACCGACTGCGCCACCCAGGCGCCCCGGGTGTCACTAGTTTAATGTCACCTTGAAGTTGGTGGCAGTTGCCCCGCTTCTCTGTTTTTATCTTTAGTTCTTGACCAAGTGAGAGGGGAGAGATTATAATGGAATCGCAACTTGTAACTCATCGCTTTTCCTGGGATAGTCAGTCTCTTGCTCGTGTTTGTAAAATATCTATTACTGTATTAAGAATTTCTGCGTGACGTGCCTCATACCCACAATCATACGTTCTGCAGCTTAATTTTGCATCGTGTGATAACCCGCTGCAGTCTAGGAAGCGGTATGATCAGGAGGGGAGGAAAGGTTTCCAGTCCGGGCAAAAAGGTAAACGGTTTTTCCTCTCAGAGGAGTTTAAGAGGAGAAAGGGTTTGCTGATGATGGACAGTGAGTTCCAGGGCTCAGCGGAAGGGTTCTTGTCAGCAGGGAGGGAGGAGGGGAGGTGGGTCGGGTCGGTAGCTGTGTGCAGTAGGACTGGCATCCGGGTGATGGTGGGTCCGAGCTTTCTAAGATGTGATGGAATCTCTAGAAAACAGTAGCCTGCAAACATTTGCAAACTTCTCTCTCCCTCTCCCTCCCTCCCTCCCTCCCTCCCTCTCCCTCCCTCCCTCCCTCCCTCCCTCCCTCCCTCCCTCCCTCTCTCTTCTCCCCCCTTGCTTTGGTTTGGTTTTGTTTTTCTGTTTGTTCATTTCACTGCCAGAGATTTATTTCAACCTTCTCTTTATAGAATCTAGTTTTATTGGATTGAAGTCCTACTGCTTTGTGATAGTCAAAAGTTGAGGTGGTAAAGAGGTACGTCTGAATACCGACAGATGCTAACAGCGGTGTGGGGACCTCACCCAGCCTAACAGGACGTTGGGTAACTCAAGATAGATTATTTTACTTCTAAATGCGTTCACTCCTAACTCAGTTGTAAGAGCAGTGCTCAGTTTCTCGCGGAAGGCAAAGAGTTTATATAAAATTGAGCATTTGTCTTGAGGCATGTGTTGGTAATTTCACACAAGGAGTTTTCTCCCTGCTGTTCGGTTCTTTTGTTTTCATTTGTACTATCTGTGTGCTTCCTTCTTTACAACTTAAAATTGTTTTTGCTCGACATTTTGCATCAAGAGTGTTGGACCCTGAGGGGTTGGAGGGTAGTATTTCCTTAGTCGACCGCTCTTGAGATGCTGCATAAAATCCAGGACGGATGATTGAGATGCATCTTCTCTCAAAAAGTAAGCGTGAAGAAGATTCGGATAACCGCCTACATTGTGTGACTGGAAGTAAAGCTTGACCAGCAGCCGACTTGATGTCGTCATACCTGTGCTCCTTGACTAACCAGTCACTGAGTGAGAATTCGGGATTCCCAGAGTTATTGTCCGAATCCGTTTCAGGGCGAGCATGACATTACACCGTGTGACATGAACGAATGCCCTGGAAATTAAAAGCATGTGAGCCTTGTGAAATCGTTAAAGGACTGACTAGATCATTATGATATAGGTGTGGAATTTTCCTGTGAGTGGAATTTTCTGAGGGCACATTGCAGCGGTGTTAGGAAAAGCACTGTGGATACACGGCTGTGAATGTCTCCATTTCCTCTTGGCTGTGTCGTTTGTTTCCATTAAGTATGAGCTGCTTTTGCTAAGTGCGGGTGCTCTTTGCCTTCCTTTGGTAAGCTTGATGAGACTTCTTTTGTGTGGCAGGTGTTCAGGATTTTTCCTCCCCTCTGAATCATGAACGATAACCTCGTCTCCATCATTCTCAAATTATAGCTGACTCTATGTTTATGAGAAGACTCAGGCTATTTGATATAAGCCTCTTTTGTTTGCTGGTTTGTGTGTCACAGTGTCTCTTATTTCTGCATTTGAGGTCGAGTATCATGCACTAACTTTCTTTGCAAAGGCTCTTCTAACAGCTGTGCTTTGGATCCTGTGCCCATCCATCCACCTTACCCAGTGCTGCTTCAGTCTACTGAAAATCACTTATACTTGCATTTTTGAAAAAACCAGAACTATGCCTCTGAAATAACATTAAGATCACCTTAATGCCATCAGCGATGGCTGTTAATGAAGATTTCCTTCTGGTCTTTTCTTCACGTGCACATATTTATGCAGTAGTAGTTAACAGGGCACATAGAGTTGTGATTTTTGGTGTTTTTAGTTTGCATTATGCTGTAAGTAGGTCCTTATGTTAGGCAGCCTCCTATTATATTTAGTGACTGAAATGATCCCCTTGGATTTCTCTGTGGTATTAGTTTACTTTCTCACAGTTGGATCCTTGGATCTTTAGATTGTTTCTAATTTTTCATAGACTTACTATCTTTATGTGTATGGCAGTTTTATTTTATTTACTTACTCATTCATTTTTGAGAGAGAGCACATGTGAGAGAGAGGGAGAGAGAGAGTCCCACGAGGGGAAGAGAGAGAGAGAGGGAAAGAAAGTGTGGAGCCCAAAGCAGGGCTTGAGGTTACTCAAAGCAGGGCTTGAGCCTGATGGGGGACTCGAACTCATGAACTGTGAGATCCTGACCTGAGCTGAAGTTGGATGCTTAACTGACTGAGCCACCCAGACGCCCTGGAAATTTTATTCTGGTGAAATACTTCCAAAGGAAAAATGCCAGGATCTGAGGTTAGTAGGTTAGCGGACATATTTTATGGCATTTAATACTCATTTAATACACATTTATCAACTTTGCCAGTTTGTGCTTTCATTTTAGCCAAATTAACAGTTATACATCTTCTTGTGTATGAATGGCAGTGACATTGTTTTAATATTTTTACTTAGAGCAAATAAGCATCTTTCCATAGTTAAATAGCTGGTTTTCTTTTCGTGTGAACTGCGTCTCTGTGCCTTTTGTTGTGATACATTGAAAAGAGCTTGTCTGATCCTAGTGTAAATGTAAATCACACTTAGGTTTGAATTCCTAGATTTGAATTGCTACTTTGGCCACTGTTTATCTGGGTGATCTTTTAAAAAAATAATATTTCAAAGCCTCAAATGTAAACTGGGGATAAAGTCAACCAAATTTAAGGGATGCAGCCAAAATAGGATGAAAATTTGTATTCCTATGTTCATTTATTAGAACACCAAAAATAAACTTTTAAAAAGCAGAAGAGGGGGAAATTAATAAGAGAAGAAATCATTGGTCCTTGATTTAAAATATAGATGTGATTAATAATGCAAAACATATTTTCTTAATCAGTAAAATAGACAATATTTGGCTATGTATTCAAGAAATATAATCCTTAATTCAGGAATCAGAAAGGGAGTATAACTGTAAACAAGGAGACCATTCATAATTTAAGAGCGAATACTATATATGCATACATTGGAAAATTTGGATGTCATGGTCAATTTGAGGAAATTGTTAAGTCATCAAAACTGAAGAAGCGTTTAGGAACCTAAATATACTATTAGCTGATGAAAAATCTGAGAAGTTAGTAAAAACCACCTAAAATGGCCTGATGTCCGAAAGTTTTACTGGATAGTTCCACCAAACATTAAAGAGAAGAAAACTCCTACATGATATAAGGTATGTATTTCAAACGTTATGGTAAGAACTCGTTCAAGCAGGAAAGTTTATTCCTGACACAAAAGTTAGAGCATGATACAAAACAGAAAAAGCTATCGACTGCTTTTACTAGCGCAGACCTAAGGGTAGAAATGCAAAGTAAGTTTATTCAGCAGCACTTTAGAAGAACAATTTTTCATTGCCAAGGGTGATGGTGAGGAGGTTGGTGCAGTGATCCTGCAAGAGAGGAGGAGGGTTTGGAGCAGGATAGCGATGAGGGGGGTGGGGAGCGTCACCTGGGGTGGTCGGTGCATTTCTAGATGCATCTGGAAGATAGAGCTGGCTGCCCCGGATGCGTGGTGTAGAACAGGAGGGGAAACGCTGGCCCGGGGGGTCTGTCTGACCCTGGGAGGGTGGGTTGCCATACATGGGGCAGGGGTGGGGGTGGGGGGTAGTGGTGTGTGTGCAGGAAGTCGAGGGGTGGGGGAGGTCATCAGGTGCCCAGGGTTGGCGTGCCGCTTGAGAGAGCTGAGAGGGTTCTGGAGGGGGCAGGTGAGGAGGTGGCCGGGCATAACACGAGTGAGTGGGACCCGCCGGCCAGGGGACGGGGTGTGACGGTGTGGGGCTAGAGGGGATGGCCGAGGGCGCCAGCGTGGCTCGAGTAGAGAAGGGGACGCACAGAGCAGCCCGGCGACAGGACGTTCACACGGGTGGCACAGGAGGTAGCGGAGCGGCGTCCGTGTGGGCGTGCGACAGGGGTGCGGGCGTTCACGGTGCGCACCGAGCAGCAGGCTGACGTCACGCACGCCTGCTCCAGGGGGTCGCGTGTGACCCTTGGGGTCTGGACACATGGAGGTCCCTGGTGACGTCACAGCATCTTATTGGAGCGGCGGGAGCCCGCGCGAGAGAGGACAGAAGTCTTAGGCGGCGGGTGCGTGGGGCTTCGCCTCCGAAGGAGGGGGAATCGCGGGCGCCAGCTGCGCGGGAGGGGAGAGGACCCCGGCTTTGCTGCCTGCGAGATGGCGCGCGTGTGTCACTTTCTCAGTCCCGCCCGTGCGGCTGGAGCCCCGGTGCTTGGACGTGTCTACACCCGAGTCTAGCGAACACTGCCAGCACGCAGCGTCTCGTCCCGTGAGGGGGTCCTTAGGGTCCACGCCCTGGGCGCACCGCACAGTACACACATCAGCGTCGCTCACTGTGGCTGGCTCACATCCCGAGGTCTGGTTTCTGTCGTGCAAATATTTTACTTTTGTCGTAGATGCTGTCGTTGCCTTTTTTTAAGTGTTTATTTATTTGTTTATATTGAGAGGGAGAGAGAATCCCACGCAGGCTCTGAGCTGGCAGCACAGCGCCCCCACAGGGCTCGGTCTCGGGAGCCGTGAGATCGTGATCTGAGCGTCACCGTCTGGCCCCCCAGCCCCCCAAGCTGATGTTCGCTTATCTGTTTTCCCCAGCGAGGATTTAAATTTCATGGGAGTTGGGGCGTTATCTGAATACGTGGTTGAAAAAGATCTGATCACCTGCCATGTTCAGAAATGTATCTGTTGAGTTAAGCACTTAGACAGGTTTGCTTAACTTTATCATTCATCTGCTCTGATAACTTAATCCTTTCGTACTAGCCTTCTTACACCTTCCAGAAATGCTTGCCCTCAGTGTCCCTCAGTGATTTAAAACTGTTGTATCTCACGGACTCCCTTTTCCTAAATTATTATTAAGAAAGGCCCTTTCCTCTCATGGACCTTTTTTCGCCCTAAATTAAATTAGTTAATATTATAGACAACCCTTTGAAAACTTACAATAATGTCCTTTAGGATTGTTAAATTTCCATTATTTCTCTTCCCTTACATTGAGCCGACATGGTTTTCGGAATCCCAGCCTGCTTGTTTCTACCACTTTTAACGGGAACTCACGGCGTAAGGTCTTTCCTGCTCAGTCCCGACCCTGTACTCTGCTGTTTGCTCTCCTGTGGCCTCCAGGGTCTCTGTAAGGTGCTGTCTGTGCAGTTGCTTATCCTGCGCCATGGGGGACCCGCCTTGCTGTGGAACATCCCGAAACACCTCTGCGTGGCTTTTCCTCTGTGCTCATGACAGAGCAGGATGAGTAAAGGTAGCTGCTTTCGTTTTTGCTTTTTCCGCATAGTATTAGGATAAGCTCAGGATGAGTGTCCTAATCCCTTGGTTGATATTTAGGATTCGAAAACTTTTTTTAAGTGTATTTATTTCGACAGGGATGGCGCAAGTAGGGGAGGGGCAGAGAGAGAGGGAGAGACAGAGAATCCCAAGCAGGCTTCTCGCTGTCAGTGGCGAGCCTGACGCGGGGCTCGAGCCCATAAAGCCATGAGATCGCGACCCGAGCTGAAATCAAGAGTCAGACGCTTAACCAACTGAGTCGCCCGGGCACCCCTGCTTGGATTTTAAAATTTTTTTTGTAAAAGTGTCAGTGGCATCCTCTTTGCTACCCCCCCTCCCCCCATTCACTTTGCCTTTGAGGCTCACAGCCATCTGTAACTTACCATGTGAGAGCTCATTCTTGGTTAGAACTTTTCTGCCGGTGGTGTTTGCGTGACCTGATGACCTATTTATAATTTATTTTAGCCTAAAATACCTAAATCACTTTGATAACCATACTTCATATATAGCACTGTAAAGGGTTTGGCAGTTTCTTGAAAAGTTAAACATACATTTACTTTTCGACCCACGAATTTCACTCTTACAGATTTACCTAAGATAATCGAAAACCTGTGTCCACAGGAAGACTTCTGGGTTCTTCTGGGTTCACACGAAGATGTTCACAGCAGCTTTATTCATAATATCCCAGAGCCAGAAAACACAAACATCCCGCACGACCCACAGTGGTAGAACAGAGAAACACATTGTTTTTGTTCACGCAACAGCATGCAGCGAGCCGTGGAAGGGACAGACCACTGGGACACGACAGTGGACGGCATCTCAGTGATATTGCGGCAGGCTGATAGACTCGAGTTCAAAACGGGACATGTTGCGTGAGTCCGTTTAGATAACATTCTAACGAGCAAGGCTAATCTGTAGCGGACAAAAGTCACAAATAGTGGTAGCCTTGGGGGCAAAGTCTGATTCAGAAGGACCGTGGAGATTTTACGGAGAGATTAAATGTTCCGTGTCCTTTGTCGTCGTTGCTCTTATTATTTTTATCAAGATGTTTATTATTTTCTGAAGGATTCTTTTGCTTAAAAATTATTTTATTTTTATTTTTGACGAATAAGAATGGTATATACTTCAGCGTACGTGTACATCATACAGTACACGATGACTTGATCCACGTGTGCCTATGAAGCGGTCGCTGCAGTCAAGTCAAGGGATGCACCCGTGCCCGCCAGGGCTGGGGTGTGTGTGGCGACAGCACCGAAAGTCTCCTTCCAGCGGTTTTCCATTTGGACTACAGCAGTTTTGGTTCCAGACCCGTCCTCTACATCAGATTCCAGAACTTTCTCATCTTATACCTGAAAGTTTGTAACCTTTTTTATTCAGTGTGCATAGTTAGTATTTCACGTTTATTTGTGTAGAAGTTATCACAAATGGGCAGAGACGTCCTAGAGTTGGCTGGCTTGTCCCCTACCTGCTGAAGGCCACGCTGTGTCCAAGTCCTTTGCTTTCTGAAACTCACACAGGGTGCGGGTTGTGTCCGTCTTCTGTGGACACGCAGGAAGGCTGCTGAGTAAACGAGCAGCAGGGGGATCGGTGCTTCCCTGGGCTGTTACTGGTCTCTTCTTTTCTTTGCGTTTTAACTTCCTTTTGTGTATAGACACTTGCTCTACGTAAAAGAAGAGAGAATTGCGTATTGACCACCGCATACCTGCCACCCAGCTTCAGTGATGACCGTGTCGCTGTGCCTTTCGTCTGCACATCCCCTCCCCTTTTTGATTGCTGGTGTAGTTTAAAGCAAATCTCTGTCATCGTGTAATTTCAGCCATAAAGGCTTCTGTATAGGTTTCTACTGGGAAATGACATTTTTTTTTACACAAAAACCTCAATTACATGCCATGTTCATGCCTGACAGGCCCACGTAGCAATAATACCTTCATCCTCGGGCCATGTTCAGTTTCCCTCAACTGTCTGAAAAGATTCTTTTTAAGTCGTTTTGTTCAAATCAGGGTCCTTAAGTGGTTACATGTGGCACTGGATTGGTATGTGTCTGTGTCTGTTTTACTCTTTTAAGTTCCTCTGTCTCTTTTTTTAAATGATCATCTTTTTCATTTTAATTCCGGTGTAATTGACATACAGTGCTACGTTAGTTTCAGGTGTAGGATATGGTGACTCAACAGTTCTACCTGTTACCCGGTGCTCATCACAATACGTGCACTCTTTAGTCCCGCTCACCTCTTTTCCCCACCCCCACCCACCTCTCTCCTGATAACCATTGATTTGCTCTCTGTACGTAAGAGTCTGGTTTTTGTTCCTTTTTCTCATTCTTTGTTTTGTTTCCTAAATCCCACGTATAAGTGAAATCATCTGGTATTTGTCTTTCTCCGACCCTTGGCATCATACCGTCTAGATCCATCCATATTGTTGCAGATGGCAGGATCTCATCCTTTTTTATGGCTGCATAATCTCCCATTGTGTATACACCACACCTTCTTTGTCCGTTCATCTTTTCATGGGCACTCGGGCTGCTTCCGTGCTTTGCCTGTCGTCAGTAATGCTGCTATAAACATAAGGGTGCGTACAGCTTTTCAAATTAGTGTTTTCATAATCTTTGGGTAAAAACTCAGAAGTAGAATGACTGGGTCATATGGTAATTCTATTTTTAGTTTCTCGTGGAGCCTCTGGACTGTTTTCCACAGTGGCTGCACCAGTGTGCATTCCCACCAGAAAGTTTGTAACCTTTGACCGTCTTCTCCCCCATTTCCCCCACACCCCAGCCCCGGACACCTGCCAATCTGATCTATACTCCTGTGACGTTGGCCTTTTAGATTCCACATGTAAGTGAGATAATATAGCGTTTGTCTTTCTGTGTCTAGTTTATTTTAATTAGCAGAATGCCCTCTAGTTTCATCTGTGTTACCACAAATTAGCAGGATTTCCTCCTTTTTTAGGACTGGACTTCTGTTTCATGTTTATTTTTGAGAGAGAGAGACACAGAGCATAAGCAGGGGGAGGGGCAGAGAGAGAGGGAAACACAGATTCTGAAGCAGCTCCAGGCTCCGAGCTGTCAGCACAGAGCCCGACACGGGGCTCAAAGTCACGAGCCGTGAGATCATGACCTGAGCCGAAGTCGGACATGTAACTGTGACTGAGCCACCCAGGCGCCCCACGGACTGAATAATATTCTGATATTATATCTCCTCTAGTTTGTATACATACATGGTGTGTGTGTGGCATTTTCTTGATTCATTCATCTACTGACAGACCACTTGGCTCTTGTGAATCATCTTTGCTGTGTCGATAGGGCTTTAATATTGGAGAGCTGATAGGACATTAATATGCAAGAGTAGCCATAAGAGGACATTTTGCTCTTATGATGCAATCGTGTCACTAGGAATCAAAGGAAGGGGGGTGTACTCACCCATCCGCCAGCTTAACGATTAGAATTTGAAGTCTGACGACGAAATTCAAACCCTAGGGCACAGATTATCACAGACAGCGCGTGTTGAAAAGTATTTTAAAGGCAGTGCGCTTTAACCTCCTTGTTTCGCAAATGGGAAGACGAAAGCTCGGAGGCACGGGGGGAGGAAAACCCGCGATAAGCTGCCCGTGTTGTGCATCGCCTCCTTGTTCCCACGGGTGACACCCCGTCCAGCCCAGAAGAGGTGGGGAACAGCTGTTCGTTCCTCTCCGCCCCACACCCAGGCCTCGGGAACGGCTGTGCTCTCCGAGGTGCGTGGTCAGAGCAAGGGGTCTGCCCGTGTATCGTGTTTATAGGGACTCCTGTCGGGTGACTGAGAACCCAGCTTGAGACCAGCTACAGTTCCCCTCCCCAGAAGAGAGAGAAAGTGTTCAAAGAACGAATTGGTTCGCGAACACCGTGTGTCTAGCGTGAGGTTTTTAGGCAGGAGGGTCTCTGTGTGTCCGGATCGAGGGATTCAGACGCTGTCCTCATGACTTAATCTGTGTCTCTTAGCCTCGCTCTCCTTTGGGTTAGCCTCAGTCTCCGATAAGCTCTTTCCCAGGACTTTGGGGGAAAAAAATGTACAACAAATGTTTCTAATTACTGGTGAGGAAGAGAGAGAGAGAGAGTATGTTAGGACGGAATCTTTTCTCTGGAGTTCCTCAAAACTGGCAGCAGTCAAGTTAGGATGCTGTTTACAGATGGTGAGGGAACAGCATAGGCTTTTGCAACCCCATACGGCCCTGCCACGCTTTGGGGGCATCGGGCTTTCAGAGTGCTCTTGATTTTTTCTGCCGGCCTTGCCCTGACACCGGGCTGTCTACCCGAGCAGAGGACCTGGGCAGTATCTGCAGCCGGACCGCAACTGGGAAGTTACGACTGATACGGCGTGCGCAGTACGGAGCCACAGCACCTGGTCGGGAGGCCTGTGGTCTGCGTGTGGCTGGGTGCAGCCAAGCCAACAGGGTGCCCGGGTTAAAGGGGGGGAGGCGGACCCCAGGTAGGAGGCCCGGCAGAGGCCAGAGCGGAGAACGCACCTCCCGCAGAGCCCGATCCGGGGGCAGACACGGGAGTGGCAGCACTAGGTGAGGGTCTCGGAGGAGCGGCCGGCAGTCTTGCGGCTGGTGTTCAAGCGCAAGAAGGAAGGCGTGCCGGCGGGCTTCCGTTCTGATGCCTTGGGGTCCCGCGCAGTTAGTTCCTTTCTGTCATTCTCGCTCCTGGGGAAGCTGTCGCTCCAGACTTCTGCGGGTCTTGCGTCTTCACCCCTTTGCAGCGACGATCGTCAGGGTGGGATTCTGTCAGCCTCTGGGAACGCCTGTGGCACACGTGTGTTCCGGACTGCAGTCACCACAGGGGTTTGCACGCCAGCTGGGGCTCGCGTTTGAGACACACCTGAACTACGGCCCCCTGGCTGCCCTGACGTCCCCTGCCCCTCCTTCACTCAGAGGATCCTGGGCCTGTGAATTGGCTCCAGCCTGGAATTCGTCCAGGCACCGTGACTTGCCGCGGAGAATCAAGTCAAACTTGTGTCCGCTGAAACCTGGAACTTTTCCCGTGGACACGGATGAGAAGATAGCAGGCCACCCTGTCTCTTCCAGCTCCGGGGACACTGGGATCAGGCAGCCACCAGGCCGGGTCATTCCGACGGCGGCTTCAGGTCCGTCCAGGATGCGAGCCACCCCGGCTTCGTCTCTGAGTGTTGTCGTAGCCACATGGCCCTGCCGCGCCAGGCCCCACCCCCACCCCCCGCCGTGCGTTGAGAAACCCCCTTGGATGGGCCTTCCTGGCCCACACCACACACTTGTGCACACGTGCCAGTGCACCCTCCGGGACGTATTTCGCACAACCTTGGTGCAGGGATCGTCTGTGATAATGCAGCTCGGGGATTCTTCTAGAAGAAATCCACTCTAGCAGTCCAGTGTTGCTCAGACTGGAAGAGATACCAGGAAGGTCTGGTGTTTCAGTTGTATTTGAAAAAGCATTGGCCACTTTTGGAACGTACTCCCAAGCCAGCACTAGCCCGTGGAACCCAGCATCTCTGTTGAGTGCACGTTGTTGTGTGAATGCCCTGGGATCTCTTCTGTGCAGGGGAGGGTGTGTGATAGATTGCCAGGATCACCGGTACCTGTGGGCAGAATGACTGAGGGACTGATTCATCCATTCTTTCGTCTGTTCATTCACATCCCTTCATTCCCCAGCCATTCGCTGAGAACAGTGCTTTGCAACGATGTGGGTGGAGCTAGAGAACGTCATGCTGAGCTCAGTCAGCAAAAGACAAGGAGCATATGATTTCACTCATGTGGAATTTAAGAAACGAAACAAATGGAAAACAAAGGGGGGGCTTAAAAAAGAGGAAGAAGGACAAACCAAGAAACGGACTCTTCGCTATAGAGAACACACTGATGGCTACCAGAGCGGAGGGAGGTGGACCATGGGGGAAATAGGTGATGGGGATTAAAGGGTGCACTTGTGATGAGCCCTGGGTGATGCATGGAGTTGCCAAATCATGATATCGGACACCTGACACTGATAATGACACTTACACTGGCATTTAAGGAAGAAGAGGAATGGCGAGTAATCGACCTTTAGGAGCGAAAGGTATCTGTGTGGTTAAGAAAGAGAAAGGGGGCTTGAGACGGTGTCATAGGCAGACAGTGACCGCATTTTGTAGAATGTGAGAGGCCACCCCGTGGGGAGTCTGCTATTCTAAGTGCAGTGGGAAGGACTTTAAGCCAGGATGTGACAGAATTTTATTTTGCTTATAGAACTTACCATGGTTGTTGTTTGGAGAACAGGCTTAGGGCGGCAAGCTTAGTGGTGAGGAAGCTTGTTAGAAGACAGCCTTTGGGTCCTTGGAGAGAAGTCACAGCGGTAGCTTGTGCTGGAGTAGCTAAGATCTAGCGTCCGCCTTTTCCCCAAACCCCTCTACTGCTGGTGTCCCTGCAGCCCAGAGCTTTGGGCTTCTGGGGGCAGCTAACTGGTCCTGCCATGGGGTGGCCATGAGAGCTGCTCCCTCCTGAGCCGGGGGTAGAGTTTGGATCGGACCAGGGTAGTGGCCCCATCGTGGCAGGTGGCTGGAGAATAATAACCTTCGTTTTACCCAGTGCAGCACACTTTTGGCAAACTTTTATGCTACTTTTACCAAATAGCTATATACAACTTCAGAAATAAAGTTGTAATTTGTAACACTTGATATTTTAATAGAAATATACATGGCGCCTATAAATAATTCTTTTTTTTTTACCTTCATTTATTTTTGAGAGACAGAGACAGAGCACAAGTGGGGGAGGGGCAGAGAGAGAAGGAGACACAGAATCCAACGCAGGCTCCGGGCTCTGAACTGTCAGCACAGAGCCCAACGTGGGGCTCGAACTCAACAAACCGTGAGGTTGTGACCTGAGCTGAAGTCCGACACTCAACCGACTGAGCCACCCAGGCGCTCCGATAATTTTTTAAGTTTTTATTTATTATTTATTTTTGAGAGACAGAGAGAGACAGAGCATGAGCAGGGGAGGGGCAGAGAGAGAGGGAGACAGAATCTGAAACAGGCTCCAGGCTCTGAGCTGTCAGCACAGAGACCGATGCAAGGCTTGAACTCACACGCTGTGAGATCATGACCTGAGCCGAAGTCGGAGGCTTAACTGACTGAGCCACCCAGGCACCCCTGTAAATAATTCTATGTCACAGCAATTTAATTTGCAATCAATTTTTTAGTAGATTATATTTAAATAAATGTTCTTTAAAAGCATAATGTGTAAAAGCATAAAATTATATATACACACACACACATAAAGTTATATAATTAATAAAATGTTTTATAAATTAAGGAATTTTTATCTTATTATATTTAATTATGCCCTTTCTTTTTCTTTCTTTCTTTTTTCTTTTTTTTTTTATTAAAAGTACCAAGATACGAATATGCAGGGAGTTGTGTATGAATTAAACAGCTACATCGAACAGCGATTAGATACAGGAGGAGACAATCAGTTACTCCTTTATGAATTGAGCAGCATCATTAAAATAGGTAAGAAATGTTTTATATTCCTTCTGGTAGAACTTTTGAACCAAAGTGTCTTTTATTCTGTTGCAGAAAATGGAAAGAGTAATATACTTATTACAAGGCAAATGCAAGTTATTTATTTGCTTCTGTTCTCGGGCTAAGTTTGAAGTGAAAATACTCTATTCTGAAACGACCAGAATGAGTCAAACCTAAAACTTCCTAACTTACCCAGTCTCAAAAAAGTATCTGCTAGATGTGCAAATGGAATATACTATGCTTTCTAAATAAAGCCTAGTTTCTTTGGAACGTGTAGTTTTGTTGAATTAAATCACATCTTTACGAAGGAAATCCTTAATTTTTAAGCAACACAAAGCATTTTAAATTTATTGGGGCAGATGGCAGATCTACGTACTTTGATCACCTCTTTTCTGATGGGGAAGCTGTGGCAAAGGCAGGCCAAATATTTGACCCAAGGCCGCACGAGTGAAAAGGAGTGAACCGTGAGTCTATAGGCAAGCGATCCTGCGGGAGTAATATCGGTTATCTGCCGTGGGAACTGCCTTCACATGGCCCTGAAGCAGTGTTAGGAGAGTTAAGCCGTGTTCTCTTCGTGAGGCTGCATGGATACGTGCATCATCCTCTTTGGGTGATGCTTGCCTTGATTACTCATTATTATGAATATTGTGTCTGGTATTTTTTAGTACTTTAACAATTAAATCCCGTTCTTAAACGAAACATATTTAACAATAGTTGTAACATTTAAAGTTTCACAAACATATTATTGCGTAGTGCACTGGCTGCTGTGTGCATGTGAGGATGTCACGTCTTAAAGTTTGCAATAGCTGATAAATAATGAATGAAAATGTTCTATGTCATTGAATAAAGCCATAAATTGGTTGGCTCGATTCGCTGCATGACCGTTAATTATGTTAACAAGCCCTTTCACAAGATTCCTCTCTGAGGTCTCACCTTAAAGAATTCATACGTGGTCTGTTCTTCCATTGAGATTAGTTTCTTCCTTTTTTATTACTTTGGCAGCCACAAAAGCTGATGGATTTGCACTGTATTTCCTTGGAGAGTGCAATAACGTAAGTATCTGAATTTAGATTCTGGTGCTCTAGATAAGAACGTGTCATAAGCTCTTTAAAAAAGGTCAGCTGGGCTACAAACCACAGACACATGGCAATTAAGTACTTCAAACTCATTTTGTATTTCGTTTCTGTCTACGGTTGTTGCCAGGTGAAAATCTCACCAGCGTGGCAACGTTTGGGCATGAAATCTCACAGTTTACTTACTGTTTTGGTTTTGGTCTGTCTTATGAATGGCACCTCTAGACCGTTCTGTACAGAAGATGCTTCGGCACTGTGGGCTGGGGTGTCAGGGACGGCGTATGCCCTTTTCAGCACACTGCCTGCAGTAGAATAAAGCAAGGACAAAAGTGGAGCATTTTTTAGGTGAGTTCTTTGGACTTCCTGAAGGCCACTGAAACAGTGTGGGGACGGCGTTACTCCGTGGAGACCCCTGAGCCACGGTGGCCAGAGCTCACACTTCCGTGGTGTGCCTGTCTTAGTGTTGCGTGCCACAGGCTGGAGCCTCTGTTTCTGTTGCAGCTTACTCAGAGCACAGCCCATGGTCAAATGCAGCGTGCATAAGCAGTTCAAGATGTTCAGCTTACTGGCATTTGATTTTTGTTGTGACGTTAAAACCACACACGTAACATCTTAAAAGAATATTCTGAGCCAATAAGAATTACGTTCATAGGTTAACTGTATAGAAAGCATTTATAAATACATTTGGAAGAATTTCACTGTGTATTTCTTATGTGTTAGGCATTGTTCTTGGAGATTTGGGGTTTTCTTTTGCACTGTGATGCTTGTATTTATGAGTAATCAAATGTGTGCTATTTATGGTTTATAAAATGGTAATAGGAATAGAGACGCAAGTATTCCGAGACGTTTAATGGTGCTCGTGAATAATACAGTAACGCAAAGGATGAAAAGTCGTTGCACAAAAATGTTTCCCGGCCGATTCACTGAACCCATCGTTGATCCTTTTTGTTCCCTCCCCTTGCATCGTAAAAATTTACGTTACAGGATTAAAAGCTCTTTGGGGCAAGGACCTTTTCTTACTAATCTTTGCATTCACCCAGCATCTCTCCTAGTGCCTTCCATGTACAGAGACAAGAGTTCCATTAAGTTGAATTATTCAGATAACACTCCTGCTTCCAAAAACTTTAAATGATACTTCAGACACTGGTAGTTTTAAATGGCTAAGTTACTAAAATAACAAAGAGATCTCATTCTTCCCTGTTCATTCTAAAAATTTATTTCTAAAATTTTGGGACTTTTATTTAAAAATTAAGAATTCCGCGGGGCGCCTGGGTGGCGCAGTCGGTTAAGCGTCCGACTTCAGCCAGGTCACGATCTCGCGGTCCGTGAGTTCGAGCCCCGCGTCAGGCTCTGGGCTGATGGCTCGGAGCCTGGAGCCTCTTTCCGATTCTGTGTCTCCCTCTCTCTCTGCCCCTCCCCCGTTCATGCTCTGTCTCTCTCTGTCCCAAAAATAAATGTTAAAAAAAAAAAAAACCCACAATGCAGTAGAGAACTTTTCATCTAAGATAAAGTAAGGATTACTACCAGCAAAAACATAGATGTGGTACAAGAAGCAAAATAAGGTGTTATATCCTAGTGATATAAATTTAATGCTTAAGGATATTTCATATGCCTCATCTTTGTGCTTCTTACTCACTTTTATTATACTTCACATCCTTCAGCAACCTGCTTTGAAACACCTTTCCGTGGGCTGTAAGAAAAAGTACAATTCAGATCTCCAGAAAACCAAAACATTACAAATTATATGATTGTAGAAAGATACATTTCAATGATTTGCTTTAAAAATGCATTTATTTTATAGTTATACGACGTGGACATTTAAAAATATAAATGTTTGTGGTGCCTGACTGGCTCAGTCGGTAAGGATCTGACTCTTGATTTGGGCTCAGGTCATGATCTCTGTCATGAGACTGAACCCCATGTCAGGCTCTGTGCTGAGTGTGGAGCCTGCTTGAGATTCTCTCGCTCTCTCTCTCTCTCTACCCCTGCCCTGCTCATGTGCTCTAGATAGATAGATAGATAGATAGATAGATAGATAGATAGATAGAGATAGATAGATGTTTTCCACAGTGACAAACTTACCCATTCTTTGGAATTACAGACATTTATTAAACTCTCCCATGGTGCCATTCTAAAAAATACATTAAAATATTTCTTCCTTTTTATTCTACTGATGTCCTCTTTCTCCTTCATTATGTTTCCTTGCTCTTATTGCAAAACTAATACCAATCTGAGAGGATAGTATTAGTCACTCAGATTACTATATGGCAATGTAGTGATGAATTTCAGATTGTGTTCCACGAGGTAATGAAAGAATTTCTTTTCAAGTCAGAAGTGCCTTTCTCTATTAATTTATGGCATTTTAAGACAAAACTGTACTACTAAAAGATTAAGAATGGCTCGCACTGACCCATAAAGTCAGGTTCCCTGGAAGGCATGGTGGCATTTATGTGGCATTCACTTACCATCAAGGAGCAGTGTTTTCCTCAGTTGCTTGGCCTCCTTGTCTGTAAGCTCAATCCCCATGTCTTTTAGAGTATTTTGTAGGTCCCTGGAATCAACCTTTTCTCCTTTGAAAAGACAGAATAGTTACAGGTTAAACTATTAACGGACAATCTGATTATTTAACATGATCTAAACATTTACTTTTGCTGCTCTAGTCCTTACTCTGATACCAGAATGAAAAGGAAAGATGGAGTGAAAGATTTTCTAATAAAAAGAGTCAAATGCTAAATAAAAAATAGAATTTGTCCCTCGATATTAGCAAATGGGATGTATCCCTAACACTGGGAATGATATCACATAGTACAGAAGCAAATCTGGTCATATAATTATCCAGAAATAAGGTCAAGAGACGGTTAGTATGATACAAGACACAATTAACAAAGTGTGACATATTTTACTTTACTTTGTTAAAACTATGTAATTAGCTGTTGGTAATGGACTTTTATTTCTACAGCTCCACCCTGCTTTTGCTGTGATCATCTAGGTTTGGGTGTATAAATAAGAGCCAGGCACTTTTACTGAAAAAAAGCATCAAAGAATATATGACTTACAATGAAGAAATAGTCCTTTTGTTTTACTTATAAACCCAGATAATGTTAGATTAAGATGTTGATCAGTAGATGCACATATTTATCAAAATGAATACTGAAAGTATGTGAATCTGTAAAGCAGTAGTAGAATTTTGAGAAAATGCTATTAAAATTTTTAGTGTAAACCACAATTTGTTGCAAATCATTTATAACAAATTCTTGCCTGTAAAAGCTTTCACTTCATCCTTCAAAGTTTTCAGAGCAACTGTATTATCAACTGTAACAGAAAAAACACATAACTTGAAGCTCATAAAATGATATAAAATAGCATAAGAACGCTCTCCTCCCCTTCAGATTATAACAGCATTTTGTTACTGGGCATTTTGTTATGCACTTTAAATAGCCATTCAGCAATTCAAGCTGATTCAAAGAATATGCTTGAATATAGAACAGAAGAAAAGATTTAAAATATTAAAAATATACTTATTTAAAAAATGTAAATTTGACTTTCTATTTCATAAAATATCAACTCTTGAATTTGATAACAAAAAGATGAGATTCAAAAGCGGCCATTTTGGAAAGGCAAACTTTGTTGTCCTCAGAACTTCGCAGACTCTTCTAGTGGCCATGCCACCTGTGTCCAAATACTACATTCTCAACTTCTTTGTCAGTGTTCTTGTCCCATCTACAATCTGGACCTCTTCTGCGTAAAAAGTTCCCTCGTTCCATTCCTTTCATTGCTAACGGTACATAACACCTAAAGCTCAAAATCCAATGGTATCTCACGTGCTCACCACTGACTGGCAGGTTTTCTTTCAGATCTTCAAGTTCCTGGTCTGTGAGCTTGATTCCCATGTCACCTAGAACGGTTTCCAGGTTTTTGATGTCAACTTTCCCTTAATCAGAAAGAGAAAGGCTCGTGAGGGAAATTTAGTGACTCTAAAAAAGTTATTTTTAGATTATTTTTTTAAGAGAGTAAGGGTCTTCTTACCAAGACTTGAAGCTAAAATTTTATTACCAAAACACGAATACCACAAAGCCCAACTCTGGGCAAATATTTATAATACGGAGTACAGTAACAGAATCAACATGGCATTTAAGGTTAATGGTAAAATATAGTCAGTGTTCCAATGGGAATTTAGGTTTATAGTGACTTTGTGCTCACCTGTAATAGCTTTCATTCCTTCCATCACGTCATGCAGATCAACATTCCCGTTTGCTACAGAAGTCCAAAAGAGACATGTAATCAATGACATGAGCTCAGAAAAAGATACACTTTGTTTTTAGAGTATAATAAAGTCCAGCTAAATTTGTCTCACAACATAATTTTAATTGATACCCCTTTAAATCGAAGATCAAGATAAATAGATCCTGAATGCTACCTTTGGTACTCACCATCAACTTGTAGGTCTCCTGACAATCCAGCAAATTCCTCGTCTGTGAGCCCCATTCCCATATTTCCCAAACTAGTATGGAGGTAATTCTTTTTAATCTTCCCATCTTAGGAAAGAGACAGTAAAGCAACACTTGAAAAAAAAAAGTTGTATAATAGTAAAATTTAAAAATGTTTTTTAGGAAAACTATTATTAACTTCAATGACCACATATTATTAAAACAAAAGAAACAAAAGATAAAATATATTTCATGCCTCTGTTATTATTACACTTTGACAAGGCTGAAATCCCAAATAGGCTTTTCCACTTAAAGACTCAAATAGAAAGTCAATGGAGTCAGAACCGCATTTCCTTTAGTCTATTCTTGTGGACAAGCCTACAAAGTAAGACAAGGTTAAGGTGCTGGAACAAACAGAACTGCAGACCACTAACTTAATTACTCTGCATAAAAAGTAGGGTTCTTTTTTGTTTACTGGCTTGACTTATTAGTGATTATTGTAGCTGACCATTGCTTTTCAATAACAACCAGGGTTTTTTGTTTGTTTTTGCCAGGGTTGGTTTTTCTTCTTGAGAAAAAGTTGAAAAAAATCTAAGAAGACAGTGGACTTCCTGCCAAGAGAAAGTGTATATTAACAGCAGGTAAGATGTAGTTACGCTGGGAGAATTATAAATAAAAGCTTATATAGGGCCAAGATTCATGCTTGGATGGTGTACCTGGAGACCTAGATAACATGCCTTATAATTTCGTTTTTTACTTACTTTTGAGAGACTTCATAGCCTTCAGTAGTCTATTACGATATAACTTTCCATTGGCTGTAAGAAAAGTCATAATTCATGTAATGGTAGAATGAATACGAGTTTCACAAAAATAGCATGAACTGAATAATTTCAGAAGCAGAAAATGCAGTCTTGTATCAACATACAAAAATCAACTGTATTGCTATAGAGTTGCAACAAGCAAATGAAAAGAAAACTTAAGAAAGCAATTTCATTTACAAGAGCATGAAAAGCATAAAATGCCTAAGAATAATTTTAACAAAAGAAGTACAAAACTTATACTCTGGAGACTCTAAACCACTATAGAAAGAAATTAAAGAAGACCTAAATAAATGAAAAGACATCCTATGTTTATGGATTGGAAGACTTAATACTGTGAATGTAACAATATTCCCTAAACTGATCCACGGAGTCAATACATTCTTATAAAAAATTCCAGCTGGTTTGTTTGCAGAAACTGATGAGCTGGTCCTAATATTCATATGATAAAGCTCAGGCTCCAAAAAGCAAAAGTAATCTTAAAAAGGAAAAAGAAGTAGGGGACTCACACTTTTGAGTTTAAAAACTACAAAGTGACAGTAATCAAGACAGGGAGGTACTGGCATAAAACTAGATATATACATTAATGGAATAGAATTTACAATCCAGAAATAAACCTTCCAATGTTTGGTCAGCTGATTTTTGACAAAGGTACTTGCACATTCAATGAAGAAAGAACAGTCTTTTTAATAAATGGTGCTGGGACAACTGGACAGTCACATGCAAAGAGAATATTCTTTTGGATCCCTAGCTCACATTTTATACAAAAAGTAACTCAAAATGGATCAAAGACCTAATTGTAAGTGTTAAAACTATAAAAATGTTGAAAGAAAACATGACTGTAAATTTTCTTAACCTTAGATTAGACATTTTTTTAATATATGACACCCAAACACAAGCAACAAAAGAAAAAGTTATACCCTGGACATCATCAAAGTTAAAAATCTTTTGTGCATCAAGGAACACTGTCAAGAAAGTAAAAAGATAATTCACAGGACAGGAGAAAACTTTTGCAATCATGTATCTGATAAGGAACTTCTATCTAGAAAATATAAGGGACTTGTATCTAGAATGTATAAAGAACTTCTACGATTCAATAAGAAGAAGATAACCAAATTTAAAAACGGATGAGGGTTATGAGTGGATTTTTCTCCAAAGGAGGTATACGTTTAGCCAATATTCACATGAAAAGATGCTTAACATCATTAGCAATCAGGGTAATGCAAGTCGAAACCAGAATAAGATACCACCTCATACCCACTAGGATATTATCAAAGGACAGAAGTAACAAGTGTTGACCAGGATGCGGAGGAACTGGGACTCTGATACACCGCTGGTGGAAATGGAAAGTAATGCAGCCTCTTTGGAAAACAGCCTGCACTTCCTCAAAAGGTGAAACACAGAATTACCATATGACCCAACAATTTCTCTCTTAGGTATATACCCAAGACAAATGAAAATATATATCCATGTAAAAACTTGTACATGAACGTTCATAGGAGAATTATTCATAATAGCTAAAATGTGGAAACAATCCAAATGCGCATCAACCAACGAATGGATAAATAAAATGTGTTATATCCATAGAATAGCCTATTATTCAGCAGCGAAAAGAAACAAAGTACAGTTGACTTTAGAAAAACAGAGGTTTGAACTGTGCAGGTCCATTTATACGTGGGTTTTGTTTTTTTTTTTTATAGTATAGCACTGTAAATGTATTTTCTCTTCCTTATGATTTTCTTAAATTATTTTTTTAATGTTGATTTAGTTTTGAGAGAGAGCTGTCAGCACAGATCCTGATGCAGGGCTCGAACCCACAAACCGTGAGATCATGACCTGAGCTCAAGTCAGACGCTTAACTGACTGAGCCACCCAGGTGCCCCACCTTATGATTTTCTTATTAGCATCTTATTTTCTCTGGCTTACCTATTGTAAAGAATAGGGTATATAATACATATAACAACAAAATGTACGTTAATTGACTTTACGTTACCAGTTAGGCTTCTGGTCATCAGTAAGCAATTAGTAGTTAAGTTTTTGGAGAGTCAAAAGTTATACACAGATTTTCGACTACACAGGGAGTCAGTGCTCTTAACCCGTGTTGTTCAAGCGTCAACTGTATTAATACATAACAGGACAGAGATAAACCTGGAAAACATTATGTTAAGTGAAACTAGTCACTACGGACCACGTATTATATGATTCTATTTATGTGGAATATCCAGAATAGGGAAACTGATGGAGACAGAAAATAGATTAGTGGTTGCCCAGGGCTGAGGGAGATGGAGAAATTGGGAGGTGACTGTTAATAGGTATGGAATATCTTTCTGGGATAATAAAAATGTTCTAAAATTGATTGTTGTGATGAATGTGGTGAATACATTAGAATTCACTTAATTGTATGCTATATTGGGTTACTTGTACAATATGTGGATGATAATTCGGTAGTACCATTATAAATATTTCACTTATGGGGTGCCTGGATGACTCAGGTGGCTAAGCGTCTGACTTCGGCTCAGGTGGTGATCTCGCAGTTTGTGAGTTTGAGCCTCGCGTCAGGCTCTGTGCTGACAACTCAGAGTCTGGAGCCTGCTTCGGATTCTGTGTCTCCCTCTCTCTCTCTGCCCCTCCCCTGCTCGTGCTCTATCACTCTCTGTCTCTCAAAAATAAATAAACATTAAAAAATTTTTAAAAAATGTTTCACCTAAAATTTTCATCTTTATATAACAGTGAAATTAAGGAAGAGAAGGCTTTTTCAATATGATAAGCTGGTCCCCTTGAGTGGGCCTACTGTACTGTACAAATATCTCTTTGCTTTCTTTTTAATTCTGACTTTTATTTTTAATTTCTTCCATTGCTCGCTTATCTCTCTCTTTTTCCTTCTTATGGTATAAGCCCTGAAGGGAGACAGTAGACATTTGTTGGCTCTGATGGCAACTTACATCTGAGGAGTTGCTTGGCTTCTAAAATAAACTCTAAACGACACTTACTGTTTTAAAATGTAGCTTACATTTTAGTTTTTTTAAAATGTTCCATCATGTTTGAGAAGAAGTGAAAATTTTCATGCAGATCTGCAAAAATCTAATTTCCTTGGAAGCTCCCACAGACACTTGTATGACTCACCATCAATTGGCAGTATTTTCAGCAGCTTCTCTAGTTCCTCATCTGTGAGCTCAATTCCGAGATTTCCCAGAACATTTTTTAGCTCACTAGATTCAGTCTTCTCACCTTTGAAAATAAGAAATTTGGTATACATCTTCATTTCAGATAGCAGTAATAATTTCTTTTTTTTTTTTAAGTTTTTAAATGTTTTATCACTTATTTTTGAGAGAGAGAGCGAGTGGGCGAGGGGCAGAGAGAGGGAGACACAGAATCTGAAGCAGGCTCCAGGCCCTGAGCTGTCAGCACAGAGCCTGATGCAGGGCTTGAACTCACAAGCTGCGAGATCATGACCTGAGCCGAAGTCGGACGATTAACCGACTGAGCCACCCAGGCACCTCCAGATAATAGTAATTATTTCTAATGAAAAAAGTTATTTTAGGATAATTAATACCATCTCCTTGTTTTCAGACTGAAAACTACAGTAATAAAAACAAACAAACATTTTCAACTACAGAATCAATGTAGATGATAGGTCAAATTTATTTTCTTAATGTGAACAAGAGAGTCTTCTAAAATCAGGACAGACTACTTTCAGAATGAAATTTGATCTATTAGTTAGAAAAATAGATGCTTATATGAATTTTTCTTTGAAAAAGTATTTTAATTTAAAAAATAAGAATTATATGATAAATACAATAAATTCATTACTTCCATCAATTTTAGGCTTCACTCTCTAATTTGCTGTGCCATTCTATACTGTGGTTATTAAACACTGGTGAAGTGAATTACATTATTGGCATAAACAACAGAGATTGTAGAATTTGAAAGCAAGAAATAGTATGGTAATTTCATTGCAAAATCAGATAATTTTATATCAATACATGTAACACTAGAAGCAAATATTTCATTAATAAATATAGAGAAATGTCAGAATTTACAAGTCAGTGATGAAGTACCAGGAAATATTAGCAAAAACCAAAATTTAATGTAGATAATTGGAATCCTAATTTTATAGTAACTTTTCAGTCACCTGTAAAATCTGTGATGTTTTCCATCAGTGTTTCTAGAGGAATTTTCTCATCAACTATAAGAGAAGATAAAATCGCAGTATATTATAGATCCCATATATTATGGATCTCATATATCATATAGACTTCAAATATTACATTCTAGATATAATACAAAAGTTTGTGGGAAAACATGGGAAGAACTATAACAGTTGCACTTAACTATGTGTCAGGCCCCATCATAATTGCTAATATTTACTTAAACAAATATTTTTGAACACACTTTTTAGATTATTATTCTAGTCCACTTTTATTCTAAGACAAGCATGAATAACAAGAAAATTCTAAACATGAAAACCACGCAATCGCAATGGTGCAGTTTGGCCTATAATATCTCAAATTTATTTGTGTTAGTAAGGGGAGGTTACTTAGAAGTGAATGTGTCTAAAGAATCTGCATTCTTGTATTCAAAACTGGAAAGACTCAACTACTAAACATGATACTTACAGAGAACATAAAAGTCATACATATCACACATATAGAAAACTGGTTTAATTTTGACTTTGTTAACTGGATACTCATAAACTCAAATGACATTCTCTGTGTTTTAGTCATTGATATGGTGTCTCACACTGCTCTTGGGCCTTCCCTTCTCCCTATGAAAAAGGGCATTTCCCCGCCCCCCCCCCCCCCCCAAGTTTCTTGTAACTAACCTCTCTCCGGGGTTAACTAGTATATATGATAATATGCTTATCACCAACATGTATGTTTTCAGCCAGATCTTTAAGTTCCGTATCTGCAAGCTTTATCCCCAGGTTGTTCAGAACAGTGCCCAGGTTGTTCATATTGACCTTCCCACCTAAGAAAAGTGACGGTCCATAAGGAATATTAAATGACTTCAAAAGAGAATTTCTTACACTTTTTTGATACACATATCCCATTGTGAATTTCTTAAGCAGTAGATCATTATTCACAAAATTTGCTTCGGACCAAACAGAAAATGTTTGCTCTAAAGTGAAAAAAATAAATTAATGTTCAACAATTTTAGCACAGAGACAAAATATTCTAAGCAGTCAATTACAAATTTAGAACTATGGCTACTTCCCTTGAGACTTGTCTTGGGGACCAGCCTACAGAAACACAAGGTTTTAAATGGCATTTAATACTGAAATTAGTTTGAGAATAAGGTACAGAAATATGGGCTCAGAGTACAGAAAAGTCTCTCAAGAAATGGATGAAAAAGGGAAGAAAGAGATTGAGTTGTGGCCAAAAAGGGGTGTGGAGAGTTCTAGTTTGCTTATTTTATAGGATGGTGTATGTGGAACATGTGAATGGGCTGAAGAGGTTGAAAATGGCCAGTGGGGCAAGGTCTTAAAAGATACGGGAGACAGTGGAGTCAAGGGCATCCTGGTAAGCTTTGAGGAGGAAGAGGGACTTCTCACTCATCCTTTATACTAACATGGGTGTGCTTAAAGATACCTGAATAGGGAGGGATTGAAGATGTAAAGCTGAGGGCTATCACTCTTGCCAGCCTCGATTTTCTTAATGAATTAAAAAAAAAAAATCTGGTTGAAAAAATGGTGTTCAGTGAATGCTTAGGGAATTCTGGTACTGGAGGCAAACATTATTTAGTTCTAAACAATAGTAGGTTGACTTTTGATGAATGAACTGCCAATTTAGTTTTTTCTATTTATTACGTTCTCTGGATCACTGCTAATCATTTATATTTTTTCCCATGTAAACATGAAATTTGATATTTCTCTTCCTGAAAATTTCGAAAATGACAAGAAAGTGTGGTGCTTTACTTCCAAGACAGAACATCAGATTCAACTGCTAAAATAAAGATTGAGGTCCAAAAAAGCATACATTTGCAATCAGTACATATGACAGATGGCAGCATTCAAATTCACATCTTGGAAACAGTATAAAATGAAGATCTCATATTCATTTGTATTCTTATTATGTTTCTCACTCACCTTTAAGGGACTTTACACCATCTGGCAACCTGTTCTTAAAGACCTTGTTTTCATCTATAAAAAAGAACACAATTAAGGTCATAGAGAAATGATGTGGCTATTCACTAAAACTTTAGTAAAACTGAGATTTTCATGATTTGCCCTAGAAACTTCCCTCATTAAAATAAAGTTTGAGAGAAAATTAGGGAAAGTTTATAATATGGCAAGTCTATCTAAAATTTAGCATAGAAGGCACTCTATAACATACACAGCTTTTTTGGAAAATATCACCTCTGACCTTTTATCCCCTTCTAGTCTAACACCACTTCTTTCCCTTGGTTGCTTCCCACAATTGCCTATACGTATCTAAAAAGGTAAGGGTAGCCTCAGAAATGTAGTCCCCTTGATGGCATGAGTCAGCATCATGGGGATGATTATTCCAAAACAGAGAGTTAAACTGCATAGATGGAAATTTCCCTCTAGAATGAGTGAACATTTAAATTATTTTGTTTGGTATTTGTTTGTTTATTTACTGTTGCATCTTAGCAAATGGGGATAGTTTGAGTTTCTAAAAAAAAAAAAGCTTAAGAGGAGACAAAACAAACACGGGGTAAAAAAGCCAGGCAAAACAAG
Source organism: Puma concolor (assembly GCF_028749965.1). NCBI lineage: Eukaryota > Metazoa > Chordata > Mammalia > Carnivora > Felidae > Puma > Puma concolor. The sequence goes on along the minus strand of NW_028240233.1, from coordinate 453,747 downwards.
AAACAGACTCCTAACTATAGGGAACAAACTGATGGTCACCAGAGGGGAAGATGGCGAGGGAAGGGTGACACAGGTGATGGGGATGAAGGAGGGCACTTGTGATGAGCACAGGGTGATGTGTGGATGTGTTGAATCACCAAATTGTACACCCGAAACTAGTATTACACTGTATGTTAACTAACTGGAATTTAAATTAAAAAATCTTTAAAAGCTTCAAAGAAGACTTTAAGGTCACATCAGTATATAAATGCCTACCGTTGAAAGGCAGATTTTTCAGCAGCTTCAAACGTTCCTTATCTGTGAACTCTATTCCCATGTTTTTCAGAATAGCTTTCACATCTTTGACATCAACCTCCCTTCCTTAAAAAAATAGACATCATTACATATATACGAATTTAAAGGATCATCTAATGACTCCAAACAGGGAAAATTAATCTATGGCTATGTAGATTAAATCGGTACAGAATAAAGAGCATAGGCCAATGAGACCTCTCCAGATATACTGACGATGACTTTCACAGAAAAAGAATTTGATCTCTAAGTGCTAATAAAAGAAGTCACAGTCACAATGACAATGGCAAGGCAACTCTGAACCCTGTGAGATTTACATTATGTATCTGCTATTCAATTGGAATATTATAAATTACTTATTCAAATAAATGTATAAAATAAGGTAAGATCTGTTAGTCTCATTTTTTGTCAGTTATCTGTAGTCTTTATCAAAATTTTACTTCATATATTATTTCACTAGTACAGAGTTTGGCCATTCTAAAAAAGAGAAGAGCAAAATATACAAATAAAAAATATACCAGAAAACAAATGAGTTGCTAGTAATTTAATGAACAAATAAATGCCATAACTAATATGGCAATTGAGCAATAATGATGCAATATAATTACTATAAATACTAAATGTTTTCGATTCATAATTTCTCTCTTACCTGTAGTAGCTTTTACTCCATCCATCACCTCTTTCAGACCAACCATTCCATTAGCTACAAGAAAAGGCACAATGAAAATAATGTCAGAAGCCCAGAAGACAAATTTAAGGCATATATTTTAAGGAAACAATTCCATTAAAAATTCCTTACATCTTCATTTTACCTGAGACCATTTAGAAAATGCCTGGATCTCAGGGAGTTAAGATGATCTCCATTAATACAAAGGTCTCTTGTATACTAGAAACTGGGTCAGGAAAAGTGTGCTCTTCCTAGTATTTTGGATGCCATTATAAGCCATAGCTGAAGATACTATTGGAGTTGGCCAGGTATTCTGGTAACTTTACTTCATGTACCAACAAACAGCTGAGGAAGGGACCACTAATCCAGCTTGGTATGTTCTAAGATTGCTTCCTGCAGGAGATGTGTGTGAACTACATTAATGTATCAGAGCAGTTGATATGAAATATGGAAGGATGGAAGAGACTTCACATGGAGGAGAAGTTGAGAAAAATGTCCAGGGACATCATGCTATGCATGTGAAACTACAAGCAGCTCAACATGGCTTGAACAGTTAGAAAAATGAGAGAAGATATGTCCACACAGGCAGATGGAGCTTGAAGGTCTCATGCACTATGATAAAAATCTTTGAACACATTTTCGAGTGAAGATTTCATTAGACAGAAGGATAGATAGAAGAATGGCTTGACTTCTCTATAAATAGATTTTCATATCCCTATTATTTTGCTTTCTTATTATTTAGGCTATTAGAGTCCTGACAGCACCCTCTGCAGTTTTTGGTATATTTACGGAAAGATGATGCTGTTTTAGGTTAATTGTAATGAAGATCCAAGATTTATTCTGACTTTAAAATTGGGCTCTCCTCCAAGTGTCCATCAATAGATGAATGGATAAAGACGTAGCACATATGTGTGTGTGTGTGTGCATGTGTGCATGTGCGCGCGCGCGTGCGTGTGCGTGTGTGTGATGGAGTATTATTCAGCCTTAAAAAAGAATGGAATCTTGCCATTTGCAACAACATGGATGGAGCTAAAGAGTATAATGCTAAGAGAAATGTTAAAGACAAATACTATACTATTTCACTCATATGTGAAATTTAAGAAACAAAATGAGTAAACAAAGAAAAAAAAAAAAGAAGAGAGAGACAAACCAAGAAGTAGACTCTTAACTATAGAGAACAAACTGGTAGTTACCAGAGGGGAGGTGGGTGGGGGAATGGGTGAAACAGGTGATGGGGACTAAAGAGTATACTTATCACATATATATAGAATTGTTGATATATTGTATACCTGAAATAATATAATTTTCTATGTTAACTATATTGGAATTAAAATTAAAGACTTAAGTAAAAAAAATAAAATTGGGCTCTCCTCCAAACTTTCTAACATGTATCTGTCAATTAAATCTATTTTCAAACCTATCAGATATAAAGGAAAAATTAAAAAATGGCCTGAGGACATCTGTAGTGTTCACCATCAACTTGTAGATTTTTGGACAGCTTTGCAAGTTCCTCTTCCGTGAGCTCAAGTCCCAATTTTTTAAGGGTGTTGTCCAGGTTATTTACATGAACCTTTCCCCCTTAGGAAAGACAGAAGGTAGGAACATGAAAAAAAAAGTGTATTATGCCAAAATTCTGCATGCATATCAACTTTCTATTTATTTACTTATTATGTTTGTTTGTTTAAGGTGAAGTGATTTTTTCGTGCATGGAGAAGGGGTGTACAGAGTTGAAAAAAAATGCAAGTTCCATATGGAACTTCCTACAAGATAAAATATACGCTGTTATCAGTTAAAATGTGGGTAGACTGCAAGAATCATAAATAAGGAATGATACCAAAGTGAGGAGCCAGAATTCATAATTGGAATAAAAGTGTCAAGTTGGGGAATGTCAGACAGTATGACTTTTAATTGGGTCTTACTCACCATTGAGAGATTTCACACCCTTTAGCAACCTGTTGTGATATACCTTTCCAGCAGCTGTAAGAAAAGCCATAATTCATGCAATGGGGAAATTAACATGAAATCACAAAAATGGTGTGAAATAAATAATAATTTAAATAAATAATTTCAAAAATAACATTTTAAGAAGAGTTGTCTCTAATTTTTAGTTTATTTCATCTAATATAATGAAGTTTGGAAACAAAAACCTCTCTCCTTGTGACAAACTTCTTTATTCCAGTACCTGAGGAAGTCTCCTTGCTCAAACATGAGTATAGCTTCCCTGTGCTTTTAAATTTCTGCTTCCCATCTTTATTTTTTTGTCATGGATCTCCAATCTTTCTTTTTTTTTCTCTTCTCATGATATGAACAAATTAGTAGCTTGATAGGTAACAATATGTTTAGCTGTTAATGTCAACTCTTGTCTAAAGGGTTATTTAACTTCCAATATAAATTCTAAGCGACAGTAACAGGTTTCTATATACTTAAAACTCAATTTAATATTTTTTCTTTTATACTTTTGGAGAAAAATAAATAGAAACAAAGTTGGAAATATTTACACAGACCTAAAGACCAACAAAAGACCTCCATGACACCTCTATCAATCTCACCGTCAATTGGCAGTGTTTTCAGTAGCTTCTCTTTTTCCTGATCTGTGAGCTCAATCCCCAGGCTTCCCAGGAAAATTTTCAGGTCATTAGAATCGACCTTCTCATCTTTTAAGAGAGGGAACAATAGACATATAAGCTTTTGGAACTCTGGTATTCTATCAAGTTGTAAAATATGTTCTATGAAGTTTAATGATATCCTAATATCAAGATGAGGTGTTAGGCGAAGATGTTCTCAATTGCAGAACCGTTGAGCATATCTTATGGTAATAAAGCATATCTTTAGGAGCATATCTTATGGTATCTTATGGTAATAAAATACCACATTTATTATAAATTAAAGACCTTTTTTCCTAAAGCTGGAAAAAAACAACTTTCAGAATAAAATCTGATGAGTGAATTAAGATAACGCAGATTCGTATATAAATTATTCTTCAAAAACATTTGCTTTGGTAAGAATTATTGATGATATCAGGAATACATTATCTTGATCATTTCTAAGCTTCACCATGCCATTTTATATACATTTCTAGATATTTTTCATTTAAACATTTGTGACCCAAAGCATGTTACTTGCACAAGTAACAGAAAACTTAGGATTTAAAATTGACATATAGTCTTGTATCCTAGTGTAGAAACTTTCCTAATGTCAATCCAGGATTCATATATTTAAAAATAAAACATCAGAATTTATAAGATACCAGAAATACCACTGAAAAAAAACTATTATAAAGGACCGAAACCCTAGATTTACATCAACTTCTCATTTACCTGTAAAAGTTTGCAGTTCCTTCATCGGTGTTTTAGGAGAAGTCCTCCTATCAACTGCAAAAGAAAATTAAAGTCATAATGAGATATAAAAGACTCATGAAATATCGTGAAAAACAATGTGGGAATAAATATAATAAATCCTAACTTACTATGTGCCAGGCATTATCTTAAGTACTTTATATATGCTTACTTAAGAACTATTTACTGAAGAATATCTTTCTAGGCTATTAATTTATTCAGTTTTCATTGTCTTCATTAATACTAGAAAGAAAAGCCTAAACATAAAAACATGCCATTTCAAAAATATTAATTTTACTTATAGTTCTCTACCATTTCAAAGCTATACGCATTAGTAATGGGAAGAAATTCAGAAGTACCGTCATCTAAGTGGCCTGCATGTTTCTTTTTAAAATGTGGAAGACTGTCCTCTAGTGACCATAATATGGGTAAAGAACATAAAAGACATTCATACAAAGGGCAATGTTTTCACGGTGACTTGGTAGCTGGCTGCTTATATGCTGTTTACATGCTTTGCCCGTACTTATAGCTTCCTACTATCAGTGTAGATTACCATTCCTAAGGGCCCTTTCCCTCGCAACCTTTATTGTCCAAGCTCTCCCAACATGGAACTATGGTATCTGGAAACTTGCTCACCATCACCAGGGAGATTTTGAGTCAGAGCCTCAAGTTCCTTATCTGAGAGCTTGATTCCCATATTATCCAGTATTGCGTTCAAGTCGTTGACATTGACTTTCCCATCTAAGGAAAGAGAGTCCATGAAGAAAATTATGTAACTTCAAAAAAGAGGTTCATAAAGCTTTTAGAGACACATGCCCTGTTGTGAATTGCATGAGCTATATGCTAGTGTTCACAAAGATTACATATCATTTCGGGAGGGGGGGGGGGGGTCATATATTCTCTAAAGCCTATTCACAGACCCCCCTTAGTAGTAAGGTTAATAATCCTTGTTCTAAAATGTGAAAAAAAAAAACACACCAATTTTAGAACAAGAGACTAAGGACCTTATTATGCCTATAGAGAAAGTCAACTATGACATTAGAACGAAGGTCACTTCTCGTGAGATTTGTCTTGGGGATCAGACTATAAAATACAAAGTTTTAAATACCATTGAATAAATGCTAAGTGAATTCTAGTTCTGGAGGCAAACATTTTTTACTTCTAAACAGTAAGTTTTGATGACTGAATTCCCAGTTTAGTATTTATCTGCAGCTGATTAAATTCCCTGAATCAGTGCTAATCTTGTCTGTCACAGTTTGCTATGCAAACTTGAAATCTGGTATTTTTTCTCTTGAAAAGTTTGGAAGAATCTTGAGAAAGTAGAAGGCTTTCTTCCTAGATATAAAGTAAAAGATCAGCAGCTAACGTGAAGCTTGATCTTCAGTGGGAGCATAAATTTGCAGTCAGTATATATGATCAGTATAGCAGCAACCACTAACACCTTGGAAACAGTATAAAAGCAAGGATCCCATATTGGTCTGCACTCTCATTATGCTCCTCACGTACCTTTTAGAGACATCACAACTTCTAGCAACCTGTTTTGAAAGATCTTGTCATCATCTATAAGAAAAGGCAGAATTTAAGTCACAGAGAAATGTGGAAAATCACAGAGAAATTAGGAAAAATGACTTTTCAAGAGTTTTCTCTTATTTTAATAAAATTTGAGAGAAAATCGGGTGAAATTTAGCACATCATGCACACCTCTGTTCTTCTTCCCAATCCTGCCTTTATTCACTTCCAATTATTAATCCTTTCTTCTTTCACAAATCCCAGTTTAACCTTTGTTTTTTCCTTGTTTGTTTTTCACTATTGATAAAAAGACCCATCGTAATGGAAATGCTGCTTCCTAATCTAAAAGTAAAACCACTTAGGGATTCATTTCAGGTATAAGTGGACATTCTAAAAAAAATTTTTTTTGAAATGGATTTTCTATTTTCTAGAACTTAGGAAATGGAGATAATTTTAGAGCTTCTCGCAGACACAGAAATCTAAAACTTCTTTTTGGGGACAGCTGGGTGGTGCAGTTAATTAAGCATCCAACTCTTGGTTTTGGCTCAGGTCATATCTCACGGGTTGTGAGATCGAGCTCTGAGTCCGGCTCTGTGCTGACAGTGCGGAGCCTGCTCGGGAATCTTTCGCTCTCCCTCTCTCTCTGCTCCTCCCTAACTCACACATGTTCTCACCCTCTCAATATGAATAAATAAACTTAAAAAAAAACCTCTCTTTGAATACATCAATATTTAAAATGCTTACCCTTAAAAGGAAGAGTTTTCACCAGCTCCAAGCATTCTTTACCTTTGAGCTCGATCCCCATGTTTCCCAGAACAGCTTTAACGCTATTGACATCAACATTTTCTCCTTAATAAAAAGATTAAAACAATGACATACATGGAATTTAAGTACAATCAAATTATTGCAAATAATTAAACTAAATTAGGATGCTAAAACAATAGGATTATGAGCTGGGGAAAGTAATGATCACTGAGCTCTGCCCAAATACATGGAGATAATGTCATTTATGGAAACATAATTGCCTTTTTAAAAATAAGTTTATTTATTTTTGAGACAGAGAGAGACAGAGCATGAATGGGGGAGGGGCAGAGAGAGAGGGAGACACAGAATCAGAAGCAGGCTCCAGGCTCTGAGCCATCAGCCCAGAGCCCGACGCAGGGCTCCAACTCACGGACCGTGAGATCGTGACCTGAGCTGAAGTCAGACGCTTAACCGATTGAGCCACCCAGGTGCCCCAGCTTTCTAAAGGCTAATAAGAGATGGCACTGTCACTCTTAAATACTGAGAACAATACTGAGGGGTGATCGGGGGTAGGGGAGAGGGGAAAGTGGGTGATGGGCATCGAGGAGGGCACCTGTTGGGATGAGCACTGGGTGTTGTATGGAAACCAATTTGACAATAAATTATACTTAATAAAAAAACAAGAGAGAGAGAGATGGCACTCTCAACGGTGGTCATGAGAATGTATCCACAGGAGTTCCAACTATGGAGAACATAATTAACCAAGGGCCCCACCTTCTGCTTTGAAAGTAACCTGTGTTTTTTTGCACTAATGCCATATGTATCATTGGCACTGGCCAATCACAAGTGCAGCCAAGATACTAGGGGAGCCCTGTTCCTGGAAGATACAGGATGGTGATTCTAACCAGAGGATTCTTGAAAGCACTTTTGCCAGGCCCTCCTCAGACTGCATGACAATCTAGGATGCTTCCGCCCAAACATTTCTTCCTCTTTCCTTCACCTGGTGACAGATTTGCCCTGCAGTCTGACAGCCTCCCAGCCTTTCAGGCATCCTCCTTATTTTCTCTTACGCAGGCATTTCCCCTAATAATGTCCTGGCATGTTTAACCCTGCCCCGGCTTTTGCTTCTTGGGAGGCTTGGACTAACATACTCAAAATGACAATGACACAAAGTGGGTATTATAGATCTCTTTTGTCAATTTTCAAGCTGCAGATGGCTTATCTTCATAATTCTATTGACATGAAGAATGTATCACCTCTCCTTTAAGTAATTACCAGGGACTTTTCCAAAGATCCATTTCACCTTTTATTGTACATTTTGGCTGTCTTAAAATAAGGAAAATGAAGTGTATTCGTGAAGAATACATCAGAAAATTCTCCAATTTCTGGGCTACTGGTTATGAAAACCTTAAACAAATAGGAGGTAAAAATGATAGAATTAGCCTAGCAATTAAGGCATGAAGAAAAACAGTTCTGTAAAAATTAGGATCCTATGTTTACATTAACTTCTCAATCACCTGTGACAGCTTTCACGCCATCCGTCACTTTATTCAGATCAACTTTTCCATTAGCTATGAAGAGAAGGGACAATTGAGACATGTAATCAATGTCATGAGCTCCAAAAAACATATACAAAGGACATACGTTGATGGAAAATTCCAGATAAATTCCATTAATATCATAATTTTATACACACTTATATTAAATCTCTGAATTTCAAGGATTTAAGCTGATCTATTTTTCCAGTGTTTCTGGATCATTGGTATTTATCAGCTCTCTGGTAGCACTTCAGGTACTGCTGTGAGCCATGAGTGCCATAGCTCATATAGGAACCACTAATTCAAACTAGAGTGTTAAATGAATACATCATAGAGTATGTAGTGCCTGGCAAGTTAAAATATCAGATTTTAACTAAAGGAAAGGGGAATGCATAGAAAGAGTCTTCTACATGGAAGAGAGGCTGAGAAATATAAAGTAAAACCACACCTGGGTACAACATATACAACATATACATATGCAGTGCATGGAGAACTATAGTCGGTTCAGCACTGCAGAAGAATAAAGTATGGATTTGGGAAAGGAAAGTTCATACAAGAGAGGAAGGTTGGACTCAGATTATTAAGGGATTTGTAAGTAATTTTAAGAAGCTTAGCCTTTATCTACTAGGTTATATAGAATCATTGAGTGGTTGGTTATAAGTTCAAGAATGATATGGACCAATTTGCATTTTATTTTAATTTTCTTTAACTTTAAATTATAATTAATTTTATTATTACAAAATTACATTTATATTGAAATATATAGAGAGTGATGTCATCAAGATGGTGACATAAGTTTTTCCTGACTTCAGTCCCCCTCACAAAAAGACCATCTTGCAAGTATCCACAGACAAGACACCATTGTGAAAATCCCAGGGTATGGTTGTGAGGCTGTGAATCTCCCTGAAACCACAGAGACTGAGAAGGACCACATTAGAAGGGTAAGACAATCAGCTATGCTCTGACTGCACTGCCCTCTCCCAGGCTAGTATAGTGCTGCACTGAGAGGGCTTCCCAGAGCTATGGTTTCTCTGGTGGGAAAAAGAGAGCCCAAGGTAGACATCCAGCTCCTCCAGAGTTGTGGGTTGCTTCCTGGAAGGCCCACCTGGGTCCTGTCCCATAGGTATTGGGGGGGAGGTATCCGTGGGTCTTAACCATTTGAGATCAGAATGAGATGGAGAAGGGAAACATGGCTTACGTTAACCAGCACTTGGATCTTGGCAGATTGTTTCTCCTAGCAGCAGTGCCTGAGTAGATATCTGACACAGTGGTTTTGCCCATCTGCAGAGCCAAAATGGTGGTCCCTCTGGCCAGGGAACCATTCTGCTTGAGTTGGGTCCCCAGCCAATAAGCCTTTCTGGCCTGGGAACCTCTTCGATCACCCCATCCAGATGAGGAAGCAAATTCATGGCTCCTGCCTATTGCTGAGTATAGATAGTCCTCTGTCCTGCCTGACCAGAAAACCTATTGAGACCATCCCAGAGACTGTGTAGATTACCCTACAGCCCCTCTTACAGCAGCGCCTGAGTGAAGAGCCCACTCATTGGCTCTGTCTCTCTGCAGAACTGAGCTAGTGGCACTATCTGGCCAGGGATACTGATGGATACTCCTGCCCGACTCAGGTACCCAGCCAATAAGCCTTATCAGCAAAGGAGCCTATGATATAGAGACTGGGCTGGGAAGGAAATTCAAAGCCCTGACCAGGGATGAATATAGCTTCCAGCCTTATCTGACCAAGAAGCCTAACCAGAACACCTGGGAAGTTGCATAGTCCATCCTACAGATCTGGTTATAATGGTGCCTGAGCAGAGACCCCAAAATTGACAACCTAGAAGAAACGGATAAGTTATTCCTAGAAACATACAACCTACTGAGATTGAATCATGAAGAAACAGAAAATCTGAAGAGACCAAAAACAAGTAAGGATATTGAGTCAATAATCAAAATCTTCTTCCCCAAAAGTCCAGGACAAATGGTTTTATTGCTGAATTTTTACCATTTAATGAAGAGTTAACACCAATCCTTCTCAAATTCTTCCCAAAAAATTTAAGAGGAGGGAACACTGCCAAACTCATTTACAAGGTAGCATTTACCCTGATACCAAAGCCAGACAAAGATACTACAAAAAAATTAAAACTATAGGCCAATGTCCCTGACGAATATAAATGCAAAAATTCTCAACAAAATTCTAGCAAACCAATTCAATAGCACATTAAAAGGATCATATAGCATGATTAAGTGGGATTCATCCCTAGGATGCAAAGATATTTCACCATGTGCAAATCCATAAATGTGACATACTGCATTAATAGAATGAAAGATAAAAATCACATGATCATCTCAATTGATGCAGAAAAAGCATACGACAAAATTCAACATCCATTCATGATAAAAGCTGTCACTAAATTAGGTATAGAAGGAAAGAATCTCAACATAATAAAGGCCATGTATGACAATACTCAATACTTAACATCATATTCTAACAGTGAAAGGTTGAAAGCTTTTCCTCTATAATCAGAAATAAGACAAGTGCTCACTCTTACCACTCCTATTCAGTATAGTACTAGAAGTGTTAGCTAGAACAATTAGGCAAGAAAAGAAATAAAAGTCACCAGAATCAAGAAAGAAAGAAAGAAAGAAAGAAAGAAAGAAAGAAAGAAAGAAAGAAAGAAAGAAGTAAAAGTGTGTCTATTTGCAGATGACATTATTTTAAGTATAGAAAATCCTAAAGACTCAACCAAAAAAAAATAATAACTTGTTAAATTTAATGAATGAATTCAGTAAAGATGCAGGATACAAAATCAACATACAAAAATCAATGGTGTTTCTATATACTAACAATGAATTATCAGAAAAAGAAATGAAGAAAATAATCTCACTTACAACAGCATCACAAACTATAAAGTACTTAGGAGTAAATTTGGAAGAGACACAAATAGAAAGATATCCTGTGTTCATAGATTAGAAGAATTATTAACCTTAAAATGTCCACACTAAGGCAATGCCATCTATAGATTCAGTGTAATTCTTAAGATTCCAATGGCATTTTTTACACATACATAAAACATAATCCTAAAATTCATTTGGAACCACAAAAGCTAAACCAATCCTCAAAAGAAGGGTAAAGCTGGAGGATCACAATTTTTTACTTCAAACTGTATTATAAAGCTATAGTAATCAAAACAGTATGGCACTGGCATAAAAACACACACTTGGACCAATGAAAGAGAATCAAGGGCTTAGATACAAACTCATACATATATGGCCAACTTCTATTTGACACAGAAGCCAACAATATTCAAGCAAGCCTAGAATACTCAATGGAGAAAAGAGTGTCTTCATTAAATGGTGTTAGGAAAATTGGATATTTACATGACAAAGAGTGAGATTAGACCCCTGTCTTATACTGTTCACAAAAATCAACTCAAAATGAATTAAAGAATTAAATGTAAGGCCTGAAAGCGTACATAAAACTCCCAAGGGAAACGGAGAAAAAAGCTCTTTGATGTTGCTCTTGGCAATGATTTTTTGGATGTGACTCCTACAAAGCACAAGCAACAATATAAAAAATAAATAAGTAGGGCTACATCAAACTGAAAAGCTTCTCTGCATGGCAAAATAACCATAAGAGACCCTTAAATACAGAGAACAAACTGAGGTTGATGAGGTTTGGAGGGGAGGTAAATGGGTGACAGGCACTAAGGAGGGCACTTTTCAGGATGAGCACTGGGTGTCATATGTAAGAGATGAATCTCTGGGTTCTACTCTTGAAGCTAAGACTACACTGTATGTTCACTAACTTGAGAATAATAATAATAAAAAAAGAATCAACAACAAAATGAAAAGACAGCCTATGTAATGGAAGAAAATATTTACAAACCATGTATCTTATAAGAGGTTAATATCCAAACTATATAAGGAACTCATATACCTCAATAACAAAGAAACCAAATAACACAATTTAAAAATGGGTGAAATATCTGAAAAGACATTTTTCCAAGGAAGATATTCAAAGGGCCAACGGGTCCATTAAAAGGTGGCTCATCCTCGCTAATCATCAGGGAAATGTAAATCAAAACCACAATGACGTATCACCTCACACCTGTTAGAATGGCTATCATCAAAAAGACAAGAGATAGAAAGTACTGGTAAGGATGTGGGAGAAAGGGAAGCCTCGTGCACTGCTGGTGAAAGTGTAAATTGGTGCAGCCAACGTGAAGAGTATGAAGGTTCCTCAAAAAATTAAAAATGGAACTACATATGATCCAGAAATTATGATTTGGGTATATATCCAAAGTAAACAAAATCACTGTCTTGAAGAGATAACTACATCTTCACATCCATTATAGCATAATTTATAATAGCAAAGACATGGAAGAAACCTAAGCATCCATTGATGGAGGGACACATAAAGAAAATGTGGGGTATATATACAATGGGATATGAGGGTATATATGAGTTTTGGAAGCGTGTGGGTGTTTAGGAATTTGTCCATTTCTTCTAGGTTGTCCAGTTTGTTGGCATATAATTTTTCATAGTATTCCCTGATAATTGCTTGTATCTCTGAGGGATTGGTTGTAATAATTCCATTTTCATTCATGATTTTATCTATTTGGGTCATCTCCCTTTTCTTTTTGAGAAGCCTGGCTAGAGGTTTATCGATTTTGTTTATTTTTTCAAAAAACCAACTCTTGGTTTCGTTGATCTGCTCTACAGTTTTTTTAGATTCTATACTGTTTATTTCTGCTCTGATCTTTATTATTTCTCTTCTTCTGCTGGGTTTAGGCTGCCTTTGCTGTTCTGCTTCTATTTCCTTTAGGTGTGCCGTTAGATTTTGTATTTAGGATTTTTCTTGTTTCTTGAGATAGGCCTGGATTGCAATGTATTTTCCTCTCAGGACTGCCTTCGCTGCATCCCAAAGCATTTGGATTGTTGTATTTTCATTTTCACTTGTTTCCATATATTTTTTAATTTCTTCTCTAATTGCCTGGTTGACCCATTCATTCTTTAGTAGGGTGTTCTTTAACCTCCATACTTTCGGAGGTTTTCCAGACTTTTTCCTGCGGTTGATTTCAAGCTTCATAGCATTGTGGTCTGAAAGTATGCATGGTATGATCTCAATTCTTGTATACTTATGAAGGGCTGTTTTGTGACCCAGTATGTGATCTACCTTGGAGAATGTTCCATGTGCACTCGAGAAGAAAGTATATTCTGTTGCTTTGGGATGCAGAGTTCCAAATATATCTGTCAAGTCCATCTGATCCAATGTATCATTCAGGACCCTTGTTTCTTTATTGACCGTGTGTCTAGATGATCTATCCATTTCTGTAAATGGAGTGTTAAAGTCCCCTGCAATTACCACATTCTTATCAATAAGGTTGCTTATGTTTATGAGTAATTGTTTTATATATTTGGGGGCTCCTGTATTCGGCGCATAGACATTTATAATTGTTAGCTCTTCCTGATGGATAGACCCTGTAATTATTATATAATGCCCTTCTTCATCTCTTGTTACAGCCTTTAATTTAAAGTCTAGTTTGTCTGATATAAGTATGGCTACTCCAGCTTTCTTTTGACTTCCAGTAGCATGATAAATAGTTCTCCATCCCCTCACTCTCAATCTAAAGGTGTCCTCAGGTCTAAAATGAGTCTCTTGTAGACAGCAAATAGATGGGTCTTGTGTTTTTTTTATCCATTCTGATACCCTATGTCTTTTGGTTGGCGCATTTAGTCCATTTACATTCAGTGTTATTATAGAAAGATACGGGTTTAGAGTCATTGTGATGTCTGTAGGTTTCATGCTTGTAGCGATGTCTCTGGTACTTTGTCTCACAGGGTCCCCCTTAGGATCTCTTGTAGGGCTGGTTTAGTGGTGACGAATTCCTTCAGGTTTTGTTTGTTTGGGAAAACCTTTATCTCTCCTTCTATTCTAAATGACAGACTTGCTGGATAAAGGATTCTCAGCTGCATATTTTTCCTGTTCATCACATTGAAGATCTCCTGCCATTCCTTTCTGGCCTGCCACGTTTCAGAAGAGAGATCGGTCATGAGTCTTATAGGTCTCCCTCTATATGTTAGAGCACGTTTATCCCTCGCTGCTTTCAGAATTTTCTCTTTATCCTTGTATTTTGCCAGTTTCACGATGATATGTCGTGCAGAAGATCGATTCAAGCTACGTCTGAAGGGAGTTCTCTGTGCCTCTTGGATTTCTATGCCTTTTTCCTTCCCCAGATCAGGGAAGTTCTCAGCTATGATTTCTTCAAGTACCCCTTCAGCACCTTTCCCTCTCTCTTCCTCCTCTGGAATACCAATTATGCGTAGATTATTTCTTTTTAGTGCATCACTTAGTTCTCTAATTTTCCCCTCATACTCCTGGATTTTTTTATCTCTCTTTTTCTCAGCTTCTTCTTTTTCCATAATTTTATCTTCTAGTTCACCTATTCTCCCCTCTGCCTCTTCAATCTGAAGCGTGGTCATTTCATTTTGCAGCTCGTTTATCGCATTTTTTAGCTCCTCCTGACTATTCCTTAGTCCCTTGATCTCTGTAGCAATAGATTCTCTGCTGTCCTCTATACTGTTTTCAAGCCCAGTGATTAATTTTATGACTATTACTGTTAATTCACTTTCTGTTACATTGTTTAAATCCTTTTTGATCATTTCGTTAGCTGTCGTTATTTCCTGGAGATTCTTTTGAGGGGAATTCTTCCGTTTGGTCATTTTGGATACTTTCTGGAGTGGTGCGGAACTGCAGGGCACTTCCCCTGTGCTGTCTTGAATAACTCGCGTTGGTGGGTGGGGCCGCAGTCAGACCTGATGTCTGCCCCCAGCCCACCGCTGGGGCCACAGTCAGACTGGTGTGTGCCTTCTCTTCCCCTCTCCTAGGGGCGGGATTCACTGTGGGGTGGTGTGGCCTCTCTGGGCTACTTGCACACTGCCTGGCTTGTGGTGCTGGGGATCTGGCGTATTAGCTGGGGTAGATAGGCAAGGTGCATGGGGGGCGGGAGGGGCAGGCTCAGCTCACTTCTCCTTCTGTGATCCGCTTTGGGAGGGGCCCTGCAGCAGCTGGAGGGAGTCAGGCGCGCCGCCGGAGGTGTGGGTCCGCAGAAGCACAGCGTTGGGTGTTTGCGTGGCGCAAGCGAGTTCCCTGGCAGGAACTGGTTCCCTTTGGGATTTTGGCTGGGGGGTGGGCGAGGGAGATGGCGCTGGCGAGCGCCTTTCTTCCCCGCCAAACTGAGCTGTGTTGTCCCGGGGCTCAGCAACTCTCCCTCCCATTGTCCTCCAGCCCTCCTGTTCTCGGAGCAGAGCTGTTAGCTTATAACCTTCCAGATGTCAAGTCCCGCTTGCTGTCGGAACACACTCCGTCCGGCCCCTCCGCTTCTGCAAGCCAGACTCGGGGGCTCTGCTTGGCTGGCGGGCTGCCCCTCCGCCCCGACTCCCTCCCGCCAGTCTGTAGCACGCACGGCCTCTCCGCCCTTCCTACCCTCTTCCGTGGGCCTCTCGTCTGCGCTTGGCTCTGGAGACTCCGTTCTGCTAGTCTTCTGGGGGTTTTCTGGGTTATTTAGGCAGGTGTAGGTGGAATCTAAGTGATCAGCAGGATGCGGTGAGCCCAGCGTCCTCCTACGCCGCCATCTTCCTCTCCGTCCTAACTCTACTATTCACTGATTTAATACAGAATATTTTTCCCCCACATAGAAGAGGTGTCATATATTAATGTCAAATTAAAAAAAAAAAGAATTTGCTACCAAGACACACAATTGAAATTATTTATTTTTATTTATTATTTTGAAAGAGAAAGAGAGACAGAGAGAGAGAGAGAATGAGTGAGTGAGGGGCAGAGATAAAGAGAGGGACAGAAATCCCAAGCAGGCTCCATGTTTTCAGGGCAGAGCCCCATGTGGCGCTTGATATCATGAACCTCAGACCATGACCCGAGTCAAAATCAAAAGTCAGCTGCTTAACCAACTGAGCCACCCAGGCACCCCAGAATTTAAATTTTATTACTAACATGCAGAGATTTAAAAGTGTAACTCTAAGAAATTAGATAAAAAACGATCTATCAAATGAAGGATAAAATGGTAGAAAAAGCAAAGAAATAAAAGTCTTTGAAATATAATTTTGAGTAAAACTTATATTCTTAGATTTATATTAACTTCTCACCTGTAAGAGTTTTCACTCCATCCATCAATTTATCAAGATCAACCTTCCCATTATCTATAAAAAAAGGTAAAGATAAAAATAATAAAATGATGCAGACTCAGAAAAACAGAGTATGAAAACCTTATATTGTGAAAGTCCACTTCTTTTCATTGTGCTCTATGTCAATCCTCAACTTATAAATCCAGTTCTTCAGAAATTCTAGGATAGAAGACGTGCCCTATTCCCTATCAGAGGTGAGCCAACTATCGTCCATTGGCCAAATCCAGCCCACTGCCACGTATCTTTTTATTTGTTCACCACCTAGCTTTATATGGCCCATGAGCTAAGAATCATTTTTACATTTTCAAATGATTGTAAAACCCAAAAGGATATTATTTGTGACACATAAAACTTACACAAATTTAAAATTTTAGTGTCCATAAATAACATTTTATTGGAACACAGCCACACTAATTTGTTTACACATTGTTTACAGCTGCTTTTGTACTACAACAACATTACTGAGAAGTAGGACAGAGATCACATCAACCACAAAGCCTGAAGTATTTATTATTTGACCTTTATA
Source organism: Puma concolor (assembly GCF_028749965.1). NCBI lineage: Eukaryota > Metazoa > Chordata > Mammalia > Carnivora > Felidae > Puma > Puma concolor. The sequence continues at coordinate 436,941 of NW_028240233.1, read as the reverse complement.
GAAACATTGCTGACCCTGCCCTAGAAGATAGAGTCCACTCAGAGGCAATTTATACTCCTGAATTGTTTAGATTCACCCTACTTTATAAACCTGGAAGAAACTATTATTGATGTTGGCCATGTTCTATGACCCTGCTCAATTATGGTATATCCATAAAGCCTACCTATCATTGTATAATAAAAGGAAAAATGAAGTAATCTTTCATATATTCCCAATATAATTTTTTTTGAAAAGTCTTTTCAATTACTATGATAATCATGGAATGGCCAGTGACATATGACTGGTGTATTTTTGAAGCAATTGTTAAAAAACTTCATTCATCTCATCATAGGCAAATTTCCCTTTTTTTTCTTATTTTCCACTCTTTACTTAGTCATCATACATTAGTTACTGACAAGTGGTCAAGAAGTTCCTAAGAAGAGTTCCTAAGAAGAGGTATGGTATTTAACAGGATCACAAAAGATTGCCACTGAAACTGCTAGGTTGGCTCGTCACATCTCCACAGATTTTGATGGTAATGAGACAATGAGCCCAAATGGATTAAGATAGTTTATTACTTATACCCAAGAAGTAAGATCAGCATGGTGTTGGATCTCTGCCACTTTAGTCCCAGAATACAACACGGAACCAGCTGGACAGTGGACTGGTGGGACATGCGATGAGTCGTTCTGCTGCTGGGAAGCTCACTCAAATGGTACCCAACAAGTTTTATAGACTTATACAGAAATCTGCAGCTCTATCCTAAGGGAGAGAGGCGGAAAGTTGTGTTCAACTGAAACTAAGGAGATGAATGAGAAATGACCTTGTGACCGTCTCCTGTAGATAGGGAAACAGATGGAGACACTGCTTGGTGGCAGCTCTTCACAAGGCTGTCTACTTCCCCTTGTTCCAGGAGGAACTGTGACGCTTTCAAGAAAGACTATGGTAAGATTGTGGTCAAGATGTATTTATGTGGCCTAGGTGGAGATGTGCAAAGTTGTGAGAGAAGAACCATTTCCCTCAAATTACGTATCTAATATTTGAAATGTGCTAGGTCTTAAGGGCACAAAGATAATTAAAGTACACTTTCTACTTTCAAGGACTTCAGAGTTCGGAAAAACTGGTTATGCTGAGTAAACAAAATTCAGAGATAGTGTACTTTTATGGAAGACTCTGATCAAATTGCCTGAAATTTTCCCATATACACCACATAGGAATTTTCCTTTTCCATAAATAACAAGTTAAATTAGGAGATTAGTATCTATTATTGTCGAGCCAAGTATTTTATTTATTGATATATATTTTTTAATATAATTTACTGTCAAATTGGCTTACATACAACACTCAATACTCATCCCAACAAGTGCCCTCCTCAATGCCCATCACCCTCTTTCCCCTCTCCCCCACCCTCCATCAACCCTCAGTTTGTTCTCTGTATTTAAGTATCTCTTGTGGTTTGCCTCCCTCCCTCTCTGTAACTATTTCTTTTTTTTCCCCTTCCCATCTCCCATGGTCTTCTGTGAAGTTTCTCAAGATCCACATGAGTAAAAACATATGATATCTGTCTTTCTCTTACTTATTTCACTTAGCATAATACCTTCCGGTTCCATCCACGTTGCTGCAAATGGCATGATTTTATTCTTTCTCATTGCCAAGTAGTATTCCATTGTATATATAAACCATATTTGCTCTATCCATTCATCAGTTGATGGACATTTTGGCTCTTTCCATAATTTGGCTATTGTTGAAAGTGCTGCTGTAAATATTGGGGTACATGAGCCCCTATGCATCAGCACTCCTGTATCCCTTGGGGAAATTCCTAGCAGGGGGTCATAGGATAGTTCTATTTTTAGTTTTCTGAGGAACCTCCACACTGTTTTCCAGAGCGGCTCTACCAGTTTGCATTCCCACCAACACTGCAAGAGGGTTCCCATTTCTTCACAGCCTGGCCAGCATCTATAATCACCTGATTTGTTCATTTTAGCCACTCTGACCACTCTGATCACTTGGTGTGACGTGGTATCCCAGCGTGAGTGTGGCTTTGATTTGTATTTCCCTGATGATGAGTGATATCGAGCATCGTTTCATGTGTCCATTGGCCATCTGGATGTCTTCTTTGGAAAAGTGTCTATTCATGTCTTCTGCCCATTTCTTCACTGGATTATTTGTTTTTCAGGTGTGGAGTTTGCGAGTTCTTTATAGATTTTGGATACTAGCCCTTTATCCGATATGTCATTTGCAAATATCTTCTCCCGTTCCGTTCCATCGGTTGCCTTTTAGTTTTGTTGATTGTTTCCTTTGTAGTGCAGGAGCTTTTTATCTTGATGAGGTCCCAATAGTTCATTTTTGCTTTTAATTTCCTTGCCTTTGGAGAGGTGTCGAGCAAAAATTGCTGTGGCTGAGGTCAAAGAGGTTGTTGCCTTTAAGCAAAGTATTTTAAATATACATATGTCCTATTGTAAAAGATAGATTACAAACTGTAAGAAGAATATGAAAATCATCTAGGCCTGGAAATCGGCTAACTTCCTTTTTTTTCCCTATAATTTAGAAAATTTATTTTATATCATTGAATGATGTTTAGAGTTAAGCCGATTTTTAAAATATCACTCTTATGCAGGGGCGCCTGGGTGGCTCAGTTGGTTGAGCGTCCGACTTCGGCTCAGGTCAAGATCTCGCAGTCTGTGAGGTCAAGCCCCCCACCTCGGGCTCTATGCTGACAGCTCAGAGCCTGGAGCCTGCTTCAGATTCTGTGTCTCCCTCTCTCTCTGCCCCTTCCCTGCTTGTAGTCTCTCTCTCTCTCTCTCTCTCTCTCTCTCAAAAATAAATAAGAAACATTAAAAAAAATTTAAAAATTAAAAAAAATTAAAATGTCATGCTTATGCAAACATAAAAATATGTGAGATACACTTGCAATTACTATAATTTCATATTTAGAATCTAATTCTTTTAAATTGCTGTTCAGCTCTTCAACTCAGAATCACTGGTGTCTGCTTTTGTCTCCAAAATATTGTCCAGTGTGCTATCAACAGCACTGGTGACACAGCATTTCTTAGATGAGGGCTCCATTAGAGTTTTTTATTGAAAGCAAACAAGAAATTAAAAATGTTTCTTGAGAGTAGTTGACACATAAGGCTACATTGGTTTTAGGTGTACAACGCAGTCATCGGATAGGTTTTTATACGTGATGCCACAGCACCACAGGTCTAGCTACCGTCTGTCACCATACAACGCTATTACAATATCATTGATTATATTCCTTATACGGTGTCTTTTATTCCCATGACTTATTCATTCCATTACTGGAAGCCTGTATCTCCTACTCCTCTGCATCCATTTTGCTAATACTCACATCCCCACCCCTCCGGCAATCAGTTTGTTCTCTGTATTTACAGGTCTGATTGGTTTTTTTGTTCGTTTATTGACTTTTTTTTAGATTCTACGTGTGAGTGAATTGATATATTTGTCTTTCTCTGACTTACTTCACTTAGCATAATACCCTCTAGGTCCATCTGTGTTGTCCCAAATGGCAAGATTTCATCTTTCTTGACGAATATGGCTGAGTAATATTCCAGTGTGTGTGTGTCTTCTTTGTCCATTCATCTATTGATAGGCACTTAGGATGCTTCCATATTGTGGCTATTATAAATAATGCTGCAATAAACATAGAGTGCATCTATCTTTTTGAATTAGTATTTTTGTTTTCTTTGGGTAAATACTCAGTAGTGGAATTATTGGATTATATGGTATTTCTAGTTTTAATTTCTTGAGGAACCTCCATACTGTTTTCCATAGTGGCTGTACCAATTTACATTCCCATCAGTAGTGCACAAGAGTTCTTTTCCTCTACATCCTCACCAACAATTGTTATCCTCACCAACACTTATTATTCTCATTGTTTTGATTTTAGCCAGTCTGACAGGTCTGAGTTGATATCTCATTGTGGTTTTTATTTGCACTTCTCTGATAATGAGTGATACTGAGCATCTTTTCATGTGTCTTTTGGCCATCTGTATGACTTCTTTGGAAAAGTATCTATTCAGATCCTATGCTCATTTTAAAAATCAGATTTTTTTTTTTTTTTTTTTTGGTGTTGAGTTGTATAAGTTCTTCATATTTTTTGGATATTAACCCCTTATTGGATATATCATTTGCAAATATCTTCTCCCATTCAGTAGGTTGCCTTTTTGTTTTGTTGATAGTTTCCACCACCGTGCAAAAAAGGCTTTTATTTTGAGGTAGTCCCAATAGTTTACTTTTGCTTTTGTTTCCCTTGTGTTAGAAGACATATCTAGAAAAATGTTGCTACAGCTGATATCAAAGAGATTACTGCTTGTGTTCTCTTCTAGGACTTTTATGGTTTCACGTCTCACAGTTAGGTTTTTAATACATTTTGAATTTATTTTTGTGTATGGTATTAAAGAGTGGTCCAGTTTCATTATTTTATATGTAGCTGTCTAGTTTTCCGGACAAATGGTCCAACAATACCATTTGTTGAAGAAACTGTCTATTCTCTATTGTATATTCTTGCCTCTTTTGTCATAGACTAATTGACCATATCATCACGGGGTTATTTCCGGGCTCTCTATTCTGTTCCTTTGATCCCTGTGTCTGTTTTTATGCCAGCACCATACTGTTTTGATTAGTATGGCTTTGAAGTAGATCTTGAAATATGGAATTGTGACATCTCCAACTTTGTTTTTCTTTCTCAAGATTACTTTGGCTATTGGGGGTCTTTTGCAGTTCCAAACAAATTTTAGGATTATTTTTTCTAGTTTTGTAGAACGCGCTTTTGGTAAATTGCACTGAATTGTAGGTTGCTTTGGATAGTATGGACATTTTAACAATATTTGTTCTTCCAATCCCTACGCATGGAATATCTTTCTATTTGTTTGTTGTGTCATCTTCAAATTCTTTCACCAATGTGTTATAGTTTTCAGAGCACAGATTTTTTTCCCTCTTTGGTTAAATTTATTCCTATTTCATTCTTTTTGGTGCAATTAAAGTTAACAAGAAATTTTGACAAGTTGATGTCTGATGTCCATCCTCATTGCTTGGAACTTTATTTTACCTTTGTGAGGGATTTGGCAGTTTCTTTTGCCTTCACTTACACTGTATGGTGTATCATAGGCAATTCTTTTGTGTATGCATCATTAACAACAGGTAGTATAGATTTTCTACTTGTGGGTTTCTTTCTTTCTTAGGTCCAAAAAGCATTTTGTTGTAGCTTTGCAATAAAATTTTGAAAAACAGAATTGTGGTCTTTCCTCCAATGGTGAGATGTTTTCTTCACTAATCATAAATTTATACTTTGCCACTGTTCCCATGCTTTTCCTGTATACACAACTTTCCCTTCAATTCTTAATGACAGCGCAATTTTTTTGGAGAAGTTTTTAAACAGCAATTAAACTCAACGCATGGGGTACCAACAATACACAACTGAAAGTGGTAATGTGCCACAGTGACAGGCTAAAACCAAATTCACAAATGCAGACTCAATGACAAGAATGTAATAACTCTACTATGTGATTGGTAACAATTATAAGATGCATCCTGATTCACATGCTAAAATGTGAAAGTATTATTTACATATATATATTTTTTAATTTTTTTAATTTTAAAGAATATATATTTTTTAAATAATGAAATATGAGGCTGATTCTGATTCTGCCATGGCCGTATCAGCTCTCTACAATCTATTTTTCCTGATGATTAGACTAAAAGTCTAAAGAAAACACAAAAAGCAACAACACTAGACTATAGAAGAGAACCAAAACTTGCAGAAGTGACTGGCAACGGGGGTGAGCCTTCTGTTTTGGTTTTCTCTTTTCCCTAATGGCTTTGTCCTGAGGGTGGGGCCCCAATCACAGAACTGCAAGGCAGAGCAGGAAGCTAAGACTGATTAAAAACTCCATCTCTTTGACCAGGGAAACCTGGAAAAGAGGCCCCTTCAGGCTGGAAAATATGGGGTAATTCCAGAGAGGAGAGAACAATGGAGAAAGGGATCCCCTAATTCTGTGTATGAATCTGTAAAAGTCTTGGGCTCACTTTTGAGTTGTGCATGCATGAGACAGATACAAAGAAAGCATTCTTGCAATGGCTTTGAGAACTGAATTAAGATTTAAACCAGGGCCCAAGTCTCAGACTAACCCAAGTGGCACATGCAGACAGACCCATAGCAGTAAAACAGAGCTTTGTAGAATGAACTGAGACTGGAACCATCCAGAGAAATGGGAGATGGAATTTGTGTTCTGAATCTCAGAGTTGATTACCTGCTAAAACAAAACCCACCAGCATTGTTCAATGAATTTTAAAAGGACCCAGAGTCTACACAACAAAATAGTTGACAAGGTTGAGGATACAATTCAGAATTATTTAACATACAAAAAGTTAGGAAAATGAGATCAATTATCAAGTGAAAAGGCAATCAACACATGCCAATCCTTGGATGACTCAAGTGTTAGAATTATCAGGAAAAAAAAAAAAAAAAAAAGGCTCTAAAACAAATATTTTGGTCACAGAATCCCTTTACACTGTTAGAAGTTTTTGGAGACTCCAAAGAGCGTCTGATTATCTTGTATGCTAAATCGTAAAACAAGTGTTAATAAAATTCAAAGGACTGAAATCATGCAAAGTATGCTCGCTGACCACAACAGAGTTAAATTAGAAATGAACAACCAAAGGAAATCCGAGACATTCAAATATTTTGAAATCAAACAACACATTTCAAAGTAATCCATGAGTCAAAGAAGAAATTACAAGAGAAATTAGAATGTATTTTTATCTGAATAAAAATTAAATACATGAGACACAGTGAAGGTGGCGCTTAAAGTAAAATTTATAGCCTTAAATAACTATGTTAGAGAAGAAGAGAGATCTCAAATCCATAATTAAGTCTTTATCTTCATCTAGGAAAGTAAGAGCAAGCCAAACCAAAGACAAGCAGAAGGAAGAAAATAATGAAGATTAGAGAGGATATGAGAACAATGACAGAGAAACTCAATGCAACCAAACATTTAGTCTTCGAAAACATCATCAAAATTGACTAGCCAAGAAAAAAAGAGAGAGGACACAGATGACTACAATTAGTAATGAAAGAAAGGATTAACCCATTGAACTTAACAGTAATTTAAAGGCTAAAGAGGGAATACTGTGAACAACTTTATGCCAGAAATTAAACAACTTACATGAAATAGATTCCAAAATGGACACAAGCTGCCAAAATGGAATAAAAAAGAAACAGAAAATCTGAATAGTGTTGCAACACACAAGAAAATTTAGCATTGGAAATTTTCTCAGAGAGAAGGGACTATGTCCAGATGGCTTCTTTGGTAAATTATTACAAATAATTAAAGAAATAATATCAGTCCTACATAAATTATTTCAGAAAACAGAAGTGGGAAAAAACACCAATTCATTCTATGAGGCTAGTGCTACCTTAATACGAAAGCTAGACAAAGACATCACAAGACAAACTCCAGTGGTGATGCCTTGTAATGATACTGGGAAGGGATGAGTTTTAGTAGAAAAATCAAGAGCTCAGACTAAGACAAGTTAAGTTACAAGTTATTTGAGCTATCCAAGTGGAGATTGCAAATAGGTAGTGAATAAACCAAATAGAGATCCAAGGAGTGTTTTAGGTTAGGAATAGCTATCAGTGATTCATTACCATACAGATAGAATTCAGAGCTCAAAAAGTAGGTAAGATCACTTAGAGAACCCATCAGAGCCTTGAGTTATTTCAACGTTTTGAAAGAAGGTACAGAAAAGTAGAAGAGGGGAAGATAAGATGGGGAGAAAAAAACCCCAACTAGTTTTATGATCAGGTTTACATAGAAATGGATCATTCTGCCCACTGTGTGTAGAGTGGATTTAAAAGTAACAAAATTATAGGCAGAGAGAGAGTTATCTAGCAGTCTAAGAAGAGATAAAAAGAAATAGAAAGAAGGGTAGTGATACAGGGCTAAAGAGTAGGAATGGATTTTAAAAATATTTAGGAGTTTAAATAGGCAGCAGCAAGTAATTAAGTGGGTAGAGATTTCTGGCAGGGTCAGTGAAGCAGAAAAAAGGATGATCAGTTTAAAAAGATATGGAATATATTAGATTACAAATTTTATCCTTGAACAGCTATTTGGGGTGGACTGAATAGAAATGTCTCAGAAGATTTAGAATAAAATAGTTTGAAGACTGGGGAGAAGACTGGAAAGAACATAACTGATGGTTCAAACAGATGGTTAAAAGTAGGGGTTCATAAAATCACTCAGGGAGAACACATAAGACAAAAAAGCAAATGGTTCAGATTGGAAGAACTAAGAAATGAAGCGTTAGCCAGCGTATGATCACTTTTAAATTTAATCCGTAGAAGTTTTATTCTACATTCTGACTATTCCTCAGATAAGCATTCTGGCTTCTCTGCTTTCTGTATGAAAACATGTTGATAACTTTAAATTTTAAAAATGAGGCAGGATTTCTTTTTACTTTAGAATGGGTTCTACTCTAAGATACATTTCCTTTCAGCATCAAATAGTCCTAATTTCAAAAATTCTCATATGCACATTCACAGGCAAAGCTCTGCAGAAACGCAGAGAAATAACCACAGTGCTTACCGTTAACTGGTAGGTTATCTGTTAGACTTTGAAGCTCCTCTCCTGTGAGCACGATTCCCATGTTTTCTAGAACAGTATTGACTTTACTTCTTTCAACCTTCCCTCCTCAGGAAAGAGACATAAGGAATGACAAAAAATACTAAAATATGAAAGAACATTAAATACTAGAAATCTATCAGTGCTCTGTTACTATTATATTGAAAATGTTTTTACTATTAATATGAAAAAACTAGGAATAAGGAAAAATAGAATCCTTTTCAGTACTATTAATATTGCTTTGAAACATGAGTACCAAACTCTATTTTAACATCGTGTTAAAGAGCCTTAAGCTTTGCCTTGATGAAACTATGGACAAGAAATAATTTATGAAGGGATTTTGCAACTTAAGCTAAAGACAACTAATTGAATTTGCTTTGTGTCTATGTCAGACAAAGCATTATATAGATGCTCAGAAACATAATACATATACTTCAGAATTTCAGGGAGAGTTTTCATTTACTGAGTAAATATGTTCTTATTCATCCTCGAATAACAACAAAAAAATGAGACGGGATACAATAGTGACAATTATGCCATTCTAAACCCCTGACAGAACAGTTGACAGTCTCTCTATGCTGGTTTCTTTATCCTTTGATTTCTCTTGTCCAATTCTTCTAAAATTCTCTCCCCTAATCACATTCCTTCATTTTTTTTTCTAATAGTTTTGTCATTGGCCAGAGGGCATGACATGACAGCATTTATTTTGCCCCTGGTGGCCTGGGTTATATATAGAGAGAGAGATATATAGATTGATAGATATAACTTAAAATCTGCCTTTTCTAATTACTTTAAATATATATATATTTTAAATGCTAGAAGAGAAATTTAAAAAAAATTAAGTTTATATATTTAGAGAGAGAGAGAGTGAGTGGGAGATGGGCAGAGAGAGCTAGGGAGAAAGAGAGAAAGAATCTCAAGCAGGCTCCATGCTGCCAGCACAGAGCCCTGCGCAGGGCTCAGTCTCACGAACTGTGAGATCATGACCTGAGCCAAAATCAAGAGTTGGACGTTCAACCGACTGAGCCACCCAGGCGCCCCTAAAGAGAACTTTTAAAACTTCTCCCATGGTACCATAAAGCTAAGTATTCTAGAAGGCTACTAAAGTATCTTTATGGCTTACCATCAACTGGAAGCTTCTTTAGCAGCCTCTTTTGTTCTTTATCTGTTAGCTCAATACCCATGTTCCTCACAAAATCTGATAGATGTTGCACATTAATATTTTTCCTTTGAAAATATGAAACGTGATCATTCAAGAATTTTATAGAATAATTATTTCAAGTAATAATTTAATAGTGTTAAGCATGTTTCTTCCTAACTTGAGCAAGTTCAAAGATATAATAAGATATATACATCCATACAGAATTGAGAAGGGTCATATATCAAATTTGCTTAAAAATACTGAAAAGTATGTTTTCTTAATCTGACAAGAAGTCAAAGTAGAAGAGAATAGATTTTACCTAAATAACTGTCTGATTAATGAAATATCAACATCAATTCATTTATCCATCTTACCAGAGAATACTATATATTTTAATTTTTTTCTGAAATATGTTATTTGCTCTTGATACTGACAATAAATAAACTTTTTTAAATGAATATAATCTATTGTCAAATTGGCTTACGTACAACACCCAGTGCTCATCCCAGCAAGTGCCCTCCTCAATGCCCATCACCCACTTTCCCCTCTCCCCCACCCCTTCATCCACCCTTAGTTTGCTCTCTGTATTTAAGAGTCTCTTGTGGTTTGCCTCCCTCTCTCTCTGTTTGTAACTATATTCTTCCCTTCCCTCCCCCCATCATCTTCTGTTCAGTTTCTCAAGATCCACACATGAGTGAAAACATATGATACCTGTCCTCCTCTGACTTATTTCACTCAGCATAATTCTTTCCAGTTCCAAGAATGGAAAAAAAAAAAAGCTTTATTTTGCTGTTGCTTGATATACTCTGATTTGGGAATCTATTAATAATGTTGAAGTAAGTATTATTAGTATAAAAACTCCAGAAAGTTCAGAAGTTATTAGTAAGTTATAGGCTTTTAATTACTATATATAAAGGTAAACCGTGGGACATTAGGAGCAAATGTTCCATTAGAAAAGGTTGAAAGCTACAATTTACAAATCAGCAATAGAATGGTAAAAAATATTATTTAAAACTATACTACTACATAAAGTCTGCAGATCTTGGTTTTATATAACTTCCCACTGACCTGTAAAAGCTTTTAATCCACTACACAACTTTTTCATTGTAGTTCTCCCATATACTGTAAGAAGAAATGCAAATAATAAAAAGAGACAGTGAAACACACAAATAATAGGAGAGGAAAATATTCCAGCAACACTTCCGTACTAATAATATTCTCTACTTTTACCCACTTCTTGAGAATGAGTGTAAAGAGGTTAAATATGAAAAATATAACATCAACAATACAACTATGACTTAATTCTTCTATAAAAAAATCAAACCTACAATAGTCAAGGGATAAGAGTCAAAAGCCACTTACTGTCCAGGGTCTACTTTTTAGCTCTCAGACTTTGAAGAACTTTCTTATTTCTATCAGGCCATGACAATGGGTTTATGTTTGGTACATGCTATTCAAAAATGTTTAAACTTGGGTTTCAGCAGTGATTTTCTCAGGTAATGTGTTCTCATTCAATATTCCCTGGTGTTTTAACAGACCCAGAAAGATTTATTTCCTCCATTTGGATTACAAGATAAATTATTAAGCACTTTGAAGACAAATCCTTTATATTAGCAATTGGGGGGGGGCAGTTATCACACTGATAGACTAACAGATTTTATTTCCAATTTAATATTTTTTTTGAAAATTTTATTTGGGTAATTGTAGATGCATATGAAGTTAGTAGGAAAAAATAGAGAGAGATGCCTTGTACATTTTTGTCCAGCTTCCCTTAATGATAAGACTTACAAAGCCATAGAATAATACCAAAAACAGAATACTGGCATTGATACAATCCACCGATGTTATTTAGATTTCCTTAGTGTTACTTGTACTCATGTGTATGTCTCTGTATTATTAAATTCCAGACAATTTTATTACCTGTGTAGGTTCACGTATGCACTGCCACAGTCAAGATACTGAACAGTTCCAGTCCCACAAGGACCCTATTATAACCACATCCACCTCCTTCTGCCTCCACCAATCCCCTATCTCTAAATCCAGGCAAGCTCTAATCTGTCCTCCATTTCTAAAATTTTGTTATTTCAAAAATGATATGTAAAGATCTTACAGTATGTAAGCTCTGAGGTTGGCTTTTTTAGCTCTGGATAACTATCTGGAAATTTGTCCAAGATGTTGCATGAATCAGATAGTGTACTTTTACTGATGAATAATAGTATTCCATAATATGTATGTACCACAAGTTTGTTTAGCCATTTACCTGTTGAAGGAGACTTGGGCTGATGCCAGTTTTTGGCTCTTACGTTCATGTACAGATTTTGTGCGAACCTAAGTTTCAAAGGTGTAATTGCTACGGTAGCTCTATGCTTAGTTTTGTAAGAAACTGGTACTTTTTCTATAGTGATTGTATCACTACATTCCCACTACCAAGTATGAGTAGTCCGGTTTCTCAAGCATCCTCATCAACATTTGGTGTTGTCATTATTTTTTATTTTAGCTATTCTGATAGGTATGCAATGATATCTCACTGCAGTTTCAAATGGCACTTCCTTAATACCTAATGACGTCAAGCATCTCTTCATGTGTTTATCTGATACCTGTATATCCTCTTTGGTGCAATGTATTTTCATTCATATAGTTTCATATATTTTCCCCATCTTCTTATTGGTTTGTTTGTATTTTATGTTGCTGAGGTTTTCTCAAATAAAAAAAAAAAAAACCCCTTTTAATGTTTATTTTTGAGAGAGAGAGAGAGAGAGAAAGACAGAGCACGAGAGGGGGAGGGGCAGAGAGGAAGACACAGAATCTGAAGCAGGCTCCGGGCTCTGAGTGGTCAGCATAGAGCCCAAGACGAGGCTCAGCCAAAGTCAGACGCTCAACTGACTGAACCACCAGATGCCCCTATATTGCTGAGTTTTGCGTGTTCTTTAAATGCCATAGATGCTGCTGCTTTGTCAGATGTATCATTTGCAAATATTTTCTCCCAGACGGTAGGTTGTCTTCCACCATCTCCACACAGCTTTCCAGAATAAAAGCTTTTAATTTTAATGAAGTACAATTTATCAATTTTTTCCTTTTGTGAATCATGCTTTTCGCATAATATGTTTCTAAATCAATTTATTCTTACTAGGCAGCATAAGCATAAATTACATAACTCAAATGTTACCAATAAGAATACAGTGAAAAATATGTCTCCTTTATAAACATCTCCATTGTCAGAATTCTCTTCCTTCTAAGGAACAAACATTGACATTTTTTGTTTATCTTTTTTAGAGATACTCTATGCATATATTTGTATATAAGAATAGAGCTGACTGGTTCTTTTGATGGCTCCATATATTAAATTGACTAGATGTTCTGTAATTATGGAATCAATTTTAAAATGCATCAAAATGGGTATAAATTGCTTTTCCTTGCATTTTCAGATATATTGTTTTAAGAGAATATATCTTGTTTGTTCAAATATTCTCTTCCCCTCTGTATCAAGTCTGTCTTATGGGAGGATTGTACTTCTGTTCCCAATGATATCGTGCAATTTGCTTTGTCAAATGAAATATTTGAGTGTCTTCTGAGTAGAAACTTTAAGAACTATCACATGGCTCCATCATCTCTCTTTTTCCTGTTACAAAAGTGACACTGTCCAGACAGGGACTGTTCTTGCATCCTATGTCCTATAGTAGAGAACAGATGGACAGCCAACCTATGGGCAGTGTCTAATATTGAGTGTCATGCAAAAAAACTCTGTTGCCACTGAGATTTGGGGGTTGTTTGTTGCTACTGCAGCATAGCTAGCTGATAATAGGAACTGGAACCACAGGGCGCCTGGGTGGCTCAGTCGGTTGAGCGTCTGACTCTTGGTTTCAGCTCAGGTCATGATCTCACCGTTCATGAGTTCAAGCACAGTGTTGGGCTCTGCACTGACACTGAGGAGCCTCCTTGGGTTTCTCTGTCTCTCTCTCTCTCTCTCCCTCTTACTCTGCCCCTCCCCTGCTTAGGCCATCTCTGTCTCTCTCAAAATAAAGAAACTTAAAAAAAAAGGAACTGGAACCACAAGTGTGTTGCTGTCTTAGCAACAACAAAAGTAGTAGCAAAAACACCAAAACTATGTGGCATTGGCTCTGGTGCTGGAAGTGTTTGGTGAAGAAATTGTTACTGGAGGCTGGAATGAACCCATGCCTTGCAATGGTGTTGGTGAGTTTAGCAATTTCAACAACTTAGAAGGCAGAAAATGTACTGAATATGCTTGTACTTTAAAAGAAGAAGCTGTGTGGGGCGCCTGAGTAACTCAGTCATGTAAGCCTCCAATTCTTGGTTTTGGCTCAGGTCATGATCTCACAGTTTGTGGGTTCGAGCCCCACATCGGGCTCCATGCTGAAGCCTGCTTGGGATTCTCTCTTTCTCTCCCCCTCTCTGCATCCCTCCTCCACTCCCTCTCTCTCTTTCTCTCAAAAATAAATAAATAAACTTAAAAAAAAAGAAGAAGCTAGGAAATACAGTGTTACTAGAGTATCTGGTTGATATTGGCAGCAACGGACAAGTTACTACAAAAAGAAATGAACCCAGAAAACAACTGGCTGGCTAGCAAGCAAGGATAAAGGAGAACAGAGAGAATCCAGAGATTCAGGGTGCGACATGGCACAAAAAATGAACTAGTTCTCATCTTCTACAAATAGAAGATAACACCTGGAATTTCTTTTAGTGACCAAGGGCATTCAAAACTAAGTCTTCTGGCAAAGGCAATATGAAGAGTGTGATCATCATTCCTTTTGTTGAAACCTCTGATTTGATTAACATGGTGCCTAGTAAATCCTCCAAATTTGAAAAAAATAATTCAGGAACAAGCATCTTAGGTTGTGCTTCTCCCCAGGGAAGTCTGATAAAACTCAAGGGGTCTACAATTAAATCTAATGAGAAGCACATCTCAAAAAGAATTGTAGATGTAACTATTGGCACATTAAGCAAGTTGTAATCAATCAGATAAAAAGTCAACCCTATTTTAGTATAAAACTTAAACTAAAAGGTACTCTGTTCATGACTTAAAGTGGGGTTCCTGCCCTCTACAAATAGGAAGTACGCTAAGAAAGTTGCCCCAGCCCCCAAGAAGGGGTTATTCTTCAATGCCTTCTTCAGATGTGAGAAGAAGAAGAATGGAAAAAGGTAGAACTTCTTCAATCCCATAACCAAGATCCATAAAGAACAATGAGCTGGGAATCTAATCATCATGGTAAGATTTTTCCCAAAGAACTTAAAAATATTTTCAATGCTTACCATCAGTGGGCAGGTTGCATTTGAGATCCTTAATTTCGTCTTCTGTGAGTTTCCATCCCATGGTTTTCAAAACTGAATCAAGTTTATTGGCATTAACAATCCCTCCTTAGAAAAGCAAAATGGTCAAGAAATAGCCAAAGGAAAGAAAAATACAGTTTATATATTTAAATAACCTATGGGCCCACATGGCTGTAGTGTAGGTGGAAATATAAAGGGTGTCCCCTGTCAGAAATATTTTTCTTTTGCAGGCAAGGGATCTTTTTCTAAAATTTTTGTTTGGGGGATTTTAGTTCTTAGAAAGTTCCGTCTGCAGAAAAAAAAAACCAAAAACTGAAATCTTGAACTAATTGTCCAAGATGCATTATTATAGTCAATTAGCATGCTGTATAGTTTTTGGATTTAAATAACTTAAATAGGCTCATATATAGCATGACAGTTGACTTGTTTTAGCAAATACATCAAATTGTTGACATATACTAACGTCATTTTCAGCAGGAACATCAAGTGTCTATAGTACAAAGCGGGTCAATAATAGATAATAATAGATAATAGCTCTTTAAAAAGAACCTCTTTCTTTAGTGGGATCATGGGGACAGGTTTACAAAGCATAAGCTTTAAAAGGGCCTGCATTAGTATTTAATAATTCATAGTAATGAAAAACATTATTTTATCTTCTCACTAATAAGTGGGCTCATTTTTGTTTATTTTATTGTCTCAACGCCTAACCAAATTCCCCAAATATTTTCCCTTTAATTTTACTGTTCTGACACAGACTTTATTTTCTCTTATGTAAAATTTATTTAAATTTCTATATGGAGATAATTTGCTCACAGGTCTATATCAGAAGCTAGGAATGATATCAGTATTTAAGGAGGTTAGTGAAGTTCACAATTGGATATCTAGGAGACAGTATAATGTGTCTCTTAGAATCATCTGGCTTGGTATTATGCTTCTCACTTACCACTAAGAGACTTCAAACCATCCAGTAACCTATGCTTGTAGACTTTTCCTTTAGCTACGTGGAAACATAAATCAGGTCATACACAAGTAAGTGATGTGGAGATTCACCAAGGCAGCAAGTCATTATTTAATGTAAGGAGGATTTGTAATTTTCTCTAGAAAATTTCCAATTTACTTTCAAATTTTTAAAAATGAAATAGCCACCAATGTATCCACTCTATTCAGTTATTGACACTTAAGCATGTGAATCTTGTAATCTTGGTGCTTTTTTTTAATTCCTTTTCAGCTCTCTAATGTCCTTTTCTGTTCTCTCACCTGGTTAGCACCCAGTATAACTTTTACAATTCCCCATCTATAGAACCACAACTACAAAAGGTACTTCTTAGCCCTGATGGCAGGTTGTGAATAAAGCAGCAACTGATTTCCAACTAAAAATTAATGGAATTCCTTCTTAAAAATCTTCTCTTGAAATGTTTTTATTGTAAAGAATTTTAAATATATACAAAAGTAGAATGGAAACAATGAATCCCCATAAACACTCAGCTTACAGTTACTGATGTTCTACCATTAGATAGCATCCTTTTAAGGTGAAAACGTACCATTCATTTTTTTTAAAAAATTATTTGCATACATAAGTGTATAAATTGAACCATATCACAATGGCTGTACTTTTTCGGTCTTTGTTTTTGTTTAAGTGCCTTTTTCTGCTTCTTCCTTCTCAGTCTATGGTGCAGCCACAAGTCCCTAGATGATTCATGTTAACAACCTAGAATATACCTACATATTATCTATCAGTATGTGAAGATACATAATTACATGAGTGAAATCATTCATACTAAGTAGTTTTTGAAAGCATTTTTTCTATGCTATCAGAAAGTATATAGAAGTTCTCATAAACAAAATAAGAAATGTGTGCTTCCTTCAAGACCATATTAATATTTTAAATGCTCACCATTAACTGGCAGCTTTTTTACGAGCTCTACACATTCCTTATCTGTGACAGTTACTCCCATGTTTTCCAGAACACCTCCTACATCACTGACATCAACCTCTCCCCCTTCAACATAACAAAATGGTCACAGATTAGTAGAGAGAAGGGCCTAACCACAGCCCCCCCCAAACCTGTTGACCCTTTACAGCTTCAGCTACAATAGCTGAATGAGCAAACACACACAATATGTTAACTGTTCGCCACTGTCATTAATTGGGGGTAGAAATAGAATTTCTCTCTTACGCTTAGTAAAGTAATAGACATACTGATGCAGTTTATATAATACAAATTAGGACACTGTAGGCATAAGATCCATTTATTTTGTAAGGATATTCTCTCTCCCCTAATCTCTTAATGATAACAGAATTTTATCTCTGTGAAAGTTTGCTGTATCATCAGCTATGCTAATTCAAATTTAGGCTTTCAAAATCAAGAATAGTGACTATTCTTGGCAAATATTCCAGAAACTAAGAAATTTGCTACTATAAATTCACACAGAAAAATTAGTGCTAAAATGCAAATGTTCTAATGTGTAATTCTGGGCAACTGTATGCAGATATTCATCAATATAGAAGAAAAATGGGTAGAATAGAATAAAAAAGGGAATGTAAAAATGATGGTTCTACATAAAAATATAAATTAGCTAAAGAATAAAGACATTAGATTTATAGAAGCTTCTAATTAACCTGTAATAGTTTCCACTGCTTCCATCAATTTTTTGAGCTCAGTCTTCCCATTAGCTGTAAGAAATACCATAATTTGGCAATATTATAAAAAGATAAAGGAGCTAAATTAAGAAATAGAGATTCTCCCCACAATTTAATCTCACCAGCCAAAAACTTTTATGCAATGGATTGCAAAGAATTCATTCTATGGTAGATAGAGGGTTTACCCAAGAAAGCTTTCTCTGTCTTACACTTGCAGGAATGTTACGGTAGGCTAAGTATGTTGTTGTTTGGTCTCTGATAGCCCTTCTGATGCAAATGCAAGGTTCTTCCCATGATTGATGTTGAAAACATTTTTCATGTTCTATCTTTTACTAATACTTTTCTTTAGTTATTTCAACTATTAACTTGGAATGGCTGGTTATGTGTTCTCAATCTTTTGTTACCAGCACATGCATAAAGTTTGGGTAAATGTTTCTACCTTTCTATGTTTGGGAAAAAAGAAATCATTAGCTAAAGCTAGAGAGTTATAGCAATATGGCATTGTGCCAATATCAGGAAGGATTGATCAACCCCCTAAGACCAGCTACTTTATTTACTGGGCCAAGTACAAAATGAAAACGTGGGACCCCTTGTTCAAAAATCAGGAAGAAAAACTTTGCTTTTTTTTTTCTTCCACAGTCTTGTTCCCAAACTGTCATGGTGGTGTTTTTGTTTTAGTTTTTGTTTATAAGTCAGCTGGTAAATGTTGCACTGTCACAGGCATGGCATCTTCTAGGGTTGAGTGCAGAACCTCACAGGCACCCTGGGTGGTCCCATTACTCAGCATGCACGAGGCTCACTAGCAGCAGACTTCCTTCCTTCCTCCTGCCGCCAGAACCACACATCTGAAAAGTGAGTCACGTGTCTCACTTTCCAATGCACTGGTTGCCTCAACTCACTATGGACAGGCGACTCCCAAGAGTAATGCAGCCTTGACGTGGGGACACACTAGATACCTGGAAGGGGATGAGGAACAGGCTTGACCCTGCCAGCCCAAAGTGGGGACTGCTGCTGCCACGTCTTGTCACAAGATGCCTTCAGGTACAGGTTGCCAATGCCAGCCCTCCCTGCATCCATGCCCAGGTCCCTGCTGGGGTCAGGGGATGCAGATGTTGCCAGGCATGGTGGTGAAAGGGAGGTTGGCCATACCAGAGGCTGTGGAGTGGTTGACCCAGAATACATCCTGGGGACTAAATGGCAGCGGCAGTCACATGCCTGAGCCAGGGTGCCAAGCCCCAGCCATGCTCTAGTTTCCCATCAGACTTCAATTAGGAAACACAAATTCAAAGATAGAATTGTGAAGACTCTCTTGTGGCACTTGGGCAGCTCAGTCGGTTAAGCGTCCAACTTCAGCTCAGGTCACGATCTCACGATCCGTGGGTTCGAGCCCCGCATCGGGCTCTGTGTTGACAGCTCGGAGCCTGGAGCCTACTTCAGATTCTGGGTCTCCCTCTCTCTCTGCCCCTCCCCTGCTCACGCTCTGTCTCTCTCAGTCTCCAAAATAAATAAACATTAAAAAATTTAAAAGCAAATTATGAAGACCCTCTTGATGGCCAAATCAGAGCACTAAACCCCAAGCATGGCACTCTTGAGATCACGGCTGTGTCCAACTAACCTCACTGGTTGCACACCACCATTCCCCAAAGCAAAATAAAGGAAGGCCTACAATGCCACAAATCTATAAACCAAAAGCCTCAAGAGGATAGCTGACTGCATAAACCATAACCCCTGTTCCTTAGGTCTTTCTAACATTTCTGAGTGATGTTTTAAAACATAATGAGAAGGTAAGTGATTCGACTTGAAGAACGTGAAGCTGGAATGGGCAGGTGACAGAGAAGCCAAGCATGTGCAAGAGAAGCAAAGAAGCCCAAGACTACACCTTTTTTCTGTTAACGAGCCAGTTTCCCCATTGCGGAACTCAAGGCTTGTCTAAGTTGTGGTTGGTTACAGGCTCCTTTAGGCATTAACAGTCCTCAGCTGGGGACAAAGCAAAACTATCTGCTGCAATCTGGTGTTGGGCTTGTTACCTGGAAATATATACTGTTAACCTCAATGAAGATGACTAGGAAACAGTTTTCCTTTATGGATTTATTTTGATTTGATTTCGTTTTATTTTATCTTCTTCAGTTCTAGTCTCACGGAGACTTTTTAGGGAAGGTCTCCTGGGCTTCAAATCACATGGTGCATGTATATTTGAGGCAACTGTCAATGAATACAAAACAAAACACAAAAAGCAGCTAACTACCTACCAATACTCTGATTTCCTCTCAGAGCATAGAATCATAAATGGAAGTGGATGCCCAGACAGATACTACATCTCTACCGCCCCACCTCCGCCTCACATTTATTTAGGTGCAGCCACGTGACCGGTTCTCCACAGAGGAATGGCTACGGAAATAACGCGTGCACTCTCTCTCCTTCATGCTCTCCTTTCCATTCCATTATTAGACAGAAACGATGACAAGGCCTTAAAAAGGAATCCGAGAGGCAAGGAACCTGGGTCCCTGGATCGCTGAATGGAGAAGAGCCACTGTCCATTACCCAAAGATACTCTCGCCTTGGACTTTCACGGGGGAAAGAATTTAACTTCTGCTGCATTTACCCGGGACATAATTTTAGGTTTGTTTTTAAATAAAAATGTAGTTTACCCTAAACAATACGTGATCTGTTCTTAAATGAAGACTGTTCATCCCTATCTTTGCAAATGCTTCTAATTTCTTTTGGTATACCAAATATCACTAGTTAATATACATTCTCTTACACAAGCTCATAAATGTAAACTCCTAAGGCTCATTATTATCTACAATGCTTACCACTAAGTGGCAGATTTTCTGCCAGAGCTTCACGTTCCTTTTCTGTGTGTTCAATTCCCAGATTTTCCAGAACATTGTCTAGGTTATATTGGCTTTAACCATTCCTCCTTAAGAAACAAACAGGAAGTAATCATGAAAAAAAAATTACGTGATTTCCAAAGATTATATATAATTTTTTTTCTCACATGCATTTTAGTATGATAAAAAAAACAAAGAAAAAGTACAATTTATTTGTATTAGTGAACAGGCATATAAGGTTGACTCAGTAAATCACCTAAAATGATGTCAAGAACAACTTAGATAAAATGTTCTGAGGTTGGGGGTGCCTGGCTGACTTAGTCAGTAGAATGTGTGACTCTTGATCTTGGCGTCGTGAGTTCAGGCCCCACATTGGGCATTTAGCCTACTTAAAAAATATTCTGAGGTTGAAGCATTACTGGGTGACAGGCTGTGATTATGTGTTTAAAGTTACTATTTGTAGTATTAAGTAATACTCATCTGTTAAAAGAGGGGCCGAAAGAATACCAATGATAGGACTGTCCCCATGGGGAAAACAGAGAGAGTACTGTGCAGGTCTGTCCCCAAAACAAAGCCAAGGTATCAGCTGAGAGGGATAGTTCAAGATTCAGATCATCAATGTTCTGCTATTGCAATATACAAAAAGTGTATGAAAGATGAAAAGACTATAAAAATGGATTCAATGCTCTCGAAGAGAAAACTGTCATGAACAACACATTCACCACAAAATTCTCCAAGAATGTTGCTGACTGGAATTATTCCAAGTATCTGGGATGTCAGGAGGCCAAGTGCCACCTGCAAGAGGCTTCTCTCATTAAATAGCAGCAAACCTTCTACCCTTTTCCTCTTTCCCTTCCTACTTCCCCTTCTGGTCTCTTTTTCTAAGGACCTACAGGAAGAGGAAGTAAAAAAGCATTTTGGCCACAATACCATGCTTCTTTTCCACATTTGCTGTTGCTGCTATTGTTGTTAACTGGTCTTTAGGAAAGAATGTTTTAGAGAAAATAACTTGAGGGGCGCCTGGGTGGCTCAGTTGGCTGGGCGTCCGACTTCGGCTCAGGTCATGATCTCACAGTTTGTGAGTTCGAGCCCCGCGTCGGGGTCTGTGCTCACAGCTCAGAGCCTGGAGCCTGCTTCCAGTTCTGTGTCTCCCTCTCTCTCTCTGCCCCATCCCCACTCATGCTCTGTCTCTCTCTGCCTTAAAAATAAAATAAAATAAAATAAAATAAAATAAAATAAAATAAAATAAAATAAAATAAATAAATAAAAATAAAAAAGAAAATAACTTGATTTGTGCCATAAAATTATTAAAGGTCACTCCAAAATCCTTTGTATTGTTGTTGGGCAAACGCTCAGAAAAACTGCCTATGATATTCTGTATATTATGTGTTGTATAAATTAGATTTCAAATGATTCTTTGGGGGTGCTATTTAGAAATATTCTCCAAGAGTGAATGGATCCCTTGCAATACTATACCATGGGTGATTATGCAAACGTGCTTAACATAATGAAATAAAAAAATCTAAATACAGGAATGTAGACATGACTCAAAACCTGGTGGTAAGATGTTTGTGTTGATATTTGTGTTGACATTTAGCAGACTTTTCTGCTAATCATGGTTCTTAAATACCTTTTACAGACTTCACACCATCCAACAATCTGTTCTTATACACCTTTCCAGCAGCTATTAGAAAAGAAAAACCATAATTTATATCCAAAGGAAAAGAACATGGACACACAGTTTTTGGGCAACTGGGTAATTCTAGGAGCAATCTTTTTTACTCTTTCCCTAGGAAATCTGTTCTATCTCCTCATCAAATAAAAATTATTTTAGGAAAAAAATTGTGACAAAAATGTACCCAGTGTTCAGCAACCAAGAAGACTGCTGGGAAGACTATACTGTGCAGGAAAAAAAAAAAAAAATCACTACTTCTTTGTGTCCCCTCCCCCCTTTTTTTTTAACCTGTGTCTCACTTCCCTCAGTTTCCTTCCTATCATGCAGGCCTCTCAGGGCCGTGACTGGGTAGTGTTATTACAACCTGCATCAACTCTGATGGCAATATGGTTATGGTTAAAGAGCTGGGTTGACAGATTGAATCTGTACGTCAGCAAACTTAATTTGTTTTAAAAATTATTTTCAGTACTTTTTAGGAGAAACAAAGAGACAACAATTTAGAACTGCTGACAATGGGGCGCCTGGGTGGCGCAGTCGGTTAAGCGTCTGACTTCAGCCAGGTCACGATCTCACGGTCCGGGAGTTCGAGCCCCGCGTCAGGCTCTGGGCTGATGGCTCGGAGCCTGGAGCCTGTTTCCGATTCTGTGTCTCCCTCTCTCTCTGCCCCTCCCCCGTTCATGCTCTGTCTCTCTCTGTCCCAAAAATAAATAAACGTTGAAAAAAAAAAAAATTAAAAAAAAAAAAAAAAAAAAAAAAAAGAACTGCTGACAATGACCCCACAAAACCAATGTCCCCGGAAAGGCTGTTCTGAGACTTAAATGGCTCACCGTCGATAGGTACCGTCTGTCTCAGCCTCACTAGTTCCTTTTCAGGGAGCTCGATCCCCATGGCTCCCAGGACCTTTAGCAGATCGTTGGCATCAATCTTTTTTCCTTTCAAAAGACAGGAACATCAGTGCGTGACAATTTGGAATCTAATGATTCCAGATAATGAAAAAATGATCACCTTCGGCTCGGAAGTAGCGAGCGAGTAAAAGGAAACACATACAACTACACAGAATCACAGGGAGGCCACAAATAGAACACAGGTCCTTAATCTCCTAAAAGGCATACTCTCTTAGTGATGGATCTGTGTGCATCTAATGCAGCAGAGGGTAGATTTGCTTTTAAGATTGGCCAGCAAGTTAGAATGATGGAAATCATGGAAATTTATAACTTTGGCAGGGGAACTTAGAATTCTGGGGAGATCCTAAATTATGTGATTTTTCTCTTCATATATGCCTATCAAGGTATGGGATTATTTGAATATTAGTGAGGTAAGTGATATTATTGCTTTATTAAAAACATTTGGGCCAGATTTCTTACCAAGACACAGAATCGTCATTGTATTTTTAAAATTTAAGTTGTACAAATAAATACAGCCTAAGACTCTGAAAACAAGTATTCAATGAGACATAATATAAAGACATATAAACAGTTTGGGGCAGTTGAGGAGATATTTTTAAAATAGTACAATTTTATAGTAACTTGCCACTCACCAGAAAACATTTTCAATGCATCCATTAACTTTTTCACTTCAACCTTCCCATTATCTGTTAAGAGAGCCACGTAAATCAAATACAAATCTAACACCGGCACTCATTAGCAATATGGAATTTAAAAAAGAAAGCAATATATGTATACTCCAATATTTTATCCTATATTCATCTTGAGCCAGAAGTTCTAAAATATTACTAGAGCTTTGATTCATTGAACTACAGAAAATTAAACCTCTGGTAGTTAAGGATGAGATATAAAATTAAGTCACCATTTCCCACAGAGTCGGCTTCATGACTCCTATACGTTGGGAAACTCTCCACTGTTTACATCAGGCACAAGGAACAGAATTTACAATTTTTGTGTGCTACATATTAATGTTTGTATCTGGCTCTTACAATTGATCTCCTTATGTAATAAGCTGATACTTAGTAGTTCCTGACTTTTTTTTTTTTTTTTTTTTTGACACAGAGTTTCTTACTCCTTTATTCCCTATGAGTAAATTAATGATCACTTCAGTGATTGGCTTGAGATAATTTTAAAAGTAGAGATTCTGTATATTTTTAAATCAATATTTAAAGACATTAACATGAAAGCATATTACAAAGATAGAAATTTGGGATTCTATAGGATCTCAGATTCATTTTTCCTTACTAGACCAAAAACAACTAAGACACTGCATTTGCACACATTATTATGTTTTGTCTAATTTGTAGATGACAAATATGTAAATAGAAGCTTCATGTCACTTTTGTTCTTTATTATCTTCTGGCTCTAAAAGTACAGAGCAGGGGCGCCTGGGCAGTCGGTTAAGCGTCCGACTTCAGCCAGGTCACGATCTCGCGGTCCGTGAGTTCGAGCTCCGCGTCAGGCTCTGGGCTGATGGCTCAGAGCCTGGAGCCTGTTTCCGATTCTGTGTCTCCCTCTCTCTCTGCCCCTCCCCCGTTCATGCTCTGTCTCTCTCTGTCCCAAAAATAAATAAACGTTGAAAAAAAAAAAATTAAAAAAAAAAAAAGATGTTTTGCAGTACAGACAAGTAGTTTTTAAGTAAAGGGTATGTAAGTTAGATAGAAGGGAATGAAAGAACTGAGCAATATTTAATACTCATGAGGCATTACATGCACATGGAGAACATGTTCACTAAATACATGTTAGACTAAATGTATAAGAAGCGCTAAATATTTGTGATACTCTAACATTGCTTGAGGCACCAAATATTCAAGATGTGGTAAATATTTATGACACTTGTTCAAATGACTCTAATTTGGCAATCCATTGGTGACACCATTTTTAGGTCTTCTGTGTCCTCTGCTCAAGGAACACAAAACCTATGGCTCTTTGATGGCCTTAATGGCAAGCTACAACTATTAACAACAGGTACTTGTCCTTGTGTCTTTCTTTTTTTGTTTTTGTTTTTGTTTTTTTAAGTTTATTTACTTTGAGATAGAGTGGGGGAGGGGGCAGAGAGACTGAGAGAGAGAGAGAGAGAGAGAGAGAGAGAGAGAGAGAATCCCATGCAGGCTCTGTGCTGTCAGTGCAGAGCCTGACATGGGGCTCGATCTCACGAACTGTGAGATCATGACCTGATACAAAGTCAAGAGTCAGATACTCAACTGACTGAGCCACCCAGGTGCCCCTAACCCTGAGTCTTTCTGAAAGGGTTTGTGTCACAGGCTAGAGCACTTTCCATCTGTGGTCCATCTGCTTGAATCTCAATTCTGGTCCTTATAACCACATCAGCAGCAGGAAAAACTAATGCTGCTGAACAGAGAGAGACACAAAACTTATTATGCACATCACACACCTTAGATTCAAGTAGTGTAGTCCTTCCATTCACTCTACCCTGAATTTGTTAATGTATTCCATATTTCTGCCCCATTTTTGCTGTGTGTTTTTATTTTATTTTATTTTATTTTATTTTATTTTATTTTATTTTATTTATTTTTTTTTTTGCTGTGTGTTTTTAAATGATTTAATACTGTGTGACTCAAACATTTTAACTGGGTCCATCAGCCTTTCTGTCCTGCGTACTCTGGGCTAGTACTTTGAGGCTACAATTGCAGAAAGTCTGTTTCCCTTGACACTCAGATTATGCATATCAAAGTACTGTTTGGAAGAAACCTCAGAGGATCAAGAATTTTTTATCAAGCATTGCACTTCAGTATATAGTGTAAATATCAAAAGTTAAAATTCCATACAATTTATCACGTATACAAGGACTACTTGGAGTAAAAGAGGGTATTAAAAATAATTCGTTAAAATTAATCTCCCTCAGTGGTAAACCATAACAATCTAGGATGTAAGATCACTCTGAAGTTAAACTCTAGGCTAGGAGTCAGCCAACTTTTCTATAAAAGTTTATAAACAATAGAAAATATTCTAGGTTTTGTAGGACTTATGATCTCTGTCACAACTACTCAGCTCCACCTTTGTATGGTAAAAGCAGCCATAAATAATGCACAAACTAATGGGCTGGATGTGTTCCAATGAAATCGTTTACACAAACGGAAGCAGATTTGGCCCAAGGGTCAGAGTTTGCCAACCCGTAGTTTAGACAATTAAAGTAGAAACACTTCCCCAATAAAATGGTAAAATGGCAGAGTAAAAAGGTAGTGATGGGAGAGTTGGAATAGAGCATTAAAATATAACTTAATGTACGAATTAGGAGCTTAGAGTCACAGTAATTGTTCACTAACCTGTAACAGTGGCCACTGCATCCATCAATGTGCTGAGCTCAACCTTCCCGTTAGCTACAAGGAAAGCCAAAATAAGGTAATAAGGCCAGAGAGCCATATATAAACAGACAAAAAATAGGGTAAATTGGGAAATAAGAGATCGAAGTTCATTAGCTCCACTGCTTTATCTGACTCAACTATAAGGATATAAACCCTGGATTTAAAGAATTAACTCCACATTAGTTGAGGGAGAGTCTTTATCTCTTGGACGAAATGGAGTCTTGAATGTACCTCTTGAATTTGAAGGCTGCTCTCCATCTTACTGGCAGGGTGAAAGGTCCCAGTGACTTATTTGGCTGTGTAGCCATTTATCAGCTTTGGTTCAGCCACATTTGTCAGAGGAGTCTTTGGGGACCACCTTTCTTGTCTTCTTACCTTTTCCCAATTTGTCTTTCTCTAGTTTCTGTGTCTATCACAACTATCTTGGGATTTTTGATCACACAAATTGGTGACCTGTTTCTTCTATTAACACTACATATACTTGTGTGTAAAGATAGGTATGTATTTCTCTTTAACCCTAAAAGACGGGTAGATATTTCAGAGAGTCTCCAAACTGAAAGGACTTGTGGTAACATCATAACTAGTCACAAAGGGGATTCAACAGTTCACTGAAAGCTAATGGGTTAATAAAAATTCTATGGGGCGCCTGGGTGGCGCAGTCGGTTAAGTGTCCGACTTCAGCCAGGTCACGATCTCACGGTCCGTGAGTTCGAGCCCCGCGTCAGGCTCTGGGCTGATGGCTCAGAGCCTGGAGCCTGTTTCCGATTCTGTGTCTCCCTCTCTCTCTGCCTCTCCCCCGTTCATGCTCTGTCTCTCTCTGTCCCAAAAATAAATAAACGTTGAAAAAAAAAAATTCTACATGATGAGTTGAATGTGTAGACTTGCTCTCCTATGTCCTAAGGCTTCATGAAGTCCTTGTGTAACACTAGGAATTATTTTTTTTTTTAAAGGGTAACGAGTCATAAAAAAAAAAGCAATAAACTTTAGAAGAATATTATGCCTTATTGGGAATAACTTGGAATGAGGATGGTTCTGAGGGGGGGGTTCAAGAGAAGGCCAAGTTTGCACCCGTGTGCTGAGTATGAACAAGTATTCCCTTGTATGCCACTGAAATTGGCCAGGATGTTGCTGGTTGTTTCAAAATGAGTATAATTTCTGCCAAACCTTCTTTGGAAAGCAGAAAACTGCATGAGTGATGATTAGGCAATTGTCTTTTTGCTTTGATAACATTTATACCAATGATTTGGAGCCCTTTGGTTATGTACTGCTCAAATGAAGTGTTAGAAGGCCAGCCTATATTTGACGTTCCTCTTGAAGACTTTCTGTCACTTTGAATTATTTGTATTTTTCACTGTTTTTCATTTGTTTAGTCTAATTATTCCATCATTCCATTCATTCTTCAATATTTATTGCCTCTAAATATAAGATGATGTACGTATGGTTTCTACTTACAAGAAAATCACAGTTCATAAACAAAGAAGAGTGATATAAAGACACTCCCTTTTTATACAATATGCTAAGTGTATAATAATATATGTGTGAATAGGATGAATTTTAAACTAAGAGGAAGAGTAAATAAAGTGAATTCCATGGATCAGGGAGCTCTGGGAAAGGTAAACTTTGAGATTAATTTTATGGGCAAGAATTGGCTGGTGAAATATGCCTAAGTATTTTTGTTCTAGGAGTTGGAGAGTATGTGGAAAAGGACAATTGGATAATCAAATCAGATGCCATGGTATAAGCATTAAATAACAAAGAAGATCTGTATATTAATTGAAGAAAATTTTATGAATTATCTACTAAATTTCAGGCACCATATGAGGCACCAAAGATTAAAATATATTTAATAATAAATTTAATATAATTTCTGAACAAGTCAGTTTCTGGGGTGAGACGGACAAGTAAACATACTGTAATAGAGTAGTTGGGTTGACATACAGCAAATGATAAAATCAGGAGATGCTCCCGCTAAAATTCATCCATTTATAGCTACTGCTTTGCAACAGGGTGGAGAGCCGACTATATAAGAATCTTGCCTATATCCAATACTATGGTTCAGACACCTCAGTGTTATAGGGCAATGTGGAAGCAGGAAATAATGTAAGATAAAGCTAAAAGGAAAGCAAGGGTCAGATCACAGATGTATGAAATAGTCAGCACTCCTAATTGGTAGGACTTGGTATTCAATGAGATGTGGCACTAAGGAAAAGTTGCAGTGAAAAATACCAATTCGGTTTTTTTTTAATATTTATTTATTTTTTGAGAGAGAGAGAAAGAGAAAACGAACAATTGGGGGAGGGGCAGAGAGAGAGACACACACAGAATCTGAAGCAGGCTGTAGGCTCTGAGCTGTCAGCACAGAGCCCAGCACGGGACTCGAACTCGTGGACAGCGAGATCATGACCTAAACCAAAGTTGGAGGCTTAACCGACTGAGCCACCCAGGTGCCCTGAAAAATGTCAATTTTTAAATTTGTTTTACTAAGAACATGATGGTGCCACCAGCTGAGAAAGGGAATGTATAATTAGGAGATAGTTTGGGGTAGGTATTTTTAAATATAGTGAATTTAAGATCTGAGGCTTTGCTGAGCAAGAATGAATTTGGCAGATACAACCCAACAGGAATCTGGATGTGGTTTTACCCAACCCATATTTGGGGAGGAATTTGGGCTGCAGAAAAACATCTAGAAGTTTTCAGCATATAATGACACTTGGAAATAGGAGTGTGGATAACACTGTCCACTGAGAATTGTAACACGGAATTGTAAAAGTTAAAGTGATTAATGGGCTTAGGACACAACTATTTGAGGGATACTAATAATACGGAAATTAGTCATATTTTTCTTCCTTCCTTTCTATTCGCCAGCCTATGAGATTCATTTTGCTCCTTGTAAATTCATTACTGGATCAGAAAGTAGTTATAATAGTTCTGTGTGTGATGCCTGGAATCCAAAAGAGAAGAGGTTAAAGATATGGGGCTTATAGAAATGAAGAGAAGCCTAGTTTCTTCTCTAAGCTTTGCAAAAATGTCATTTTGATACTAGGTAAAACTAATTATGGACACACTCATGTACAAGTGCAGAAAGTCTCCTGTAAGATACAGTAGTATGTGAAACACGCACCGGTAAGTGGTAGATTTTCTGTCACATCTTCGTGTTCCCTTTGTGTGAGCTTGATTCCCAAGTTTTCCAGGACAGTGTCCAGGGTATTCACCTTAACTCTGCCTGCTTAGGAAACATACAGGAACGAAACATGAAAAAAAAATGAGTTTAAAATATTAGAAATATATTTGTGAATGCGAATTGTTATCTGAATATATATACTTTGTCATTATTACAATAAAAAACAAAAGAGAAAATGTACTTCTGTGATTATTACTTTTCTGTATGAACTCCCATTTAACATGTCTAAGAGCATTAAATAATCAACAGAAAAATCAGAATTAGTAATTCGTCCTTTAAACCTTGAATGGAAGCCTGTATTATAAACAGCTCATGAAGGGATAGGCTACGTGATTTGATTATAACCAATATTAGAGAGAATAGGAATGAGCTTTGATGATAGGACCTCACTAATTTATTAACTAACTAATATTAAAACAGAGTGACGATCATAAGGTAACCTTAAAAACAAGCAGAATCTTAGCACTTTTTTAGATAAAATCAATCATTTTAAAGTGAACACCTCAGTGGAATTTGGTACATATTCACAATGTTGTACAAATATCACTTCCAGTTCCAAAACATTTTCATCATCCCCAAAGGAGAGCCCATACATATTAAGTAGTCACTCCCCACTCCCCTCTCCACCCAGCCCCCCGCAACCCTAACCTACTTTTTGTTTCTATGGATGTGCCTTCAATCTTCCTTCATAACAAGCTTTCCTTACACAACTCCCTAAAAATTCGGTAATTCTTTTCTTCATAATTTGCTGTGTATGATTAGGTTTTTGGGGTTGTGAGTATGGATTCCTAGCAAGATGGATTGAGACATGATAGCGTAAAATATTACGATGACGAAAGTAACTAAGTAACTGGGGTGCCTAGGTGGCTCGGTCGGTTAAGCATCCGACTCTTGATTTCAGCTCGGGTCGTGATCTCAGCGACGGGGAGTTCAAGCCCTGCGTCCGGCTCTGCACTGTCAGTGCAGGGCCTGCTTGGGATTCCCCTTCTCTCTCTCTCTCTCTGCACTCCCCCACTTACCATCTTTCTCTCTCAAAGTAAATAAACAAACTTAAAATGAAAGAAAGTAACTAAGTGATCTATACATAGGAAGCTAGACAGGACGCTGTCTAAATGATAAATGTGAACCTTGAAGATTTCAGATGTCTCTGCCTTTCTTATCAGGCTTTTAACCTACCCTGAGTGGATTTCACCCCATCCAGCATTGCATTCTGAAATACGTTTCCAGCAGCTATAGGAAAAGGAACAATTCATGTCAGAAGGGAAATGGTATGAACATCCACTTACTTATAACTTCAGTAAAACAACTGTAACTGAGTGGGACATGTGTTCTGTCTCAGTATTAAATTTAAAAAGAAGTTATGGAAAAGAAAACTGTCTCAGTGTGACAAATATATATATTTTCTGGCAAGTAGGAGACTGACAGCTGAGGGAAACACTATTCTGTTGAAACAATCACACCTTTCCTTTTTCTGTTCACTTCCCCTTTTATTTCTTTTCCTCGTCCCCTCCAGTTTCCTTCCTTTTCTTCCTGAGGATATAGGCTGATCAACTACCTGACACTCAGATGGCAAAGCTATGGCTGAAGGGTTTGGTAAACTGCAGACTAAATCCAAATGACAATGCCTTTTCCTAATCAATTTCAGGATTTGTCAGAAAGCCCTCGACAGGTAAAAATTTTAAATTGTTCACACGGGCCACAAAACCAAGTTCCCTAGAAAGTCTTTGTGGCTTCTGTATAGCTCACCATCAATTGGCAGAGTTTCCTGCAGCTTTTTAAGCTCCTCAGCTGTGAGCTCGATCCCCATGCTTCCCAGAACTTTCTCCAGATCACTGACATGAACCTTTTTTCCTTTGAAAATACAAGAACATTAATGTCTGAGAATAATCATTCCATGAAATGGTGAAAAATTCATTCTCATTATAATGCATCCCCCCCCCATTTGAGGAAATGGAAGGGGACAATGAGACACGTCTACACAGAATTATGGGGAAGTCACATAATAGAACATAACCCCTTAGTGTTTACAAAAGGAAGGTCTTTTATTTCTGGGAACAAGTCTGCCCTGCTGAGAACAAATTTGTTTTATAATTGGCCAGCAAATTAAGATACTAGATGAAAATAGTATAAATTCAGCTATCATTTATTGTATTTATTCTTGTCTCTGAATAATGTGACTTTTTTCTTCATAATGACAATAATTTGATCCTGTCAGGGCTTTACAATGTAACTGGAATAAGTGTACAATGCACAATATAATGATTCCACAACTCTAGACCTTAATCGGTGCTCATGATAACAAATGAACTCTTAATCCCATCAATTTATTTCACTCATCCCCTCCCCCACCTCCCTTCTGGCAACAATGTGGTCTCTATAGTTCAGAGTCTAGTTTTTTTTTGGTTTGTGTTTCTGTTTTTTTTTTTTTTTGTTTGTTTGTTTTTTAAATTTTTTTTAATGTTTATTCATTTGTGAGAGAGAGAGAGAGAGAGAGAGAGAGAAATACAGAGCGTGAGTGGGGGAGGGGCAGAGAAAGAGAGGGAGACACAGAAGCTGAAGCAGCTCCAGGCTCAGAGCTGTCAGCACAGAGCCCAATGAGGGGCTCAAATTCATGAACCATGAGATCGTGACCTGAGTCGAAGTCGGATGCTTAATTGACTGAGCCACCCGGGCACCCCATTCCTTTGTTTCTTAAATTCCACATGAGTGAAATCAAACGGTATTTGTCTTTTTCTGGCTGATTTATTTCACTTAACATTGTATCCTCTAGATCTACTTAAAAGTAATTTCTTATTGAAAGATTGAGCGACATTGGCAAAAACAGCTGAGCAGTGAGTGGGTTGCTTCATGAAACTATCCTTCCACCGGAACACAATGAGTGAGAAAGAACTATCAGAATCAACTTCCTTAGAACTCTGGAAAATAGTCAAAGTTTGGTACCTCAACCAAGTGAAAGCAGAATTGAGAAAAAGGTGACTTATAGTAAGAGAGCTTTGTGGCATTTTGACCCCCTTCCCCAAACTGTTTTTGATCATCCATCCCTGTGAGCAAAATATTTTCCAGGACAAAAGTGACAGTCTCTTATTTACCTGTAAAAGGTTTCATTCCATCCATGTGCGTTCTCATTTCAACCTTCCCATGAACTGTAAGAAAATGTAAATCAAATACATAGTGGCATTCACTGAGAAATGCAAAACAGGAAGCACAATGGCATTCATTGGCTACTTTTTATCCCCCACCTACCCCAAGGAGCACAAAAGGACATGGAAAATAATCACTCTGCTTGTTATAAAGGTGCCCGTTTTAACAACTGCTTTCATCCATTGTCATATGGCAAAACGCTAAAGGTGTGAGATTCAAAAGTCACCTCTTTTCATCAGACTTTGTTTTTAGCTTTACACTTTGGAAAACCAAAGATGATTTGGGCCACGCCAGGGAAAACAAAATTTAAAACTGGGATCTTATTCACCACTGTTTTAACGGGACTTTTGAAATGATCTCTTTCTTTACTGAGATTCTAATTACTATTTCCTTTCATGTTCACTGACCCAGGCAGACCAGTTTACTCTTGATTTGCATGACGTACGATTTGCTTGAGGGCAATATTCATTTTGAGCTTAACTTCCCAACTCTAATGATTTGCATAGTTTTCGTAGTAGACATAGTAGACAAATTGAATTTCATACAAATTAATATTTAAAAAGACATTAATATGGTAAAGAACAGAAATATCTCACGAATAGATGATTTTTGAGATCTATATTTTGCCAAGAAAGAAAAACGACCTAAAAAACTGTCACTGTTGGTAAGTTACTTGAAAAATTCCTGATTTTAGATTGTAAGTAATAAATTACAGTATACAGTATCTAAAAACCCCTATACCATGGAAAATTTACAAATGAAGGTCCTGGATAACTCAAAAAGATTTACTGAAGTATTAGAAGTACGCAGTGACTCTTAGCAGAAGCTGTGTGACACTTACATGTACACAATAACAAGTATTAGAACAGTGAGCAGGATAAATATACATTTATTCATTGGTTGCTAAATCTAGGCTAAACGAGAATCTTCCTTGTTTTTCTTCTGGATCTTTTGAGGCAGAACATTCCAAAAGTTATTTCTGTAGTAAAACCAATTAGTGAGGTCAGGAAAGCATGAAGATATGTGTCAGTTTTACGGGGCCACCGGAAATTCTCAGAAACAAAGATGATAACACCTATTTGGTGTAAAATTCGCTATTTAACTTGGGTCCCATTTCAACTGAATCTTGCCCTCTCCAGTAAATTCATATCTCCGTCCTGACAGACACAGTATGAGAAAAGCTTTGCCCTAAATGGGGTCTTTCTGTCCCAAATGATATAATTGGGGCTCTATGCTTGAGCCTTAATCTTTCACAAAACTTCTTTTTAAGCTCAATACTGATGGTAACTCTTCAGATGAGCAGATCACCAATAAGCAATAACTTAAAAATTTTAACTCTGGGGGTGCCTGGGTGGCTCGGTCGGTTAAGCATCCGACTTCAGTTCAGGTCGTAATCTCACGGTTCATGAGTTCAAGCCTGCATCAAGCTTGCTGCTGTCAGCACAGAGCCCACTTTGGATCCTCTGTCCACCCCCCTCTTTGTCCCAGCCCCCGCTTACGCTCTCTTTGTGTCTTTCAAAATAAATAAATTAACTTAAAAAAAATTCTAACTCTGATTTAAAGAAAAAAGGATTAATCATTCCACATGTCCATTTTATTTCATGTGTACTTTTTAATCTCACAATGATTTTCATTATGTTGGTTGATCTGAAATTATTATTTTAAAATAAGGAACAGAAATCATTGGCAATACCAGAGGATAGTTTCAAATAATTGCTATATTTCCACCCATAATTCTGCTTTTTTTAGCAATATGAAAAAAAATTCCACCATAATCTCAAATAGACAAAAAATAGTTTTCTATTATGAAAGCTGATTGTTCCATATCTAGTCTCATTCACGGATACACCATTGCAAGCAAAGAAAACAAGACAGTGAAGACCACTTGCATGGTCCTTCTAGTACACTACCAGAGGTAAAAATTAGAGAATAAATCAAATGAATTAACAAAAATATTTTTAAGGGTACACTGCTTATCTTACACAATGACGTGAATAAATGCACCTTAATAAGATGAGCAAGTATTGATTCATCTAAGGTTATATGATAGTTAAGGCATGTTCCAGACAGATACTTCTTAGCCCTACTATAACGTTCTCAGGCTGATATTTAACATTTGCTTATTTAGCTTGAGAATTCTTTTAGCCCCAATTCAGAATGTACTAAACTTGAGACTTTGTCTCTAGCCCATCAAGGGAGATTAGAGCTTTGGGAACAGTCAGTCCTTGGACCATGGAATCCAGCTCAGAATGATGGGATGTAAGCAGAGGCATAGGTGGGGCCGCTGAGCATTCAGACATTCCACACATTCAGGCCTGAGTGGTTACTGTTCCTTTTCCCCTCAAGGGTATCTGGAAAACTTGGTCCTATTCTTTTGGTGCAGGAAATAGGTCCTACACTTCATATTCCTCCTTTATCATGCTTTTTTTTTCTTTTAAGAGAGAGAGAGTGAGCGCGCGTGTGCACGAGAGAGACAGAGAGAGAGAGAGAGAGAGAGAAAGAGAGACAGAGAGAGAGAGACAGTCCAAAGCAGGCCACACTCTGCACAGAGTTGGATGCAGGGCTCGATCCCACATCCCTGGGACCATGACCTGGGCCGAAATCAAGAGTTGGACGCTCAACAGACTGAATCACCCAAACGCCCCTATTCTGCCTTTCTACGTGTCCTTGAAAATGGTGAGGCAAAGACAGAAATGCTATTTTAATAACCTCCCACTTAGGGGTACCTGGCTGGCTCAGGTGGTAAAGCATGCAACTCTTGATCTCAGGTTGTGAACTGAGCTCGACACTGGGCCTAGAGCTTACTTAAAAGAAATTAAAAATAATTTCCCACTTCGGGCTCTGCTCTCTTTTCTCTATAATTTTTAAAAATTTTTTCTGTGTTAAAGTTTCTTCTATTTAATGCACCCCACTCCCTTCCCTCCACAGCAGTGTCTCTCTCTAATTTTGTTCAGTTCTAATAGCGGCCTTGGCCTTGGCCATACTCCAAGTGGAAATGAAGTTACTGAAAATGTCAAGGGGCAAAACATGTTTACTTCCAGTCTGAGTCATCTTTCATGTTTTCCGTCTTCTTAATGCCAAAGTAGAGTTTTCAGAGATTCTTTTATAGAAGCTCAGATTAACCGATTCAAACGTATCTTCAATACTCACCGTCGGCTGGTAGGTCACGTGTCAGATCATTAATTTCCTCTTCTGAAAGGTTCATCCCCATAGTTTGCAAAGGAGAATCCATTTTATCGACATCAATAATCTCTCCTTGTGAAAAAGTAAAGAATACGGGGAAAACTCACTGATTCCAAAATGTGACCACTCGCATTACTCATAGTGCATTAATGATTATCAGTCTCATGGGGAAAACAAGATTTAATATAGTCTATTCACATATATCAAGGGGGTCAATAAGGATGTTAGAATTCGAATAGAAATCTTCCAGGTGAATGAGCAATTTTCAAATCTTTCACAGCAAGTGGTAAAATCAAACTGTGGCTGACAATGAGGGTTTTTGTTTTTTTTTTTCCTGAACTCCCAGATTAGATGCCTCAACTCCTGACAAAAATCGATCATCAAGTTCTGTTTCCATTTATGTGGAGGACGATGTTATTCAGACCAACCTTCCTCTGGAAACTGAAATCTTGGATAAAATGTAAAAAGCATCTCCTCAAAAGTGCTAAAGAGCTGATAAGAGAGTACGTTACTAGTGCAAAGCCTCATCAAAAGTAGGAACCTAGGGAGGTAAGCAGAGCCCTGGTACTGCTTCTGTTCTAAATATACTTGCTCCATCTGGATTTGAACTGTCATGTTGATGACCTCATGGAGTGTGGGTGATTCTGTCCAAGTGCCCAGCAGAAGCAAAGGCAAGTATTCCTTGGGAACATGCTTCCATCCTCACCCTCAAAGGTTTCTTTCTATAATTTTCCAAGGAAAATAGCTCACACTCAAAAGAATCAAACACAGAGCGAAACAAGCTACTTGAGAGAGAATAAGCAGAAATAACAGGCAGCAGCAACATGCTCATAAAAACTTTAGATTTAGAAGTTATCAGGCACAATGAGAAAAAATGAAATCTGGCCTTTTGTAGCAACGTGGATGGAACTGGAGAGTGTGATGCTAAGTGAAATAAGCCATACAGAGAAAGACAGATACCATATGGTTTCACTCTTATGTGGATCCTGAGAAACTTAACAGGAACCCATGGGGGAGGGGAAGGAAAAAAAAAAAAAAAAAAAGAGGTTAGAGTGGGAGAGAGCCAAAGCATAAGAGACTGTTGAGAACTGAGAACAAACTAAGGGTTGATGGCGGGTGGGAGGGAGGAGAGGGTGGGTGATGGGTATTGAGGAGGGCACCTTTTGGGATGAGCACTGGGTGTTGTATGGAAGCCAATTTGACAATAAATTTCATATATAAATAAAAAATAAATAAATAAATAAATAAATAAATAAAGAAGTTATCAGTCACAAGTTACAAAACTATTGTGCTTCCTATGTGTAAAGCAATGGAAAACAAGCTAAAAGTATCTGCATCTGCAGGAGATAGGAAACAATACAAAATGACCCAGGATAGCCGAAAAAGAGAAAAAAATGCTTAGAAATGAAAAGAAGGGGGAAAGAGGAGGAAGGAGGGAGGAAGGAAACAAGACAGCTGTATGGGAACATGAAGGGGACCTTGAACCACATGGAACTCATCCTCTACCCACTAGTGAATCTAGGGCTGCGGGAAAGTCCTTTGGGACAATCCTTGGTTTAGTGCCAAGTAGCGGTGGTGTGTCTTTCCCGAGCTTCCTAGTGGGCAGCTCACGGTGTCTATGGGGCACTCTTACTGGTGCACACCGTGCATATGGCATTGTCTGCACCCACGGAGGCCGGAGCTACAGCCAAGTGGGTACATCACCACGTGGTTAAATCTTGACTCACAATAACGCGGATCTGTATTGAATGTGGAAGATTTCGATGTTAAAGTTGAAAGGGTAGTCAGTATTTCTATACCACAGAAAACAAGAAATAAGGGTGCATGATATGCTTTCATATTTCTTCATTATGTTGGGATTTAAACTTGGCACAACAGTAAACACGTACATGTGATAAGTCCTCTCATAATACAAGTGGTTTTCAAACCCTAACAAATCAATCTTCTCACCAGGAAATATGTTACACAGCAAATGGAAAATGAAAGAAAAAAAAAAAAAAACAAGACAAATACACTCCTACTAAAAGTCACACAAAAAAGATGTTTCTATAAAGAACAGCCAGAACTGGGCGGGGTGGACAAGGGAGCGTGTGTGTGTGCGTGTGTGTGTGTGCGTACAAGGGCTGAGGAGTGAGGGGTTAGGTCTACTCATATCAAAAGACTATAAAGCTGTTATACTCAACACAATTTAGAGCATGAATAAGCAGACCAATAGAACAGAATGGAAATTCTCAAAATAGACAAGTGCACATAGAAATCAAGTATATAGTTAGGATGGCATCTCAAATTCAAGGATGTGGTGACAGACTTTTAAATAAATGATTTGGGACACCTGTAGAGCCGTTTTCAAAAAGATAAACTAGATTTGTATTTCCCGATGGAATGCAATGTGAAATAAACAGTATTACTTATGAAGTATTCTTGTCAAAAAATGTTGAAGATGAAAATAATTAAGCCATCAGAGCTGACTCCTGGTTTATGAGGAATACGGACAACAGAGAAACGAGAGATGAGAAAACAGACAAAAACGGGTAAATTTAGTAGATGGGAAATTTTTCTTTTTTTAGTATATAGAAATGCTACCAGACGATCGGCAACCCAGTTTCTAAAAAAAAAATCAGTGCCTAAAAAGAAAAGACAAAGAAGGTAGAGGAATAGCTGTAGAGTACGTGAGATTTAAGTGTCATAATAGATGCAGTGTGTAAAGCTTGTTGGGTTCTTTATTTGAATAAGCTCACTGTAAAAAATATTTTAAAGAAGGGAAATTTAAAAATAAACTGTATAATGGTATTGCAGTCATGTAAAAAAATCCATACTTTTTAAAAAAAAATTTTTTTTTTTAACGTTTTATTTATTTTTGGGACAGAGAGAGACAGAGCATGAACGGGGGAGGGGCAGAGAGAGAGGGAGACACAGAATCGGAAACAGGCTCCAGGCTCTGAGCCATCAGCCCAGAGCCCGACGCGGGGCTCGAACTCACGGACCGCGAGATCGTGACCTGAGCTGAAGTCGGACGCTTAACCGACTGCGCCACCCAGGCGCCCAAAAAAATCCATACTTTTAAGAAGATGTGTACTGAAGTATATAAGGACTAAATGAAAATTTGCTTTGAAATAAATAAGAGGGGCGCCTGGGTGGCTCAGTCGGTTGAGCATTGGACTTCGGCTCAGGTCGGGATCTCGCGGTTTGTGAATTCGAGCCCCGCGTCAGGCTCTGTGCTGACAGCTCAGAGCCTGGAGCCTACTTTGGATTCTGTGTCTCCTTCTCTCTGCTTCTTCCCCGTTCATGCTCTGTCTCTGTCTGTCTCTCAAAAATGAATTAAATAAATAAATAAGAAGCAAGTGAGATGAATCTTCATAACTGTTGAATCTAGGTTCATTCTATTATTCTTTATTCCTTATCATTCATTATATTATTCTTCCTACTTTGTATATATTTGGAAATGCTCATTAGAGCCAAAAGGCAGAAAGAACCCAGATGCCCATCAAAGGATGAGTGAATAAACACAACATATACACATACAACAGAATGTGTTATTAGGCAACAAAAAGGAATGAAATTGTATACGCATGTTCACAGAACATATTCACCATCACTAAAATGTGGAAGCAACTCGAGTATCCACTGATGGATGAATGAATATATATACCTATAGTAGAATATTATTCAGTCTTAAGAAGGAAGGAAATTTTGACATATGTTACAACCTGGATGAAACATGAGGACAGTAGGGTAAGTAACATAAACGAGTCACGGAAATAGACACTGCATGATTCCACTTATATAAGGTATTTAGATTAGTCAAAACCATACAGACAGAAAGTAGAAGGG
This sequence comes from Puma concolor, assembly GCF_028749965.1. Taxonomy (NCBI): domain Eukaryota; kingdom Metazoa; phylum Chordata; class Mammalia; order Carnivora; family Felidae; genus Puma; species Puma concolor. The sequence goes on along the minus strand of NW_028240233.1, from coordinate 397,144 downwards.
TGGCTGTCAGGGGCTCGTGGGAGGGGACAATGGGAAGTGTTTTCGTTTTTGTTTTTGTTTTTAACGGTTATTTACTTTTGAGACAGAGAGAGACAAGGCATGAACGGGGGAGGGGCAGAGAGAGAGGGAGACACAGAATCGGAAACAGGCTCCAGGCTCTGAGCCGTCAGCACAGCGCCCGACGCGGGGCTCGAACTCACGGACCGTGAGATCGTGACCTGAGCCGAAGTCGGACGCCTAACTGACCAAGCCACCCAGGCGCCCCTAATGGATACAGAGTTTTAATTTTACAAAATGAAAAGAATTCTGGAGACGGATGGTGGTAGTCATTGCACAAAAAATGTGAAGGTGCTTAATAACACTGAACTGGACACTTAAAAATGGTTAAGGTAGTAAACTTTATGTTATGTGCATCTTACCACCATAAATAAATTGGAAAAAAGGAAGAATGGAATATTGATACGTGCTACAATATAGATGAACCTGAAACCGTCATACTAAGTGAAAGAAGCTAATCATAAAGACTACATACTATCCCGCTTATATGAAATGTCCAGAATAGGTAAATCTATAGGGACAGAAAATAGATTAGTAAGTTGCCTAGGGCTCGTAGGGTGGTGGGGAGAGAATAAAAGGGTGATAGCTAAAGGATATAGGGTTTCGTTTTGGGGTGTTCTGGGTATTCACAGAGTCCTTTGATAAAGCTACTAACTATAATGAAATTGTAATTAGTCCCAATAAAGTAAATGATAACCCAAAAAGGGACATTCGGTGCCTCAGACTAGAAGGACATGGGGGTAGAATGGGGAGACGACAAAGAAGAAATTGGAAGAAAATAAGGGAAGTTTCGGTCTCGATCTCTGCATTGTCTATGAAACCATCTTTCTACCATGTCACTGAGACTTGAACAGACTGCAACAGATTACAAGGTTCCTTGAGCGGAGCACCTGGGTGGCTCAGTTGGTTAAGTGTCTGACTCTTGATCTCAGCTCAGGTCATGATCTCATGGTTCGTGGAATTCAGTCCTGCGTTGGGCTCTGTGCTGACAATGCAGAGCCTGCTTGGGATTCTCTCTCTCTCTCCTCGCTCTCTGACCCTCCCCCACTCTCTCTGTCTCTCAAAAATAAACTTTAAAAAGAAAGAAAAGTCCTATAAAACTTACAACACACAATATTTGAGTGGGAAAATTGATCTGAAGACATAAATCTGAGTATTTTGAGGATATAGGGATGATGGGGGAAAGGAAGTTTTTTCAGAGAGTGTTAAATGAAATAATGAACTACAAACAGAACTTCATTCTGCTCCCTGGAGTTTATAAAAATGAAGAAATAGGACTTTTACATTAGGAATTAATCCCTCCTTAAGATCTGCAAATATCTTCTGAGTGCTTTAGAAATTCTGGTATGCGTGTTCACAAGCGCTAACTCCCTTCAAAGACACAGTTATTTCTAAAATCCTCACCATTAAGTAGCAGGTTTTCGGTCAGCTTTTTCTGTTCCTTTTCTGGGAGCTTAATCCTCATTTCCCCCAGAATGCTGTCCAAATTACCCACATTACCCTTCCCACCTTAGGAACGCAATAGGGATGGGAAATAAGAAAAATGGAATGTTTCTACAATATTAAAAATGCATTCGTTTCTGTGTATTATTAACTTAATTAGCCCGTGCTAAGGATATGAAAAAAGAGAGAAAGTGTAATTTATGTCTTCATAGTATCATTTAACATTTTAAATAGGAGTACCAAGACTCATTTGACTTTTCTAATTATCTGGAAAAATTTAATAGGATGGGTAAAACTAGAACCTGTCGCCTTTCACCTTATCTTGGGACAACTTGAGACAGCAAAAGGTGCCTAAGGTATATTTTAGCACCTTAGGGCTATTAGACCACAGATCTCATTGCTACAGACAAGAACAGGAGCCATTCTCATTTTCCTGAACTCCCAGGTCACTTCCACTGAACCATTGCCAGTACTTCACTTCAATGTCTGCGGTATAGACCTAGATTTGATTTTCCAATTTAAGATGCTTTTTCATCTTACTTCCATGCTCCCTATCCCTCTGACTCTTCTCTGGCCTTTTGTGGCCTGTGGAAACCTCAGCATTACTTATGATTCACAGTGAAAGAAGTTGTTGATATAATAAACTTAATATAAGTTTTTAGGATAGCATTCATTTCTATTTAGAGATGTGTTCTGTGAGTTTTTAAAATGTCTTCTTAGTGCCAAATTAGTGGCTTTCGAGAGTCTTTCCATCACTTCCTAAGCCCAAGATTTCCCAAGTGGTTCAATGCTATATTAAATGCGCAGCATTAATTTGTAGATTCTGTCTCATATTTTTAGGTTCCTTTTCTGTAAGATTCAACCTCATGTTTTCCAGAACAGTGATTGTTGTTATATCAACATGATTGTTGATATCAATCATCCTCACCCCTAGGAAACTGAAAGAAATAACACCAAAATGTAGTCACTCTTAAATGTGACCAAAACTATTAATTCGTGGATAATATATAGTTACAAGTTCTAGCACAAAAAACATAGCTAACTACATTGTTCAAATATTTAAAATATGTTCAATAATAGAGTTAGAATAAAATATCTTCCTTTGGTCAGTCCATAGAGCAGAAAGCTTTAAAGGTAATCGGTGAGCTACTCAGTGAAATACACTAGTGGGGATAACAAATTTCATCCTTCCATCCAATAAGCATGATTTTTTTGTGGATGATACCCAGAGAAAAATATCTTTTTCTGAGTAAATTTCTTTAACCATTACTAATTTTTTTGTTTATTAATCACTTTTCAGACTAGACTTATTTTCTTCTTTGCCACAAATTATAAACTTTTCAATAAGTTATGGAACTCTATCCCCCAGGATAGAACATACATTGTCTGCAAAAGTATGGGCGGATTAAAAGAAGCATAAATATGCTATCAAAATATCTGAAAAGTGGCAAGTATCAAAATTTAACATCTTATGTATATTTTCATCTTTAAAGGCCTTCATTGCACAGCAAAGGAAACCATCAACAAAACAAAAAGGCAACTACTGAATGGGAGAAGGTGTTTGCAAATGATATATCCAGTAAGGGGTTAAAATCCAAAATATGCAAAGAACTCATACGACTGAACACCGAAAAATGACAAATAATCCAATTTAAAAATGGGCAGAGCACATGAATAGACTTTTCCAAAGAAGACATGTAGATGGCCCACAGACACATGAAAAGATGCTCAGCATCACTAATCATCAGGAAAATGCAAATCAAAACCCAATGAGATATCACTTCACACCAATCAGAATGGGTAGTATCAAAAAGATAAATAATAAGTCCTGGTGAAGGTGAGGAGAAAAGGGAGCCCTTGTGCACTATTGGTGGGAATGTAAATTGGTGCAGCCACTCTGGAAAATAGGAAGGAGGTTCCTCCAAAAACTAAAAATAGAAGTACCATATGGTCTAGTAATTCCACTTCTGGGTATTTACAAGAAAAAAATGGAAACGCTAATTTGGCAAGATACTATGCCGTTTTGTTTGCTGCAGCATTACTTACAATAGCCAAGACGGGGAAGCAACCTAGGTGTCCATTAACCGATGAATGGATAAAGAAGAGGTGGTACACATACACATAACGGAATACTACTCGGCCGTAAAAAAGAATGAAATCTTGCCATTAATGACAACATGGATGGACCTGGAGGCTATTATGATAAATGACGTAAGTGAGACAGAGAAATACAAATATCATATGATTTTGCTTACTTGTGGAATCTAAAAAGTATAACAAACAAACAACAGACTCATAAATAGAGAGAACAGGTGGTTGCCAAAGTAGAGGTGGGTGGGGGATTAGGTGAAATAGAAGATTAAGAGGTGCAAACTTCTAGTTATAAAGAAAATAAGTCAGAGGGATGAAAAGTATAGCATAGGGAACAGAGTCGATAATGTAATAACTATGACAACAGAAGGCAACTACACTTACCATGGTGTTTCATAATGTGTGTAATTGTTGAATCGCTATGTTGTCCACACGAAACTAATGTTATATGTCAGTTATCCTTTTAGAATAAATTAATGAAAAAGGCCTCTGTGCCAACCATCAGCCTATCCTGATAGATGTATCAGCTTTAAGAAGCATACAAATCAAAATCTCACCAAAATTCGTTATTAAGCAACAGAGAAGCCATCATTTCACAAAGTCAGACTTTACCTTTCCATACAGTACAAATATACTCTCAATGATTTTTAAAAATATATGAAACGGAGAAAATAAGGCCACTCTTCATTCACTGGCACCTAAGGCACTTATTGCTGGCCCTCTAACAGGCAGAACCCCTCCCATCCATTTATTCTTTGTAATTTCTCATTTATTTCCATTTCATACTTTTCAATGCCTTCCTTTTCCTCTTCTCATTTTAAAATTTCAGAATCACAGTGTATTCAAGAATAATAGCCAGGATTTCTCAACCATGGTCGCAGGATTTCTGACTAAAGCCACCTCATTCCCAACTAAGAATGAGAGGACCCCGTAGGTATGTCTTCGTAAGAGAAAACAGTCATTACCTTGTAAAAGATTTTTTTGGACAATCTTTTTCACTTAGATATGAAATAGAATTGTTAGAGAAATTCTCACCATCGACTGGCAGATTGTTCACCAACTCTCCCTGTTTCTTATCTTTGAGTTCTATCCCCATGTTTCCTGGAACTTTTTTCATGTCATTGACCTCAACCTCTCCTTCAAAGCAAAAGAAGGGAGACTTCTGGTATTACTGTGAATGATGTCGTGATTCCACACAATTAAAAAAAAAAATTGCCTTTGTAGCATTACAGCTAACTGCTGAATGAAAAGAGACCCAGCCTAAAAAATAGGCCTTTGGGCCTACAGAGGTTTCTTGTTATTTCTAGTATAATCTCTGAATGATAGGCAGGGCAACAGAGCATGCGATTATGAGTATAAACTTCGCAGTGCATTAGAATGATACAGATTGCTGATCTAAATAGTTTTCTCAGCACTTTTATTGCTTTGAGATCGCCTCTAACTTTACCAAAACTTTCCTTCACTTTTTACTGTGTTAAACTGGAATTTAGCTTTCCGCCATAAAAGAAGGTATGCTAATTATTGGCAGAGATTTCAGATAATGACTTGGGAAACAACAAAGAGCGCTGAAGTTTTATTGCTAAAAGTTCTGATAATCTATTATCTAACTGTAGGCATTTATACATAAACATTTTTATAAGATGTGTAAGACAGATTTTAAAAGTCCATGCAATCATGATGTGGAAAGAGCATTATATTGTAATTTAGTGGAAAGAATTTGGTTCTTAGATTTCTAGTAGCATCTTACTCTTAGTTGTTATTCTATTACCTGTTTTGGCTTTTATTCCATCCATTCCATCCATTAAGATACCAACATCAAAGTTCCCATTAGCTGTTAAAAAAAAAAAAAAAAAAAAAAAAAAGACTTAGTTGGGATCCAGAAAATGATAGATAGAGCTTTAGAATGAAAACATAAAGTACCCATACTGTAAAAAAGCTTAAGGCAGAGTCCAGTATTTCCACTATTTTATTTGAGTCCATTTTTAATTTTTAATTTCAGGCTTTCTGGGGTTCAATTTGTATTTGCAAAATGGACTCGGAGTCTAGGAAAAACATTTTATGATGCCACACTAGTTCATAAACTCTACAGGACAGTTCATGCTCTCTGTGTTCATCTTTGTTCTGGCAGGGACAAGACTCATGCAGGTACCAAGAGTAAAAGAAGTAAAGGCCATAATTCTCATCTCTTGTCTTTTACTAACATACTTTCTCCTCTTCTTTCTTAATCACTGCGTCCATTTCAGTATGGCTGCTGACTAATTATTACTCTACCACTGCAGTAATTGCTATTAGTTCTTTATGACTCCAAATAATTATTATTTTTTCTTATTCTTTTCTGCTCTTTTCAGTTTATCTCTTGATTCATCTTTCCATACTCATGAATTATTCATTTATTAATTCATACATAAAGGGAGACAGATATAAAGCCTCACTCCAAGGAACCACCAAACAGACCAAATAATGACAGTTCTTAGGCAATAAGGCTTTGAAAGAGCTCCAGTTCCCCTCTGCTCCCTCCAGTGGTTTCCAGGCTACTAGCTTTCACTGCAAATAGAAAATGTTATTTTTCAAGGCTATTACGGAGCTGTAAGACAGAGGATGGGAATAGGGCAAATTAAAATATCACAAAGCTCACTATTCTTACTGAGATTCAGTCTTTTTTCTCTTAAATCCTCCCAGATTGCAGCAAACCTTTGGTTAATTTCCAGTTCTGAAAATGTTAATTTTGACCATTTTTGCCAGTTTGCTCATTGCTCTTATGGAGGAGAGAGTTTTTCGGTGGTTCCTATTCTGCCTTTTATCTGACATCCCCAAGTGAGTTTCTGAAGCTAAAAATAACCTCTGGCAATTGTTGATAGTCCCACTTAGTTATTTTTTTCCAGATGTCCCAGGGAAACTTAAAAGCATAAAGAAAATAAGCAAATAAAAAACTAACTACATGTTTTTCATTGGTACACAGTAGTACTTGAAAATTAAGGAATGATTCAATAAAAATATCTTTTGGGGAAAAAAAAAACTCACCCTATCAGAAGGGTATAAAACCCATGGCAAAGACATAACTAAATAGTATATGAATCATGTGAAAAAAAATATTTTTTCAGGTAAGAGGCAGTATTCAGTAAAATGTTTCTAGGTGATATTGCTTGACCTCAGTGGATTGTGCTCAGCTAAATATATTCTTTTTTGGTTTATTTAAAGTGGGGATTACTTTGTGATGCATCACACTTCAATCCTAATATTTTATTTAATACATACAATACTGACCTTGAATCGTGAAGTCTGGTCCAAGGATATGATGATCCATGCCTATATAGAAGTGGCAAAAATGTCATTCATATTGGCTGAAACCAAAGCCCTTGTTCCTGTGAAAACTACTAACCTGACTGAGGCCCCAGCAACATTCTCAGCCTCTACTAGAATACTAAGAATTGTGATACACTAGACATTAAGTTCCTTGGGTCAAGGACTATGTCTGTATTTCGTGGTCATTGTATTTCTGGCACTGAGCAGAATACATGCTATATAGTGCTCAGTAAATATTTGTTAAATAAACGAATAAGTATCAACTTTAGATTAATATATTGAGAGAAAAAATAATTCTTATTTCAGCTACATAAGTCCTATAAAAAATGTCAGCTGCAAAACCCAAATTTTCATGAAGGCATAATGATATCTAAATCACTCACCATCAACTGGTACATCTGAAGCATCTGAAGCAACTCGTACATCATTAAGTTCCTCAGCTGTAAGTCTGATTGCCATGTTTTCAAGAATAGAGTCAAGGTCATGGTCATCATCTTGCAACCCAACAAAAGAGAAAGATACGAGGATATTAAAATAAAAATCAAAATATAATATAAATTCCTAATGTATGGTGGTATCAATTTCATCATAAAAAAAAGAGGCTAAGGACATTTAAATTTTTAAAGAGAAATACTAATGGACTAAAATTATCTATTCATTTATACCCAAAATATCCCACACTGAAGATAAGCTTACATAACACAATACATCAGAATAAGGCTGAGACACCACTCAGGTTAATTTTAGCAGCAAAAACTGCAAATATAATAGTTATTTTTTATATAAACATTTATACAAGGAGATTCAGTTTGGTCACTGTATTTCAAGATATACTATCTTAAATTTTTATAGCTGGGCCTAAATTTTATTATTTCCACATCAAAAATCTAGGTAAACCTAAATATTTAGAACACCTTTTAAAAACAAGACAGAAAATTATTTAATCAGTAGGAACATATGTGTGTATTAAAACTAATCATGGAAATATATATGAGAATGGCAGGGGGCAATATTTAATAAGAAAAAAAGCAAAACACAAGAGTCTCAATCTGACATCTTTATTTGAATCTCACTCACCTTTTACATCTTCTGCACGATTCAGCAAACTAGTCTTATATATTTTTCTACTAGCTGTAGCTGCAAGAAACACATAATTTAGGTCATAGAGAAAATATCTAGACATGCTAAAACAATATCAAATATCCAAGTTCAGAAATATACAGCATAAAATAATTTGCTCCTAAAATTTACCTAGTATCTTCTAGAAATAATAAAACAAAAAATGTAAACGAAATTCTTAATATGGTAAATCAATTCTTTAGCACCTGAGACAATTATTAATATTTGCCAGGCCAAAGCAAAAACACTTCCTTATGTTGTGTTTTTTCTGAGTCCACATTTTTCCCCCTCTACTAGTAAGGATAGTTCTACATCTCTCCTCGTCCTCCTCCTTTGTCCTAGAGGTCTTAACCCAAGGCATCTCAATGGAAGGAAAAATAACTATCAATATTCCTTAGTCCAGATGGCAAGACTGATGATTGATGAGCCTCTTGATTTTGACATATTTTTAAATGGCAATTTATGTATTCCTAAATATGAAAAATAATTATCTTTAGAATTATGGATATTTTTAACTCTAACTTCTAAGTGATCTAGAATAAACATGGAGATTTGGATTATACAAAATTTGTAGGCTATAATTCTAATTCCCTCAAGATTCTACCTGATACTTGCAATGGCTGAACAACTCCCTGGATGACTATATTAACTCTCTTGAAGACTATTCTGATATTTGAAATGCCCACCATTAATTGGAAGTAATTTCTTTAGCTCCGAATGCTCTGGTGAGGACTCTATCCCCATATTTTGCAAGACATTTTCCAGGTCACTGAGGTCAACTTCTCCTCCTGCAGAACAAAAGAAGTAGAGAAAGATGACACTTTAAAAAATAGCATAATTTCCAGTTATTAAAGAGAAATAAAGCATAATGATACCTGCTAAAAAATAAGCAGTCAGCTACAGACACAAAATGAACAGTGTTTCTTTAACACTGGCAAAAGAGATGCTCCCATAATAATGGTTATAAAGTAATATTTCACAATTGAATAAGGTTCATATAATTTAAAAATTATTAGAATAATAAAGATGATCGGTACAAATAACTTAATATAGGGTATGGAAATTAAGCTAGAAATCAATAGCAAAAGCTACTAGGAAACTCCCCTAACTTTGGAAACTAAAGAATGCCTCTCTAAATAAATCATGTGTCAAAAAAATAAACCAAACTGGAAGTTAGAATATTTTGAATTGAGTAAAAATAATAATATTACATATTAAAACTTAAAGGATATGGTAAGGTTGTGCTGAGGGAAATTCACAGCCTTAAATGCATGTAATAGAAAAGATGAAAAGATCAATAACCCAAGGTTCTATCTTAAAAAGTTAGGAAAGAACAGCAAATTAAACCCCTCAAAAGGAGAAGAAAAGTTCTAAGGACAAAAGCAGAAACTACTGAAATGAAAAGCAAACTTTAAATAAAATCAATACAGCCAAATGTTGGGTTTTGGAAAGACCAACAAAAGTGATACATACCCGCACTAAGACTGACAAAGGAAAAAAAGAGAGAAAGCACAAAGAATAAATATTTCTAATGACAAAAAGGACATTACTAAGAATAGCCAAGAAGAGTTTAGAGAAGTAAATAAAATTGGGAGGATTTATGCTTCAGATATCAAGACAGATTAAATCTACATTAAAAGAGTAGGTATACTGGTGCAAGGACCAGCAGATAGACCAAAGAACAAAAAGAATAAAAAGTCCACACGTTTATTATCTTTGATTTATGAAAAAGCTAGCCTTACATTAAAGTAGGGAAAGGATCATCTTGTCAATAAATGGTGAATATCCATTTAGAAGAAAAAGGGACCCTTATCCCACATCATGTAGAAAAATCAATTGAGTGGATTATAGATCTAAATGTGAAAGGAAAATAATAAAGCTCCCACAAGATAAAATAGGAGACGTTTTCATGACCGCGGTGTATGGAAGGATTTCTTCAACAGGCTCCCAAACATTCTAACTATAAAAGAAAAAAGGTTGACTAATTCAACTACGTGTCAAAGAGAAACTTTTGTTCATCAGAAGATAAAATACAAGAGGAGACACCACACAGCACTGCCAATGCCCCCGCGGAGAAGCTGAGATCACCACCGAATTTGAAATATTTAAAGTGGATTCAAAATTGTTTCAGTAATGCAGACAATTAAGTGCGTTGTTGTGGGTGACGTTGCTGTTGGTAAAACATGACTCCTGATATCCTACACAACAAACACATTTCCGAGGATGTACCGACTCTTGGTGACAACTATGCAGTCACCATTATGATCGATAGGGGGCCATACACTCTTGGACTTTCTGATACTGCGGGGCAAGAGGACTATGACAGATTACAACTGCCAAGTTATTCTACAAACGTATTTCAATGTATCTACGAATACATTTCTACAAATGTATTCCAGTCTGTTATTCAGTGATCTCTGCCTCCTCATTCGAAAATGTGAAGGAAATGTGGGTGCCTGAGATAACTTACCACTGTCCCAAGACTCCTTTCTTGCTTGTCGGGACCCAAATTGATCTTAAAGATGACTCCTCTACGACTGAGAAACCAAGAACAAAGAGAAGTCTATCCCTCCGGAGACTGCCGAAATGATGTGAAAAGCTGGCCCATGACCTGAAGGTGGTCAAATATGTGGCGGGTTCTGCACTCACAGAAAGGCCTAAAGAATGTATGTGACGAGGCAATATTGGCTGGCCTGGGGCCTCCAGAACCAAAGGAGAGCTGCTGCTATGAACAACTCTCCAGAGCCCTTTCTGCACTGCTGGTGTCAGCATTGTACTAAAAGCAATGTTAAACTAAAGATGAAAAATTCAAATTCATTTCTGCAATAATGACAAGTGCCTTGCACCTACAAACATGCACTTGTGTGAGACAAGGCCCATAGGTATGATTCCCTTCCCTTTCTCAATATTAGTTAATTCAGTAATTGTGTATTGTCAGAAAGGGATTAGTACTAGGTTTTTATCTTGTTGTTTCAAAAATATTTTTTTTGTTGTTTAAAAGCAAGGCATGCTTGTGATGACTCTGTAATCGACGAATTTGGGTTGTTAAAGCTACTCCCAGGCTCCATCCACTCTCGAGTTGCAAATATTTATGTGCCCAACATGAAAGCAGCCAAATCCATAAAGCAACTATTAATAGATATGTAAAGGAAGAAATTGATAGCAATGAACTAACAGTAAAGGACTTTAACATCCCACTTATACCAAATATATAAAGCAACTATTATTCTGGAGAACAATCTGGGAAATCCAGTTTTTTTCTTTTACCTTTATTGGCGGGGAGGAGAGAGTATGTGGGCATTTGTTTTTATTTAGTCATGCTTTTTAAATTCATTAGCCACTGGACAGCTCTTAGGGGGAAGAGGATGGACTGACTCCACATTCCATTTCCTAGATCAAGTTTAGAACACTTGTCCCCCACCTGGTGCTCTTAGGAAGGAGTATAGTAAATGCCTCATTTAATAACATACTCATAGTTAAAAGTTGCCTTTTCTCTCCACCCATGAGTAGGCCCAGTACTGGATGAAATTCCTGAAAGTAGGGAGAACCTGTCTGGCCCCTCCTCTTTTCTAGGATGTACTCTATATGTGACTGTGACTTTCAGGGAAATTTGATTGCCATATGCTATTTTTTTGACGTTACTTTCTAACTTCTTTCACTGATAAATGAAGAAAAGTGTTTTGGGGGGTATTTTGAAATACATCCAATGGATTGAGTGTGTAATTAAAAAACATTTTTCCCTATCAAAAAAAAAGACGATAAAATATAAGTGAAAAGTCAAACTATACAGCAAGATATTTATAGTTTATATAACCTGCAAGGGACTTGTATCTAGAGTACATTAAAAAAAAAAACAAACAAACAGGTAAAAGATAAACGAAAAATGCAATATGAATTTCTGGGAAAGATGGCAAGGTAGGAGGATCCTAAGCTCATTTGTCTCATGGATACCCCTCGATACACCCATATCAGTGTAACCAACCCAGAAAATAACCTGAAGACTGTCAGAACAGACCCCCCACAGTTAATTGAAGAGAAGAGGCCACAATGAAAAGAATGGGAGGAATAATGGAGATGTGGTTAGAACCAGACCCCCAGGAAAACCAACCACAAATGTGAGGGACGCCACAAGCACGGAAAAGGGAGAGGAAGAGATCTCCTACCAGGCACCCCAGACATGGGTGACCTGCACTGTAAAGACAAACCCCCATAATATTTGGCTTTGAAAGACAGAGGGGCTTAACTTTTTTTTTTTTTAACTTTTACAATCACTGGAGCTTAACACCTAGAATTTTAAAAATCAGTTGGCTTGGCTCTGGGAGAGCTGGAGGGCAAGAGGAAACAGTCTCCATCCTTAAAGAGACAGCATAACAAACAGCCCTGCAGGGATCCAGCATAGAAGTGGCAGTTTGAAAAGTGGCTGGGATATAGAGAAAGGAGATTTATTTACTAATCTCAGAACTTCTCCTGGAAGGGCAGGGATCTTTAGGAGACTTCTCCAAGAATAAAAGACCTGGCAGGCACCATTTCTCTCCCCTACCCTCACCCTAATCCAGATACCCAGACAGCTGCAGGAACCAGCTGGAACACTTGCCATGTAGCTTGCTAACACCGCTTGACCCACCCCTGCATTCTCCTGCAGACTGCCCCCTCCAACCATCCCCACTGGGCAGGAGTCCATCCAAAGCAGCACTAGATGCCTCTCATTTTGTAAGCAGCAGGCAGCTCCAACACTGTCCAGGACCACTCCCAAGTGACTCTTGCCCTGGGAGAGGGAACATAATCACACACATCAGTTTGACTATATTCCCAGCTCTGGGATGGGTACAGACCTCTGACTGCCAGCTCTACCCACCAATGAAGATCTCACAGCGGGCAGCAGAAAGTGAGCACCCTGATGTTTGGTGCAACCACAGCTCTGGCAAATGGGGTGAGGGCAGGCATCTGGTCTGACCCAACTCAAGCCCAAGGTGGCCCCAGACTGGCCCTTTAGCATCACAGGGACCAAACCTTGTCCACAACAGGCAAAGAAGGCCATTGCAGATGACAACTGATGGCAAACATGACTCAACAATCACAGCCCTAGGGCATGCAACACCCAGAGAAGACAGCTGAAATGCTAGTTTTTGGTGAACAGGGGACATTACACAACAGGACACTACAGGGCCTCTTCTTCATAAGACCGCTTTTTTCAAGATCAGGGACATAGCTGACTTTCCCAATACATAGAAACAGACACAGGGAGTTAGACAAAATGAAGCTGCGGCCTATGTCCCAAATGAAAGAACAGGTCAAAATCACAGCAAAAGAGCTAAATGAAACAGAGATAAGCAATATACCCGATAGAGAATTTAAAGTAATGGTCATGAAGGTACTTACTGGATGTGAGGAAAGAGTAGAGGATCATAGTGAGAAATTCAACAAAGATATGAGAAAATACAAAAAAAGAACCAGAGATGAAGAACTCATTAACTAAAATTAAAAACACACTAGAGTGAATAAATAGTAGACTAGAGGAAGCAAAAGAACAGATCATTACTGAAAGAACAGTAATGGAAAGCAACTAAGCTGAAAAGGAAAGAGTAAAAGAACAATATAAAATGAGAATAGAGAACTCAGTGACACCATCACATGTAATAACATTAGCATTATAGGGATCCCAGAAGGAGAAGAGAGAGAAAAGCGGCCAGAAAAGTTTGTTAGAAGAAATAATAGCTGAAAAATTCCCTAATGTGGAGAAGGAGACAAATCAAGATTCAGAAGACTCTGAGTCCCCAACAAAATAAACCCAAGGAAGTCTACACCAAGACACATAATAATTAAAATGGCAAAAAATAGTGGTAAAGAGAGAACTTTAAAAGCAGCAAGAGAAAAAAGTTATATGCAAGGGAAACTCCTTAAGTCTATCCGCTGATTTTTCAGAAGAAACTTTGCAGTCCAGAAGGGAGTGGTATGATATATTCAAAGTGCTGAAAGAAAACAACCTGCAACCAAGAATACTCTATCCAGCAAGGCTATCATTCAGAATAGAAGGAGAGACAGAGTTTCCCAGACAAACAAAAGTAAAAGGCATTCCTCACCATTAAACCGGTCTTACAAGAAATGTTAAGAGGAATTCTTTGGAAAGGAAAGGCCATAATCAGGAGCAAGCAAATTAGGAAAGGAAAAAAATTCACGGGGGCATACAAACATAACCAAAGTGGTAGATCAATCACTTATAAAACCAGTATGGAAGTTAAAGCACAAAAGCAGTAAAATCAATTATAGCTATAGAAATCAGTCAAGGAATTCACAAAATAAAAGGAAGTAAAATATGAAATCATACATATAAAATGTGTGTGTGGGGGGGGGGGGAGGGGAGAAATTTAGTGCTTTTAGAATGGGTTCAAACTTAAGCAACCAGCACCTAATATAGGCTGCTTATATGCATAGGATATTATATATAAACCTGATGGCAACCACAAATAAAAAAACGTGTAATAGATATGCAAAAAACAAAAGAAAAAGATATTGACGCATATCACTAAAGGCCATCAAACCACAACGGAAGAAAGCAAGAGAAGAAAGGAACAAAGAAGAACTACAAAAGCCACCAAAAGCTACTAGAACCGATAAATGAAATCAGCCAAGTTACAGGGTACAAAATCAATATACAGAAATCTGTTGCATTTCTACACATTAATAATGAAGTAGAGAAAGAGAAATTAAGAAAACAATCCCATTTTCAATTGCACCAAAAATAATAAAATATTTAGGAGTAAATTCAGCCACAGAGGTGAAAGACCCATACATTGAAAACTATAAAATATTGATGAAAACATTGGAAGATGACATAAACAAATGGAAAGATATTCCATGCTCATGAAGTAGAAGAACAAATACTGTTAAAATGTCCATAGTATGCAAAGCAATCTACAGATTTAATGAATTCTCTATCAAAATACCAGTAACAAATATAACAAATAGTCCTAAAATTTATACGGAACCTCAGAAACCCCGAACAGCCAAAACAATCTTGACAAAGAAGAACAAAGCGGGTGGTATCACAATTCCAGATTTCAAGTCATACTACAAAGCGGTAGCAATCGAAACAATATAGTACTGGTATAAAAAGAGACATATAGACCAATAGAAAAGGGTAGAAAGCATATAAAGCATATTTAGGCATATAATCCACAATTATATGGTCAATTAATCTTTGACAAAAGATTATACAATGGGAAAAAAGACAATCTCTTCAACAAATGGTGCTGGGAAAACTGGACAGCTACATATAACAGAATGAAACTGGACCACTTTACACCCCACACCAAGGGATACTAAAATGGATTAAAGACCTAAATAGGAGACTTACTGCTATAAAAATCTAGAAAAGAGCACAGGCAGTAATTTCTCTGACATTGGCCGTAGCAACATTTTTTTCTAGATATGTCTCCTGAGGCAAGGGGAATAAAAGCAAAAATAAACTATTGGGATGCCATCAAAATAAAAACTTCTGCATAGCAAAGGAAATAATCAACAAAATTAAAAGACAACCTATTGGATGGGAGAAGATATTTGCAAATGATGTATCTGATAAAGAGTTAGTATCAAAATGTATAAAGAACTTACACCAAGTCAACATCAAAAAGCCCCAAATAAACCAATTAAAAAATGGGCAGAAGACACAAGCAGACATTTCTCCAAAGAAGACATACAGATGACCAACAGACATGTGAAAACAAGCTCAATATCACCTATCATCAGGGATACACAAATCAAAACTACAATGAGATATCACCTCACACCGGTCAGGATAGCTAAAATCAAAAACACAAGAAACAACAAGGGTTGGTGAGGATGTGGAAAAAAAGGAACTCTCGTGCACTGTTGGTGGGAATGCAAACTGGTGCAGCCACTGTGGAAGACATTATGGAGAGTCCTCAAAAAAATTAAAAATAGACTACCCTATGATCCAGTAATCACATTACTGGGTATTTATCCAAAGAATACAAAAACACTAATTCAGAAGGATATGTGCACCTCTATGTTTATTGCAGCATTATTTACAATAACCATACTATAGAAGCAGCCCAAGTGTCCATCAGCTGATGAATGGATAAAGAAGATGTAGTGTGTGTGTGTGTGTGTGTGTGTGTGTGTGTGTATATATACACGCACATATATATATATATATACACACACACACACACACACACACACATACACATACATATATATAATGGAATATATATATATATAATGGAATATATATATAATGGAATATATATATAATGGAAATTATATATATAATGGAATATATATATAATGGAAATTATATATATAATGGAATATATATATAATGGAATATATATGTAATGGAATATTATTCGGCCATAAAAAGAATGAAATCTTGCCATTTGCAACAACATGGATGGAGCTAGAGACTATAATGCTAAGTGAAATAAGTCAATCAGAGAAAGACAAATATCAAAGGATTTCACTCATATGTGGAATTTAAGAAATAAACAAACAAAGAGAAAAAAAAAGAGTGAGAGAAACTAAGGAACAGACTCTGAAGTACAGAGAACACACCGATGGTTACCAGGAGGCAGATGGGTGGGTGGGTTGGGGGATGAGTGAAGTAGGTAATGGGGACTGAAGAGTACACTTAGCTGATGAGCACTGAGTAATGTATAGAGCTGTTGAATAATGTATAGCTGTCACTAGAATGTATACCTGAAACTAATATAACACCTTATGATACATATACTTGAATTTAAAAAACAAAAATTTTTTTAAAAATTCAGTATGTAGAACACAGACATCCAAGCAAATAGGCAACAGACATGAAAGGAGCTTTATAGGGGCGCCTGGGTGGCGCAGTCGGTTAAGCGTCCGACTTCAGCCAGGTCACGATCTCGCGCTCCGTGAGTTTGAGCCCCGCGTCGGGCTCTGGGCTGATGGCTCAGAGCCTGGAGCCTGTTTCCAATTCTGTGTCTCCCTCTCTCTCTGCCCCTCCCCCGTTCATGCTCTGTCTCTCTCTGTCCCCAGAATAAATAAACGTCGAAAAAAATATTAAAAAAAAAAAAAAAAAAAAAGAAAGGAGCTTTATAGCAGAGGTATCCAAATAACCAGTAAACATGAATGCTCAACATCATTAATCATTAGGGAAATCCAAAAATAACAGTGGGATACCACAGCATGCTCACCAGAATGGCTACAATGGAGAAGAGAGATAATACCAAGTATTAGCAAGGATGTAAAGCAATTGTTGATGTGTCAAATGGTACAACTGCTTTAGAAAATGGATTGACAATATCTACTCAAGTACACACAATCCCATCTTACAACAAAGAAATTTCATTTCTAGGTGGATGGCCTAGAATTGTGCACATATGTTCACCAAAAGGCATATACAAGAATATTCATAGCAATATGTTCTTCATAACTGCTCCACACTAGAAATGTCCTGTGATGGTAGACTGGATACATATCTTGTGGTATACTGACCCAGTGGAATATCGCACGGCAATTCAGGTACAACGAGCTAGTCAGAAATCATTTTACCTACTACCGCACATTCTCTAAAGATCTCCTTGACTATAATTTGACTGTACAATATGCAGCAATGAAAACTAACAAACTGCCGCTACATGCAACAATGTGGACAAATCTCAGAGAATAAGATGTAATACAATGTTACATGAAAGAAGTCAGACATCATGGAACACAGATCAGATGACTGCATTTATACAAATTTCAAAAGCGGGTGAAACTAATCTGTGGTCCTAGAATACAGGCTGCAGTTACCTCCAGAGAGTCCAGAGGACATGACTGTGAAGTGGTATAGTGGCTCTTCTGTATTATTGATAATGTATTCCTTCATCCAGGTGATAGATAAAGATGTATGTTCACTTGGTAATAATTCTTAAGCTGGACACATTACACAATGTAGTAATTACGTGTTTCATACTTCAGTAAAATCTTTATCACAGGAAAAAATATAATTTAGTGTAGACTTGGGATCTCATATTTATAGTAATTTCTCACTGACCTGTAATAACTTGTACTGAATCTATCAATGTTTTTAGATCAGTCTTCCCTTTAGCTAAAAAATAAGACATAATGGAGATACAAAGCAGGTTCTTTAAAAAATTATAAAATAAGAAACCAGAAATAAGCTACATTTCATTATTCCACATCACCATTTGGGCTCACTTGAATTGCTTAATTCTTAGTTTTATGACATTGATTCTATTTTACTTTTTTAAATTTTTTTAATGTTTTAATTTATTTTTCTTTGAGACAGAGAGAGACAGAGTAGGAGCAGGGGAGGGGCAAAGAGAGAGGGAGACACAGAATCCAAAGCAGGCTCCAGGTTCTGAGCTGTCAGCACAGAGCCTGACGCAGGGCTCGAACTCACAGACTGTGAGATCACGACCTGAGCTGAAGTCGGACGCTTAACCGACTGAGCCACCCAGGTGCCCCAAGACATTGATTCTATTTTAGTAAGCTGGCCTTTGACCCTTGAACCATAAAGTCTGGCCCATGGAAAAATATGCTTTTACTCAGCTCTTTTAGTCCTTATAAACAGGATAGAAAATACCATCCATGCAAGTTAATTCTCTAAAGGCCCTCAATTCTGGTAATGCTATGACTCTTAAGTATGAGTCTCTAGTGAAGAAAAGTCTATTTTCATCTCTGGTTCATTGCTAATATACTCTGATTCTCCCTGTTGCTCAGAATTGCTGCAAATGATTACAATGTACTAGAAGTAAGTATTAGTGGCCTGACCAAAGGCAGTTTTTGTTTTCCTTAGGAATCATTCACTTTTTCGCTCATTTACTCTATCATCTCTCACTCAACATTTATAGGGTGCTTACTTATAGGCCAGACACTCTGCTACGTACTAGATACAGAATAACCTTTTCTATTCTAAGGTCACATTAAAGTGACAAGACAGGCAAATAAACATACATTTACACAATGTGGCAATTATAATGAAAAATGTATGCAGTTATTGTGGAAACACAGAGAAGAGACATCTAATGGAGCCTGGGTATTTAAAGAACTTACTAGAAAAAGTGCCCTCAACTCTAATAAGCAATGGTGAGGAGTAGGTCAAACAAAGGGGAAGGGGAAACCCTCTGAATAGCGGGGAAAGTATAAACAAAACAAAGATGCGACAAAAAGCATGATATATGTATGCTTGGAATAAAAGTTCAATGTTAGTGAGGGTAAAATACTAGATTGAACAGATAAGGCCAACCCAGATAATGAAAGAGCTTGTTTGCCATAAAAAGGACTTGAGACAATCCCAAGTACCTAACTGAAAGCCATTAAAGGATTTTAAATTGGTGCAGAATGTCATCAGATTTGCATCTTATATGGATCACTCTAACGTCTAATATTTTGTGGAAGCCGTTGTAGTAGCTGAAGTCAGGAATGAAAGGACCTAAAATAGGGCAGTGGTAGCAGGGAGTGAGAGAAGCTGATGCATTTACCTATGGGATTTTTTCCAATGGTTTATTATGAAAATTTGTAAACATATAGCAAAGTTGAAGGAACTGTGCAATAAACACCCATATGCCCACCATCTGATTCTACTATTTAACATTTTACTATACTTGGCTTGTCACATATCCATCCATCTACCCATCTGCGTGCAGTAATTTTTAAATTTAGGTTTATATAAAGGTAAAACTTACAAAATTAGGTGACAGATAATCCAGATAGTGGTTGACAGGAATTGGGGGAATCAAAAATGAATTCCATATATCTAGCTTAGGTGAATAGATGGATAGGGAGAGCACAAATGAGATTGAGAATACAGGACTAGGAGACTGGACAGGAAAATACTGAATTCAGTTCTAAATTCTAAATTCAGTTCAGTTGGGAAAAAGAAGCATCCCATGGAATATCCAAGTAGAAATGTCTAGCAGGCATTTGGATACACCAGTCTGAAGCTGTATAGAAACACAGATTTACAGTCATAAGCATGTAGATGATAGGTTGAACAAAAGACAGTGATGAGATTACCCAGGTAGAGTATGCAAAATGAAAATCAAAAAATGAGAAGATCCAGGTTAGGAGGAAAAAAACACAGAAGCCAAAGGAGAATAATTTCAAGAAGGTGAGGATTATCACCAATACAAAAGACCGTAGAAAGCTCCAATGAAAAGTGAATAATGTCTAATGCAACTAGCAAATGGCAGGTTACTGGTGCCCGGAGAGAACTTTCAGTGGTATTATGGGGCTGTGTCCGAAGAGAGGGATGATGGGGAATGTGGGAAGGGTACACAGTGGGCTTGCATTTATTTCCTTTCCCATCGTTTAACTGTGCTTCCTCAACATTCCCAGATGTGAAAGATGGTCTTGGAATCAGTCTAGTCAAGTGCTTTGTGTTCTATATACATTCAGAAAATGGAAGACAGGATTAGTTCTTGTTCTAGAACTACATTTTTCCCTACATTTTACATCACAAAATTAATCTGGTTTCAGAATAACGCTTACATAGACCCTCGAGACCAAATTTTCCTGAAAGACTTTTTATATCTAAAATGAGTCACCATAAAGTGGAAGTTTTCTTTTCATCTCTCCAGAATCTTCTTTGGCGAGTTCAAAGCCCATGTTCCCTAGTATCTCGTCCAGGTCTCTGACAGCTACTGTCTCTCCTCAGGGAAAGAGAAAAAAATATGAAAATTCCTACTAATGCTGAAATGTTCCATATATTTTACCCATTCATTATAGACTTGGCAGAAATATGCAAGATCCATGGAACATGTTTCAGTTTACGGCAGGGCTTCAATACGGTTAGAATTAAGCTCACTTCTCTTAAACCTTTTTGGAAAAATAACCATATACACCATAAACTTCTAAAGGAACAGAATTAGTTTCCAGTGTATAATTTTTATGATAGAAACAGGCAGGGGGCGCCTGGGTGGCTCCGTCAGTTAAGTGTCCGACTTCAGCTCAGGTCATGATCTCACAGTTCCTGGGTTCAAGACCCACATCTAGTTCTGTGCTGACGGCTCAGAGCCTGGAGCCTGCTTCAGATTCTGTCTGTCTGTCTGTATGTCTCTCTCTCTCTCTCTCTCTCTCTCTCTCTCTCTCTCTCTGCCTCTCCCCCACTCATGCTCTGTCTCTGTCTCTCAAAAGAAAATAAATGTTAAACATTTTTAAGAAAAATAAATGGGCAGTTCCAGTGAAACGAGAACATCACCATGGTTGGAGTAAGAACACAAGGGTTGAATATTGTTCTCTACTATTTATTATCTACTGGAACTTAGGTAAATAACCTAACTTTGAGTCCTAGTTTTCTGTTGTATGAAACAAAGATGAGACTATCTTGCAGAGCTTCTGTGAAGATAAAATAACACTTATGAAAAGATCTAGAATTCTGTCAGGTATGTAGCAGACGTTTGATACGTTTTGTTTTAAATTTTTTTTTACATTTATTTATTTTTTAGAGACAGAGCGAGACAGAGCGAGACAGAGCAAAGCGGGGGAGGGGCAGAGAGCGAAGGAGACACAGAATCTGAAGCAGGCAAGCATTCAGCACAGAGCCCAACGTGGGGCTCGAACCCACGAACAGGGAGATCATGACCTGAGCTGAAGTCGGTCACCTAACCAACTGAGCCACCCAGGCGCCCCGCGTGATACATTTTAATAACTACATCTAAGCCAAAGTAGCATTGGCTTCCTTTTTTTTTTTTTTTTTTTTAGCTCTAACTAGATTCATTGCCTGTGCTAACCAAAATCACAGAATAATTACATTCTTATTCTGCATTTCACAATTAACCTGCAGTAATAAATTCTGTCTCTTGTCTTGGAAAATTTGTTAAAATTCATATCAATAAGATCAATATAAAAGCCCCAAAGAAAACAACCTGCCAAGATAAAATAATTTCAATTATATTGAATCCATATGTTGGAGAGTATCAGGATTCTTTATCACACGATTAGGAAGTAAGACAATAAGTGATCCATTGCGAGTGGTTTGTTGATTCATCATCAATCTCACCTTGGAAAGGTAAGATTTCACAATGATACAGCTTCCTGTTAGCTAAAGACAAGGCAAAATTCAAATCACAGAGAAAGAGAAGTGGAATTCATAGAACTGCTTAAGTTTCATAAAGAAGCACTTTTCTCATTTGGCTTATACATCTGGAATACCTATCTCCATAATAATATAAAAGTTAGGTCAAAATCTTTTCCCCTTGAAGCAGCTGTGAGTGACATCCTGCCATGTTGAAACATGTGGAACAGGTATGACATTGTAAATTGTACTCATGTATTTTTCTTCTTCATATTCCTTTTCTTCCATAAAATTTTTCCTATTCAGCCATAGAATTTATATAACTCAGAGGAAAGAGGGTTTTTTTTTAATTTTCAAAAGCTACTTTTTATAAAGCAAACCTGAAAATCTAACATTTCGTTTTACTGTGAACCAGAGGGTTGAAAGGGAAAAAAAAAAATGACACAAGGAAGCTCCCTTTCCCCCTTCTTCCCGTATCCTATTTGGTAAGAAGAGGAGGGGAAAAGTCTGTTAACTACCTGAAGGGAGTGGGTGAGGGGAGGAGAAACAGGTGATGGCGGAGAAACAGTTTCACATCTGAAAGTGGTATCACACTGTATGTTAACTAACTGGAATTTAAACAAAAACTTAAAAAATAGAGTTAACCTAGCTTCTTCCGGTTTAATATAAAAAGTTCCTTTTTGGTTGACCTAGTTTATTTTGGGAAATTCTCAGTTTTTCAAATCTTTCCGCACGTCCGCTCTGAGAGGCCTCCTCGTAGTATCAGGGAAAGCTTGGGGGTCCTGCTGCCCGTAAAGGAGGGCGGCCAGACCTTGGGTTGCCCTCTGGATTCTCGATAGCTTCTTCAACAAAATCCACATTTCATGAGCCCTGACAGCCCATTTCATGAGTCCTGACATCTCCTGCTGAAGTTGATGGCCTGAGAAACTTGTGGTCTGTGTCGTTGTGGTCTGTGTCGTTGTTGTTTTGTTTTTTAGCAAAGTCAAGGTTCTTTGGTCCTTCCTTCACTAACTTGGTTGGCTAAGCCCTAGCATTCACTGGTGATGAGGTCCTCTGTGTCTCAGTCAAGTATTCTATTAGTCCCGAGACCATACTGCCTACTCCATAGCCTCTGGAGGGATCACCTCTCCCTTTGACTTGGTGTCCCATGGCAGACCCACTGACCTCCATCTCTGAGAAACCTTCTACATTGCTTACTGGGAGTACGTGGGAAAACTGGATATCCTTCATACCACACAAAGCCAAAGGGGGCAAAGCGGCGGCCTGTTTCCAGCCCTCCCTCTGCCTAAGAACACCATACCACAATATCTATTCTGGTGAAAATGGCATCTTGTCTGGACACCCAATGAGGTGGTGACATCCCAGAGTTCCAAATAGGAAGCACGACAAAAGGTCTCCTTGGTTTTTTCTATACCCTCACTCCCATCCCATCAACACATCTAGAGTTTTTCTTCTATCTTACCTCCTATCAAGGTTTGATTAGAAAGAGGGGTTGAGGGTAGAGATGACGGGGATGTGCAGCAGGCAGCAAGAACACTTAAACCTTTTTTTGAGAGAGAGAGAGAGAGAGAGATCTTTATCTCTATTTCTCCCCCCAGTTGCACTTTCTTAAACCATAGATTCATAAATACAGAGAACAAACTGTTGGTTGCCAGAGGAAAGGGGAGTTGGGGGGGGGGATGCATGAAATAGGTAAACAGAGTCACAAAGATGAAAAGTACAGCATAGGGAATATAGTCAGTAATATAATAACGTTGTATGATGACAGATGGTAACGACATTTACCATGGTGAGCAGTTAAATAGATAATTATTGAACGGCTACATTGCACACCTGAAACTAGTATAACGTTGTATGTCAACTACACTTCAATAATTTAAAAAATATTGCTAAGAATACTGTTGCAAAAATATGTTTTAAAAGCATTACTATCTCAGGTGCGCCTGGGTGGCTCAGTTGGTTAAGTGTCTGACTTCAGCTAAGGTCATGATCTCATGGTTCATGGGTTCAAGCCCTGCATCGGGCTCTGTGCTAACAGCTCAGAGCTTGGAGCCTGCTTCTGATTCTGTGTCTCCCCATCTCTCTGCCCCTCCCCCCCTCGCAAATCAATAAAACATTTAAAGAAGTTTAAAGCATTGCTCTCTCAGTTTTATATCAACTTCTTACCTGTAACGGTTTCAGCTTTATTCATTAGTTTATTAGGTTCAACTGTTCCATCAGCTGTAAAATGAGGTACAAATTACAGAGATCATAATGAGATTCAAACACATGAAATTCTTTTTTTTTTTTTTAATTTTTTTTTTTTCCAACGTTTATTTATTTTTGGGACAGAGAGAGACAGAGCATGAACGGGGGAGGGGCAGAGAGAGAGGGAGACACAGAATCGGAAACAGGCTCCAGGCTCTGAGCCATCAGCCCAGAGCCCGACGCGGGGCTCGAACTCCCGGACCGCGAGATCGTGACCTGGCTGAAGTCGGACGCTTAACCGACTGCGCCACCCAGGCGCCCCTCAAACACATGAAATTCTTAACTGTGAAACAGAGCATAAGAAATCAACAATTTCCCATGATTTTTACTACAACTGTACTTCTCTCCCCCCGCTCCGCCCGTGCCTTCATATTCTTTTCTGTGCTCCACCCCACCAGGTACATAACCCTACACACCAGTATTGCCATTCAAAATGCTTTTATTACCTGCCCTGGTCTATAAAGTCCACGTTAGGACTACCTCACCTCTATTCCCACTTCTCTGCAAACTAGGGGGTCTGGGACATGAGCAGTCATCTCATGTAAAAATAATTCCATTTTTACAGACTGATTCATTTAGTCCTGTTTCCTTCACATCCAGTTCCCTGTCGATGTCAGTTAGGCCCTTCCACTTTCATGCTCCCCTTGCCTGTGGAACCCTGTCTGGTCCTAGCTGTGGTTCCCATTGCTCGCTCATCGCCCTCCTTGGTCAACCTTGTGACCGATCAGGTATGATCATATCACCAAAAGGGGGGAGGCAAGATAAGGGCTTTTTATCACATTTTGATTTTTTTTAACATTTATTCATTTTTGAGAGACAGAGAGACAGCGCGTGAGAGGGGGAGGGGCAGAGAGAGAGGGAGACACAGAATCCAAAGTAGGCTCCAGGCTCTGAGCTGTCAGCACAGAGCCCGAAGCGGGGCTCAAACTCACCAACCGCCAGGTCAGGAACTGAGCTGAAGTCGGACACTAAACCGGCTGAGCCACGCAGGTGCTCCTCACATTTTGTAATCATATAAAAATAGTAGATAAATTGCTTAATGGTTAGGTTGTTCCACAACTTTCAACATTTTGATATTTTTTCATCAGATTTGCAAGTTAAAGGATTTGTCAGTGTTTCTTTAAATGACAGTAATGCACGTTACCCTATGCATAAAATGTTCTTAGATTTATAAAGTTGAAACTCCTGCCTTTTAATATTGTAAAAAACAAACAAACTTGTATCTTGTAAATTTTTTCCTGCATTGAGCTATTTAATAGCAGTGTAATACAGCTGTATTTATTCTATAGAAATCCTTTTCTTCGGAAGCTGATTCTTTATCATGTCTTGATTCTGTTTTCAAAGTGCAGAATAGCATTTTAAAAGGAGAAAGGAGGAAAAATTGAAAAAAAAAAGTTTAAAGAGCAGAATGTTGTGTGCTAGGCCTTTCGTGGTGGATTGGACTGGGTATACATGGTAACGGTGGCAGTTTAGGATGCTACCCCGCTCCTAAAGTCCGAGCCCTTCGTCGGGCTCGGTGCTGACGGCTCAGAGCCTGGAGCCTGCTTTGGATTCTGTGTCTCCCTCTCTTTCTGTTCCTTCCCCGCTCATGCTCTGTCTCTCTCTCTCTCTCTCAAAAATAGAAAACATTAAAAATTTTTTTTAAATAATAAAAAGAATATTGTGGGATCTTAATGATGCTTTTTGAATCAGTGATACAGAGGAAAGGTTGCCAAAGTATTCCTAGAAACGTAAGTTTGGATCTAAAGTACTAACATAACATAGCAAATACATTTCCATCTTTCTTCCACACCTCCCAAATGGAACTTTTGGAAACCATAACATTTATTCTCAAGGAGGAGAGCCTAAAGCATAACACTTAAGGTAACTTTTTTTTTATTTTTATCATTTTCTATGGTTCTTTCTATAAGAATTTTATATCTAAGAAGTTTACATTAATAAAAAGACTTCTCACAACATAGAACCATGTGAACCATGTCTATGTCTATGTCCCCTTCCACTGACAGGTGCTTCAGAATCTTACAAAACTCTTTACCTGACATCTCCATCTTCATGTTTCCTAGAAAAGTGTCTAAGTTGCTGTCATCAACCTTACTTCCTAGGAGAAAAATAGAAGCGGTAAAAGCTATGAGAATGGGAAATGCTAATAATTTTCAATTTCAGAAAAATACTTCCTATTATCTTCACATCGCTATATTCCATTTCAGTGTGAAAAGAAGAGTCTTTTGACATGTATTCAGATGCACACTTTCAGTTATTCTATCAGAAATAGAAACATGTTCTTTTGATCATTTTAAAGAGAATATGGCTATAAGCACAGGAACATTTAACCCAGTACAGCCCATATGATATTAGACAAGAAGTGTTACTGGCTGATGTTGAGGGAACAGTTAGGAGCCAGTATGTAAAATGTGGTAGGGGCACCTGGGTGGCTCAGTCGGCTGAGCGTCCGACTTCGGCTCAGGCCATGATCTCACGGTCTGTTAGTTCGAGCCCTGTGTCGGGCTCTGTGCTCACAGCTCAGAGCCTGGAGCCCGCTTCGGATTCTGTGTCTCCCTGTCTCTCTGACCCTCCCCCGTTCATGCTCTGTCTCTCTCTGTCTCAAAAAAATAAATAAACATTAAAAAAATGTGGTAAATAAAGAGTCATGTAGCCATAGAATGAGGAATCAATTTTCAGCTTGTACTCAGAGGAAAAAGTGATTTCTCTTCCAATATGATACATTCGGTATTCTCTGCCAGCCAATTCATCAGGAAGATATAACAATCATAAATGCAGATGAGCCAAATTAGAGAGTCTAGAAAGTATATAACAGAACTGACAAAATTTCATGGAGAAATAGAAAATACAACAATCATAATGAGAAATGTGAGCATCAAAAACACATGAGAAAAAGGTAGTAAATAACAAACAAGGCCAACATGGTTAATAGTGCTTAAATATTAAGTTTAGATCTGAAACTTTTTGGAAGCTAAGGCATAAAAGGGAACTCAGGTTATTACCTACACAAAGAAGCACACTGGTCTTTGGAAGAGAGAATTTTTTTTTCTGATATTAAATTTCAAGGAGTGCCTGGGTGTCTCAGTCAGTTAAGCATCCAGCTCTTGATTTCAGCTCAGATCAGGATCTCATGGTCAATTGTGGGATGGAGAGCCACATCAGGCTTCACGATGGAGCCTACTTAAGATTCTTTCTCCCTCTCCCTCAGCCCCTCCCCTGCTGGTGAGCACACGTGCCCTGTCTCTCTCTAAAAAATCAATCAATCAATCAATCAATCAATCATCTAAAGTTCAAGACACTTTTCATCACTAAATAATCTAATGGGCAACATCTTCTGACGATATAGTGACACTCTTGATATGGCTATTTTTAACACCAGTTCCCAAAAGCAGTTGATATATACTATCAGGAAGTTGTCTCAAAAAAGGCATTTCTAGGGACGCCTGGGTGGCTCAATCAATTAAGCATCCGACTCTTGATCTCAGCTCAGGTATGGATCCCAGGCATTTCTACAAAACATCTCTCCATAAATATTTTTTTGCTTATCAAAGCTACATATATGTGCTTATCCAAAAGTAGGTGGAAATGGTCAAAGAAGTAAACCTTGAATTTCTGCAACCATAGAGGGCACTTAAAAATGGACAATATGAAGTGGTTTGAATGTGTGTATAATTTTGGCTTGGTGTCAGAGATATTCTTCTCACTTAAATGTGCAAAATGTAAATCATTCCTTCCTTTTCAGCACCATCTGGCAAGAAAGGGCAGCTTATCAGAGAATTCAGAGGCTTAAGGTTACAGAAATACTATGCAAACCAAAAGAAGAAAAGGGTCCTTAACATTGTAATTGACAAACATTGTGCTAAAATTAAACTTTGAATTAGTGTATAAAGAGAAACTAGGGGCAAAAACATGGAGCTCATACAAAGAAATAACCGAAGAAAACAACGTTGAAATAACAAAAGAAAAAAAACAAACCTGAAGAAAAATTCTCCTAACAGTAACAAAGATTTTCACTCATTTCTTAAAGAAGAATTATTGTAAATCAATATCAGGAACCCACTATTTATCATACTCATATGTCTCACACAATTACACTTGAGTTAAAGTAGAGTAACTTGCAAACAGTGTAATTCTAAGTGCTGGTTTAGTCATTTTAATTAATGTGATTTTTTTTCTTCACAAGGTCCTTAGTGGAAAGATAACTGCAGTCAAGACTCTGGTCTCAGACTAGGCAGAAGAGGTAACTAGAACTCTCTAAAGGGCATGTTCTCATGTGCTACATACACATTTGACATGTGTGGAGTAAAGATACTAGAAAATTATGCCAGTGGTAAATCAGTTTAAGACCATCTCAAAATCTAGCTAGGGTTTTCCCAAGAGATCTATAACCTACATATCATTAGCTATCTCCATTCAACTGAAAATTCTTACTTTCAGGTAGAAATGAAAATCCTGAACTGACTAAATTGCCAATGAACCCTTCTAAATTCACTTTCCCATCTTCTGAAAGAAAAAATGCATGTCAGAGAACAAGGAATATGAACAGAGATTGGCAACTGTAATTGCTATACTGAAAAACGTTTGATATTTTGTAGATTCCATCAAAAAGACAGACTCATGCGTATCATTCAGACACATACCCTCCTACCGTATAGATCCTCCTCTGTATGATGCTACTTAAAATAAGTAGAACCCAAGTGGGTAGTTGGTAGAAAAGAGCTCGGATAATCCATGAAGTGGATAAACGCTTTAAGGATTCTTGAAAAGTTCAAACACATGCATGTCAGCTAAGATAAAGGATACCTAGAAATGTTAAATACTCACCCGTGATAGCCACATTCTTCCGGGATCTTTGAATCGCATCTTGGGGTAATGGAACTCCTATATTTTTCATCATGGAGTCTAGATCATCAGGAGTGACCTCATTTTTCCTAATGGCGGCCAAAGTTTTCAAGGGGCCTTCTTTTTCTATATTCAAAAAAATATGCAATACATGAAGTTAAAAAATATGCAATATTCAGTGGGTCCTGAGTGACAATAATTACTACTAGTAGTACTACTACTGCTACTTCTACCACTTATTAAGTATTCAGCTTAGTGCTTGCTAAGCACTATGCTGAGTGCTTTATACACACCATCCCATTTTATCGTTTAAAAAAATTTTTAGAATGTTTATTTACTTTTGAGAGAGACAGAGACAGGGTGGGAGTGGGGGAGGGGCTGAGAGAGAAGGAGACGCAGAATCTAAAGCAGGCTCCAGGCCCTGAGCTGTCAGCACAGAGCCCTAGGCGGGGCTTGAACCCACAGACCGCGAGATCATGACCTGAGCTGAAGTCGGATGCTTAACTGACTGAGCCACCCAGGCACCCCTCCACCATCCCATTTTAATACAAAGATTCTGTGAGGTTGTTACCAATATTTCCCTTATTTAACAGATAAGGAAACCTAGCCTTAGAGAGGCTAGTCTGTCTAAGCATACACAGTTATTAAATGTAAAGCCAAGTGTGAAGTGCAGGCTATCTGATTTCATAGAATGTTTAGGCGCTAGGCTAAACAGGGCATTGTAAATATTTAATTTGAGATTGAGGAATGATTACATATAAAGGAATCTCAGGACATCCGCTTATACTCATCTCTGGCATATCAGAGGCTGGGAATTCCATTAAAGCTAGGATAACTAAGCATAAAAGTAATTCTAGCAATTCTCTTGCCAAAAATTAGATAACCAGCCATAGTTTGATGTGACTATTCTTAATTTTTTTCATTCAGTGGATACTCGGATATATCCAACACATACATACAAAAAGTCCCCCAAATAATGGAAGGATTAGTTAGCACTGCTATCAATACCAAAAAAAGGTAACATTCATTTCTGAAAGTATCATGGTTCAATTGTTCAAGTAAGAAAACACATTTTAAACGTATTATGATAAACACTATCACATCATAAACATTAATCCTGTAAGAGATTTGCTTATAAACCACATACCTAGGAGAGTTTTATAGATCCCATTCAGAAAACCAGAGATTAAGGACAAAATATTTTGTCAGTTGAAAAAACATACCATTTGGGTCACATCCTAAACACCTACACTCTAGGGAATAATTTCATTTTTGTAGCTACCTAAATTAGGCCTTCTGAATTTTGTTCAGTTTCAATCTTGGGAATTAAAATTTAGAGGAAATTAAGCCATTTCAATTAATCTCAAGAACAAAGGCTCCAAGGAGACCCAGAAGTTCCACAGATATCACAGATATCTCACAGTTGGAGATGTCAATTAAATGAACACATTAAAACCAGATTACATTCAATGCCTCATGGCTAAGGCAGTGGAATAATGAGATGAATACCTCTTACAAAATATGGAGGAAGCTTGTATGTTTCAACATATTCCTACATGTTTCAATAGTTAATCTTCTCATGATAAAATCCCATTTTTATGAACATATAATAGGATAAAAAAAGAAAAGGTAACATTGATTTTTTTTTTTTTTTTTTAGTATAGCTGACACACAATGTTACATTAGTTCCAGGTATACAACTTAGTAATTTGACAAGTTTATACGTTATGCTCTGTTCACCACAAGTGTGAACCATCTGTCCCATTACATCACTATTACAATATCACTGACTGTATTCTTTATGCTGTGCCTTTTATTCCTGTGACTTATTCATTTCATAACTGGAGGCCTGTATCTCCCTCTCACCTTCACCCTTTTTGTCCAACCCTCAAGACCCTCCCTTCTGGCAACCATGAAGTTGTTCTCTGTATTTATAGGTCTGATTCTGCTATTTGCTTATTTATTTATTTGTTGTTTTGTTTGGCTTTATTTATTTATTTATTTATTTATAATTCTTCTTTGTATTTTTAAGTGAACTCTACACCCAATTTGGGTCTTTTTTTTTTTTTTTTTTTTTAACATTTATTTATTTTTGAGACAGAGAGAGAGCATGAACAGGGGAGGGTCAGAGAAAGAGGGAGACACAGAATCTGAAACAGGCTCCAGGCTCTGAGCGGTCAGCACAGAGCCCAACGCGGGGCTCGAACCCACGGACTGTGAGATCGTGACCTGAGCCGAAGTCGGACGCTTAACCCACTGAGCCACCCAGGCGCCCCCCCCCCAATTTCGGTCTTGAACTTAAAAGCTTGAGATCAAGAGTCACATGCTCTACCAACTAAGCCAGCTAGGTGACCCTGTTTGGCTTTTTTTAGATTCCACTTATAATTTGAATCATATGGCATTCATCTTTCTCTGTCTGATTTATTCCACTTAGCGTAATACCCTCTAGGTCCATCTATGTTGTCTGCAATGGCATGATCTCATCCTTTTTATGGTTTCCTTATTCATTCAGCTATTAACACTTAGTTAATCCCTTTTGAGTGATGGAAAAATACTATAAGTTCATAAAATTTAAGTCAAGAAAAGGTCAGGACTAGGATCCCTTCCTGATTCATCATCCAAAGTACATTTGTTACATACATGATGTGCTTCAGCATTAGAAAACTGCACAAATGCATATAATCAAAGCTAAAGGATTCCACTCAAAATTTTTATTGTTAAAAAATTCTCACTTACTTTGAACTTTTGTAAGATATGGCATTTTCATTAACTGAGTCAGGAAATCTTTTAAGTTCACTTTCCCCTCGTCTGAAAATGAAACATCAAGAAATGAATGGTCTTTCACCCAAAGATACAAAGGGATGAGGTCAAAAGATATGCATGCTTACCAAATCTTCAGAACCAAGTTAGTCCTGTTTTCTAACTCTGATTCTGCTAAACACACCTCAGACTATAAAAAGGAACATGATTATGATAACTCTTGCAGTCTTTTTTCTTGTAGAGCCAATGAGTGTTTCATGAATTTTACACACATTTTAACCACTTGGGACCATTGTTTTTTGGTAAGTTTCCTCTCTGGTATGACATTCTCTGAATTTTTCAGCATTACAAGTCCTACTACCACTATCTATGTTACGAGGGAAGAAGATATTCCCTACAAGTACCATAAACCAAACCCCAACCGAAATACCTAATGGAGACTATATATATACTTATAAGCAAAGATATATTAGTAAAGGAAGTGTGCATCTTTTGTTTTTTATTAGCCATGTATTTGGAACTGAAGAAGAAGAAAAGTACCCCTTTGCTCTGCATGTAAGTTAAACCTCCCACTGGCAGGATTCCAAAAACACCACTGTAGCCCTCTGAGGACCGTGGGGAAACCAAACTGGTAAGTGTGTGTCACCACACTAAGGCTTGGCCCTGCATTTCAGGGGCTTGAGAGAGCTGCACAGCTCCTGTCCAATAAAAACGTATGATTCAAACCTCAGGAGGCAAAGCGATGGGATGAAGACAGGAAGATTATACATCCCTAGGATAATTCAATATGAGACTAATCCAAAGCAAATTCTCAGCCAAGCCTAATAGGGAAAATCTAATGTTGTTGAACTCACTGCATCTGATTCCTAATCAATCAGCTCTGTGGGTTTATGAGTGAAAGTAAACACGAGTGTGATATGGAATAAATGACTCAGAAAAGAAATACTTACTATCCAGAGAAATGGATGTAAGCATCTCCTGCAATTCTTCCTCTGGCAAATAAATCCCCAAGCCTTTCAGTATAGGTTTTATATCATCAACAACAACTTTTTCATTGGTGACTTTGTTTAACGCCTTTGCAAGTTCATTAACCTCTATCCGGAGAAAATACTTTCAGTTTAGATGCAAATTCTAAACAATTAGCTTAAACTATGATTCAAAAAACTAATATAGATACCTAGCATTTTTTAAGCATTCACCTTAAACACTCTCTTGAGGTACATACACATCTAACTCTCATTGTATACCTACAAAATAGATCACTTATAGGGCAAACTCATAGTAGAAATTAAGCCTTGATATCTGTCTCCTTCTGTCCATCTATCTTTGCCTCTCAAGTTTCTTACATCCTTTCAGTATGTGTCCAGGGATCTCTCTGCTGCCCCTAGTCACTGCCACCTCAAATCTGCCTCTTTCCCGTCCCTTTATTAAACTTAATTTGTCTTATACTGATTCTCTTGTACTTAGAGCTGAGAACCTTGGTATACACAAGTAACCGCTAATTAATCTGCTGATAGAATTGTTATTGTTTTTAATATATGAAATTTATTGTCAAATTGGTTTCCATACAACACCCAGTGCTCATCCCAAAAGATGCCATCTCTTCAATACCCATCACCCACCCTCCCCTCCCCTCCCTCCCACCCCCCATCAACCTAGAATTGTTATTTTTTTAATAATTGGAAACCAATGTTAACAGAAGAGAGAGCTTTGCTTCCCCCTCCGTGTCAGTTTCCTTCTTATTTAATAACAATACTTTAATAGTGGCCTAAGATAGGTAATACAAAAGAATGTCTTAATGATCGTAATTTCTGATGCTGTGAAAGATCCTAGAGAGCTTTTTTTTTAGAGGTTAACTATCCTTCCTAGCACTTTAAGTACTTACGTATTCTGTCTAGGAAAAACCCGTATTTATTCTCTAATAGTATATAATCAATCTGAATTTAGCACTTTGGAATATGGATTTATAACTTCTGACTGTGATGACTGTACTTCCTAGGTACAAAATGTGCTGACACTGCCTTTGTATTCAGGTAAAACTTTTCTGCCTAGAAATAGACACCTAAAAATATGATAGCTATAAGGTAGTTAGTAATTCCATTATGTATTTGGGGAAAGACAAACTCAGCCATATTATAATTTGCACTGTTATAAAGTAGGTATTTTATCATTCAGATTTTGTGCATTCCCAAATCTATCCCACATCTTTCTACTTTATTCCTCACAGACATCTAAGTCATTCTCACATGTTTTCTTTGGGCAGGCTAGTCTCCTCATCTAGAATATACATCTAAATTCTCTCCCCAGTCCAGCAACCGGTTCAAGGTCCATCTGCTCCTTTAGGCTTCCCCAGATTATCATAGTTCATTCTGATATACCATGATATATAATAATGGCATAATATCAGTATATATAAGATGTATTCTTCTCATTATACTTAAATTCTTGTAGCTCTTGTGGCTGGTGCCACATGATCTAGTATACAATCTTCTAAATGTCTTTTTTCTTTCATCTCACCATAACCTCCCTTATGAGCACAAGACCCGTGTGCTATAATACTTCTACGATCTCTACCATGCATACCAAATAGACTCACTAATTGTTACTTGATTATTGACTAATGTATTTTCTCCTCTGCTCCCTTAATGTTTCCATTCCTCTAGCCTATTGTCATGCCTACCTACTATTCTACTTCCCTCCATTCTGTATTACTGAGCTTCTCAAATGAGTAATTTAGTATTTCTTGCCCCTATTTCATCATCCAATCTCTATTTTAAGCCCCCATAGCCCTCTTGGAATGATACTACTTTACATTTGACCACTTTTTATAACTTATGGGGTACTTCTATATTACTTCTTTTGACAGCCACAAAAAAATCTTACGAAATATATAGGACATGTACTATTATCTATAGTTCAGCACATATACCTGTATTTTATATTTAGATGAAGTGATTTGTCCAAGATCATGAGGAAGAAAACATGAGACTACAGGTCAAACATTCTGATGCAGAGCACAATGCTTCTGCTATTACAAAGAACAGCAAATAACCTCTCAACCCCCTTCTTTGTCAGATCTAATAATCTTAGCCTTCACCGTCCTCTGTACAATTTGGGTAGCTGACTACCTGCCCTCACGTCTTAATTAGCCTCCTTCCTTCCAATTACAGAATGAGTACACGCCATGCCACGTGCTTAATGATTTACATTTTAACGGTGTTTGGTCTTAATACTCTTTAATATCAAGTTTCATTTCATTTAGCAATGTATTTTCAACATTTTCCCTTGTCAGCATATTATTCTAGGAGTATTATTTTTAAATGATCACATAGTATTCCACTGCATCCTATCTTTCTAAACCAAAATTCAGTGGAATCCTAATAATGAACCCTCTTAGAATTTTCTTTCAGAAGAATTGGCCCAATTTACACGAATACGTAGGAAGTGAAAAAAAAAAAAAAGCCATTCATTTCACCACATCCTTTCCAACTCCTATTTTCTCCTTATTCTCTTCTTATTCTTCTGGAAGAACTGTAAGATCATGCTGTCAATCATTTCCTCCAACACCTTCCCACAAAAACATCTCTTCAGGAATTATATTACATTTATCAATTAAAGAGAAGTGACTTATGCATGATATGCGACATCTATCCATAAGATGGTAAAATCTTTCTCATTTTACCTTAAGGGGATTAGCATTAACTCAAAGATTGATAAAACAATCAAAGTAAAGAAATTGACTAAACAGATTAAGAATCTAGCCTAGAAGGTCTTGGTCATTGCTTTTTCTTCTCTATATTATCTCTGAGATTTATTTCTCCTGATTGTTATCCAGCTGTTACCTCCATGAGGCAATTACATGGCCAAATTACAGCTCCAGCTTTTCTCATGTGCCTATTTCTCTGGATAGTCTCTGAGGTACCATCATTGCTACTAACTTGAAATAAATATACTTTCAACTAGATTCATTCCTTCATTAACCTAAGTTGGAACCCATGGTTCTGTTTTCATTTGTTTCTCTCTAAACCCAGACACCACAGTTTTTTCCCCTTTTAGCATATCTCTTTCATTCATTTTTCCCTACTAGTCCATACTGAGGACCCTTTTCAGGTCCTCACCTCCCCAGGCCTGTATTATTTCCAAATGTTTCTAAATACTATTAAATACCACTCTTTCCCTCTCTCAATCCAATCTCCACACTGCAACGGGAGTGACTAGATTGATCATATCACTCTGTTGTTTAAAATCATTTCATTGGGGGCATCTGGGTGGCTCAGTCAGTTAAGCCTCTGACTTCGGTTCAGGTTATAATCTCGTAGTCCGCAAGTTCGAGCCCCACATTGGTCTCTGTACTGACAGCTCAGAGCCTGGAGCCTGTTCAGATTGTGCCTTCCTCTCTCTCTGCCCCTCCCCTGCTCACTCTCTCTCTCTCTCAAAAATAAACATTAAAAAAATAAATAAATAAATAAAAACACTTCATTGGTTTCCATTATATTTTGAACTCGATTCAAATTCCTTACCTTTATTTTCATTAAAGAATCTGAATGATCTGGTCCATGACCATCACTCGAACATCATCTTTTGCCAGTCTCTCCTTTTTTCACTAGACTTCAGCCAGAAAGGCCTTTCAGTTTCTTAAACATATGTGTTATTTCCTACCCTAGAACCATTCACAGCTTCTTCCTCTTGTCTGAAAGACGCTTCTGCCAACTCTTCCAGCAGCTGATTCCTTCTAATCCTGTAGGTTTCAGCCTAAATGTCACATGTCAGAACACACGCTTCCCTGGCCATCCTATTTAAATTAAGTCACTGCACCTTAACGCTCTACCGCCTCCTTGTACATTTCCTCCTTAACATTTAGCACAATTTGTAGTTATTTATTTGCTCAGCTGTCTTTCTTCAGTGAATTCTCTGGGGTCAGAGACCAGTATTTACCTGTCTTGGTTACCAGCATAGTGTCACTCATTTGCTGACTGAATGGATTAAATAAACGATCTTCCTGCTTCTAGTGGCTCCTTAGTCCAATCCACTGTTAAATCAATCTTTAGAGACAGCTTAGTACCTGACACTCTCTTGCCCAAAGAGTGTATTGAGACCTGTTTTGAGCAAAACATTTAACAGCTCCTCCAATGTAGACCTACCAACTATCTCTCATTCCTTATCTTTCAAATCCTACTTACACCTCTGATCTTTTCTTCCCTTTTAAATCTCTAGGTGTCAATGTTTTCTGGCTTTCCCTCTACCTATCAAGCAAGATGCTACCCTTCCTTCACAGTTCCTCCATTTTTTTCGTAGGAATCTAATCTTCACCCAAACTCTTAAAATAATATGCATCACTAATTTGCCCTTACAGAATACTAGTTATATTTTCATGTCAATGACCTATCTTTTCATCTAGATTTTAAGATTTCTCACGGCCTACTTTATGCATATTTTTGTGTTCAATACATGTGTGCTGATCACGATAATATTAATCGGTAAGTTACAGCATTGAATGAATTTTGAAACTGAACCATTAAACTACAATACAGTAAAAGAAATATCTGCACATGGAGTCCAACACTTGCTGTGGGGTCTTAGGTAAGGTACAATTTCCTCGAACTTCACTTTTCTCTTTCTTTATTGTAAGATTTCTACTTAACAGGATAGTCATAAAGAATAGTTAAAAAATAAATTATGTGAGGGGCGTCTGGGTGGCTCAGTCGGTTAAGCGTCCAACTTCGGCTCAGGTTATGATCTCATGACGATTTGTGAATTTGTGATTTCGAGCTCTGCATCAGGCTCTGTGCTGATAGCTCAGAGCCTGGAGACTGCTTTGGATTCTGTGTCCCTCTCTCTGTCCCTCCTCTGCTCATAGTCTCTGTCCCTCTCAAAATAAATAAATATTTTTAAAAAAAGAATAATTATAAAAAAATAAATTATGTGAAAGTGCTTGGTAAAACATCAAACACTATGCAAAAATATTATTTGCCAACCATTAATGATATTATTTGAAACCAAAGAAAATAAAGTATACCTTTAGAGACTATGAGATAAAACTATGTACTTTTGACCCTAAGATACTTTTAATACTGAAAATAAGAGTTAAAGAAGAGTTTTGGTAAGTTCCTAAAACATTAGGCAATTAACTCATTTTTAAAGTGAGTTAGATATTTTCAAAATTATACTCAAAAGTTAGAGCATCCATCATGGGACGCTGCAAAATGTTTCTTGGTACCACAATCGAAAAGACAAAGATTCAAGTTGGAAGGATCACTGATCCCAATAAGTTAAATATATGAATTTCCATCAGGGGTGCCTGGGTGGCACAGTCAGTTGAGCGTCTGACTTTGGTTCAGGTCACGATCTCGGGCTCTGTGCTGCCAGCTCAGAGCCTGGAGCCTGCTTCGGATTCTGTGTCTCCCTCTCTCTCTCTGCCCCTCCCCTGCTCACACTCTGCCTCTCTCTCTCTTTCCAAAATAAATAAACAAAAAAAATTTTTTTAAATAAAAATAAATTTCCATCAGAATGAGAATTCACATGTTCTCTATGCAACTATAAAAAGGAATGAGAAAGGCCTTTATATTCTGATATGAACAAATATCCAAAATATATTACTGTATTAAAAAATCAAGGATACAGAACAATGTACATGTCATGCTCTCACGTAAAAAGTGAGGGAGGGATAGGTATGTGTATATATATATATATATATATATATATATATATATATACATTCATACATATATATACATACATATATTCATATTTTCTCGAACGATCTAAGTACTTCCTGTCTCAAAAATAAATAAAACATTAACAAAAAATTAAAAAAAAAAAAAGAAACTAGTTACTTATTAGTTAGTTACTGGGGAAAAGGAATAGGAACTGAACAGACCAGGCAAGAAGGAGATTTTCATTGTGTATCTTTAAATACTTTTTTATTTATTTTTACTTAAAAAAATTTTTTTTAATGTTTTATTTTTATTTTTGAGACAGAGACAGACAGAGCATGAGCAGGGGAGGGGCAGAGAGAGGGGGAGACAGAGAATCCAAAGCAGGCTCCAGGCTCTGAGCTGGCAGCACAGAGCCTGATGCTGGGCTTGAACCCATGAACTGTGAGATCATGACCTGAGCCGAAGTCGAACGCTTAACCAACTGAGCCACCCAGTGCTCCAATACTTTTTTATTTATGATCTGTGTGAATGTATTACCTAATCAAAAACCTTAAATTTATTAAAACATTTTTAGGGTCACGTATTTTTGGCAACCTTGTTAGAAGACATATTATTTGCTTCAATTACAAACTTATAATGTTTCAAACTAGACTTACATGAACACAGGAAGCTCACCTTCATCTGAATACCCAAAATACTGAATGTATACCATTCATTTAATCTTGTAGCATATTAGTTATATGTTGATGTAAGTAGCCCATCACTTTTCAACAACTAGCTAAAAATTTCCTATATTCTGTGTTCAAAACTTCCTAATTATTCTCACCTCTAAAATCTCGAAAACGCTTAATGCTCTTCAGTGCTAAAAGGGCAGTCTTTAGAGAAGTATCTCCCTTTTCTGTGAAGACAAAAACAGAACAAAGAAAAATTAGTAGATTCAAGAAACATAAAGTACTTCCACAGCGAGCTAAATCGGTTCTCTTGCTGGCCCTTAAGGCATCTTATGGTTTTCTAGCTACGTAAACTTTTGTCCTGAATGCAATCTACAGTCTGCCTATTTAAATCCTATTCATGTCAAAACCAGCTCCTAAGTCTAGATTTCTAAAAAGCCTTCTGTTGAACCTAGATGATGCCCTCTAACCACTACTCTTTCCTTTTCCTTTCCTTCCCAAACTATTTTCTGGAAAGAAGTGTTCTTATTCATCACAATCATATTGTCATTCACACATCAAACTGGTCTTATCTAGCTTCCACCCTCTCAAAACTGCTTTTACCAAGTTCACCCATTAACTATTTATTGCCAAATCAATGAATACTTTTTTGGGGTCTTATTTAATACTTTCCTCTTTCATTCCCAAATTAATGAATACTTCTTAATTTGTTGGTCTTATCTAATACTTTCCTCCTTCAAACTCTTTTTTCTCTTTGTTTTGTTGCTATAGCTTTCTTTTGGTTTCTCTCCTACCGTTCGTTCTAGTTACTTCCTGTTACGTCCTTTATAAACTATTCTTTCTCCACCATTACTTAAATGTTAGCATTTCAGTGTCCTTGGCCCTCTTCTTGTTGCACTCTATAAACCATTCCTGAATTCTCTTGTCACTACAAACTGTATGTTGCTGACTCTCAAGTTTCTATTTCTAGGCTAGACCATTGTCTACTGCACATCTTCAACTCCGTGTCCACTCCATGCCCTCAAACACAGTATTTCCTTTTTGTGTGATATATTGAATGTGGTTCAATGAATTCAATGTGCGATATATTGAATGTGATTCAATGAATTCAGTGAATTCAAATGAACTGATGATTTTATTTCCATGCAAATAACAACTCTTTGGGACAGATCAGATACATTTTTTTACTTCCATATTGCCAAATTTTAATTTGACCGGTTCTACATTTATCCCCCTGTGGCAGCTGGAGCATTGACAGCAGACAGAAACTTTCCTCATTCCAGTCTATCAAGGAAAATCTGCAGTTAAAAACTTTGATCAGCAGGCATTCAGAGAATGGTAGGTGGCAAATAAAGATCCTAGTGGATTATTCTAATTGCATTTTGTTTTACCTTCATAACTTAAGAAGCTGTAAGAAAAGAGAGAGGACAACTTTCTCTGTGTGTGTTTTTCTTTTAATATAATTTATTGTCAAGTTAGCTAACATTCAATGTATACAGTGTACTCTTGGCTTCAGGAGTAGAATCCATGATTCATCGCTTACATACAACAACATACAGTGCTCATCCCAATAAGTACCCTCCTCAATGCCCATCACCCACTTTCCCCTGATCCCCACCCCCCCATAAATCCTTAGTTTGTTCTGTGTATTTAAGAGTCTCTTATGGCTTGCCTCCCTCTCTGTTTGAAACTATTTTTTCCCTTTCCCTTCCCCTATGATCTCTTGTTAAGTTTCTCAAATTCCACACATGAGTGTACACATATATCTCTCTTTCCTTGACTGACTTATTCCACTTAGCATAATACCCTCCAGTTCCATCCACGTTGTTGCAAATGGCCAGATTTCATTCGTTTTCGTTACCGAGTAGTAGTCCACTGTATATATAAACCACATCTTCTTTATCCATTCATCCGTTGATGGACATTTGGGCTATTTCCATAATTTAGTTATTGTTGATAGTGCTGCTATAAACATTGGGGTACATTTACCCCTATGAATCAGCATAATTTAGTTATTGTTGATAGTGCTGCTATAAACATTGGGGTACATTTGCCCCTATGAATCAGCACTCCTGTATCCTTTGGATAAATTCCTAGTAGTGCTATTGCTGGGTCATAGGGTATTCTGCTTTTAATTTTTTGAGGAACCTCCACACTGTTTTCCAGAGAGGCTGCACCACTTTTCATTCCCACCAACAAGTGCAAGAGAGTTCCCATTTCTCCACATCCTCACCCACATCTGTTGTTTCCTGAGTTGTTAATTTTAGCCACTCTGACCTGTGTGAGGTGGTATCTCAGTGTGGTTTTGATTTATATTTCCCTGATGATGAGTGATGTTAAGCATCTTTTCATGTGTCTGTTGGCCATCTGGATGTCTTCTTTGGAAAAGTGTCTGTTTGTGTCTTCTGCCTGTTTCTTCACAGGATTATTTGTTTTTCATGTGTTGAGTTTGGTAACTTCTTTATAGATTTTGGATACTAGCTCCTTATCCGATATGTCATTTGCAAATATCTTCCTCCCATTCCATCAGTTGCCTTTCAGTTTTGTTGATTGTTTCCTTTGCTGTACAGAAGCTTTTTATTTTGATGAGGTCCCAATAGTTCATTTTTGCTTTTATTTCCCTTGCTTTTGGAACTCTCATCACTGTTATTTAACAGAGTGTTGGAAGTCCTAGCTTAAGCAATCAGACAGCAAATGAAATAAAAGGCACCCACATTGGCTAAGAAGAAGTCAATCTTTGGCTTTTTGCAGATGACATGATACACTACATGGAAAACACAAAAAACTCCACCAAAAAGCTGCTAGAACGGATACATGAATTCAGTAAAGTCACAGGATATAAAATCAATGTACAGAAATTGGTTGCATTTCTATACACCAACAATGAAACAACAGAAAGAGAAAACAAGAAATCAATCCCATTTACAATTGCACCAAGAACCATAAAATACCTAGTAATAAACCTAACCAAAGATGTAAAAGATCTATATGCTGAAAACTATAGAAAACTTGTGAAAGAACTTGAAGAAGACACAAAGAAGTGGAAAAACATTCCACGCTCATGGATTGGAAAAACAAATACTGTTAAAATGTCGATATTACCCAAAGCAATCTACACATTCAAGGCAATCCCAATCAAAATTGCACCAG
Source organism: Puma concolor (assembly GCF_028749965.1). NCBI lineage: Eukaryota > Metazoa > Chordata > Mammalia > Carnivora > Felidae > Puma > Puma concolor. The sequence goes on along the minus strand of NW_028240233.1, from coordinate 354,785 downwards.
CATTCTTCTCAGAGCTAGAGGAAACAATGTTTCGATTTGTAGGGAACCACACAAGACCCCAAATAGCCAAAGTAATGTTGAACAGGAAAACCAAAGCAGGAGGCATCACAATCCCAGACTTCAGGCTCTACTACAAAGCTGTAATCATCAAGACAGTATGGTATTGGCACAAAAACAGACACATAGACCAATGGAATAGAATACAGAACCTAGAATCGGGCCCCCAAATGTATGGCCAACTAATCTTTGACGAAGCAGGAAAGAGTATCCAATGGAAAAAAGACAGTCTCTTTAGCAAATGGTGCTGGGAGAACTGGACAGTAACATGCAGAAGAAGGAAACTGGACCACTCTCTCACACCATACACAAAAATAAACTCAAAGCGGGTGAAAGACCTAAATGTGAGCCAGGAAACCATCAAAACCATAGAGGAGAAAACAGGCAACAAACAACCTGTTTAACCTCAGCTGCAGCAACTTCTTTCTCGACATGGCTCTGAACTTTCTGTGGTTTTGACAGTCGTATTTACATCCTTCTTTAATGAACACTGTACGAAGTTTTCACAGACTCTAAGTATGGATCTAGTTTGAAGTGTCTAGTGTCAATTTGCACAATGGATGCAGAGAAAAAAGAACTAGGATAATTGGATGTGCTAGATATATAAAAGTATTGACTAATGTTATTACAAATTATTTTTATCATATTCTCTTATTCATTTTCACCACTTTCTTTACTGGTGTATTACTTTATATTGAAAACAGAAGAGAGAATCCAGGAAATAAATATATATGTATATTTATATGATTTGTTACAAAACTACAAAGGAATTTCAGTATAGAAAGTATAGAGAAAATACAATCTTTTCAACAGTGGTGCTGGAACAAATGAAGGTCCATATGCAAAAACAAAACAAAACAAAAAGGAACTCTGATCCATACTTTATTCCACATACAAAGATTAACTCAAAATAGATCACAGAGCTAAAATACAAAACCAGAGGTGCCAGGGTGGCTCAGTCAGTTAAGCAGCCAACTTCAGCTCAGGTCATGATCTCCCGGTGAGTTTGAGCCCCGCCTCAGGCTCTGTGCTGATAGCTCAGAGCCTGGAGTCTTGCTTTGGATTCTGTCGCCCTCTCTCTCTGCCCCTCCCCCACTTGTGCTTTCTCTCTCTCTCTCTCTCTCTCTCTCTCTCTCTCAAAAATAAATAAAAATATTAAAAAAATATTTTTTAATGCAAAACCAAAACCCATAAAACTTTTAGAAGAAAACATATAATAAAACATTTGTAACCTTGGGTGAGGCAAAGTTTTCATACATGTGACACCAAAAGCACAATATGTAAAAGAAAAAAAAAACTAACTGGACTTCATCAAAATTAAAACTAATGCTCTTCTAAAGACACTTAAGAAAATGAAGACACTCAGAGAAAAATGTGCTCAGTAGAAGACTCGGAGAAAATATTTGCTAAGTATATATCTCATAAAGGACATGTATCCAGAATACAAACAGAAATACAAAAAAAACCCATCCAACTTTATTTTTTTTTATTATTTTTTTTAACGTTTATTTATTTTTGAGACAGAGAGAGACAGAGCATGAACGGGGGAGGGTCAGAGAGAGAAGGGGAGACACAGAATCCGAAACACGCTCCAGGTTCTGAGCTGTCAGCACAGAGCCCGACTCGGGGCTTGAACTCACGAACCGCGAGATCATGACCTGAGCCGAAGTCGGCGGCTTAACCGACTGAGCCACCCAGGTGCCCCAAAACCCATCCAACTTTAAAAGCGGGCAAAAGCTCTGCATAGACACTTTATAAAGAAGATACACAGATGACAAATAAGCACAGGAGAAGATGCTCAACATCATTAATCAGTGAGGAAACACAAATTAAAACCACAATGAGATACTACTACACACTTATTAGAATGATTAAAATTAAAAAGACTGACTACACCAAGCACTCCCGAGGATATGGAGGAATTGGACCTCTTCATACACTGCTGGTGGAAATGTAAAATGGTGTGGCCACTCTGGAAACCGTTTGCAGTTTCTTAAAACGTTAAACATACACCTACCATGTGAACCAGCCAATCTTTGGTAACTACTCAAGAGAAAGGAAAAGCATACATTCATACAATAAATTGTACACAACTGTTCATAACAGCTTTATTTATAAGAGCCCCAAACTGGAAATAGCCTAACGAGCCTCACCAGGTAAGTAGATAAACCAGTGTATCAGTAAAATGGAGTGCTATGCCAGTAATAAATAAGAATGAACTGCTGATACATGCTACGTGGATGAATCTCAAAATAATTATGCTGAATGAAAGCATCTTGCAAAAAAGAATATACCCATTTTATAAAAGTCTGGTAAATGCCAATGGATCTATACTGGCAAAAAGCAGATCAGTGGTTGCCTACGGATGAGGAACAGGATGGGAAAAAGGCAGGAGAGATTACAAAGGAGCATGAGGCAGTTTTGCAGGTCAGGGATGTGTTCATTACCTTGATTGTGATGACAGGTTTATAGGTGTGTGCATATGTCAAACTGTGTACTTTTAATTATAAAAATATACAGCTTTTGAATATCATTTATAGCTCACAATACTGTTTAATAATAACAAAAGGCAATGGGAAATATGACCCACCTTCAAATTCAGGAGCTGGCTTATTTGTGTTCAAAGCCTCCAACATTTGTTTGAGACTTACTTCACTATTTTCTAAAAAGTAAAGTATAAGGATTACAAAATGGCAAAGGTGTCAATGTGAATAATCATCATTAAAATAACCATGACAGGGAATGGTGTGTGTGTGTGGGGGGGGGGGGGGACAAATTTTGTTAATGTCTGAAAATTAGCCAGATAAAAACTAATCAATTTAAAAGAATTTTACCACGAATCTATTCCCTTAAAACAAGAAAAAATTCTAACCGTATTATTTGTCTTAATTAAATATTGATGTATACATTTTACAAATGTGATGTCAGACAGAGGGTGACTCTTAAAAATACTTCCAAGAGTAAAAAAATATTAATTTTAATTTGTTCTCAGTATGCCTACATTCTCATTATGTTTCTAAGACCTAGTTTATCTAAAACATACATATATAAAACATATCCCAAGCACACAGTAAAACTAGGACTTCAACAGAGATTGTTCTTTTAAAAAGGACTCACCATCAATAGATGCTTGACCCAGAATTTCCTGGAACGTCTTGTTGCTTAATGGAATTCTAGCCTTCCGGAGTTGGGACCTCAGCTCATTTATAGGCATCTTATCATTTCTGATCTTATCAAGAGTTGTAATCTCTTTAAATAAATCTGTAGACATGTCAAGAATAGAGAACTGATGAGGAAGTTGAGGCAAAGCCCTTTTTTAGACTTAACACCCTAACCTGCACAGAGTAGATGCATTACAAAAGGAATTCTGAGTTAGAGGGCTTTCAAAACATGTCAGTGGGCTTTGTTTTCAGAAGTCACTTAAACAATAAGCAAAATTTAACATACCCCTAGCCAGCTAAAAGTTGAGTTTCTGCAACATTTTTGTACAAGTTTGCTTTTATTTATTAACTATTTCTCCTCAAAGGTTTTTCTACTACATGCTCCAGTCTTTCAGAGACTGTAAAGCATTTCAAGAACAGCTTGATAATAAATAGCTCTTGGAATGAAGTCAAATATCAAAAATAGAACCCAGCTAGTTGGCAAAAGGAAAACTGAAAAATATAAATCTGTTATGCACTGAAAAACAGCCACACCCTATCCTAGGCATCAGAAAGCCTCTCTTTCTTGCTAGCCTACCTACTAGTATTACATGCAGTAAATCCTTTTTTTTTTTTTTTTTGTACTTTTTTTTAACATTTCACTATAGGTGAGAAAAAGAAGCATATGGAAATTATTGGAGGTGAGAGAAAATTGTATTAGATTCACCAGGGGAGAAAATGTGTACCTTATACTGGAGCATATACTGAGACAAACTATTTCGCTTTAAGAAAGCATATTCTAGGAATGTAATTCTAAATAATTCATTACAGTCAAAGCACAGATTAAATATGATAAGGAATAAGAAAGCAGATTATAACATCTTGATACATTAAAAAGAAAACTTAAGGAATTAAAAATACAGGGGAAAACAAACCATATTTTAGAAAAAGAATACCATTGAATTATCTTAGAAATTTACTTTTAATTTTCATTCTTTTACTATACTTACTATTGAATGGTGTTGATGGTTTAGGTGAATTAGTGAAAACATCAGTTACATCTTTTAAGATCTTTTTACTTTCTGCAAAGTTAAGAAACAAAATGGAATTTAAATAGATTTTAAGCTCATGAAAGCAGGGATCTGGTATTGTTTCAATTTCATTCAGCTTTCAAACTTCTGTGACCATAATGCATGGTAAGAAATACACTTAGATTATGAGCATGTGCGTGTACACACACACACACACACACACACACACACACACACACAAACAGGGAATGCAAGGAAACACAATCTGGGAATTGCAAGGTACAGTTAGGATTCAGACCTCCCCATCCCCTGCCCCGAGGCAGGTCATAAGACACTCATGTGAGAGATGCCCTTGCTATACCCAGAGGGAGGGTGCATCCTTATCTCTGAAGACTGAGGGTTGGAGGGACACCAAGAGGAATCTGAACGAACAGACCTTACTAAGTTTCCCCTGGTTGACCACCCTCAGCTCATATCATTTTGTCCCATCACAGTTTTCTACCACTTTCCACGCTTCATCAAAGCTAACACCAAAACATTAAACACCAAGGTTTAACAACTCCTTATGAATATTCCCCTTTCATGTAAAATTTATATTAAATTTGAATGCTTTTCTCTTGTTGATCTGTCTTTTGTTACAGGGCTCCAGCTGGGAACCTAGAAGGGTAGAAGGAAAAGATTGTGTTCCCACTCCTACAGAAGCCTGCTTCAGGGATCATAGGCTGGTAGCCCACAGACTGAATATAGCTGAGATTCAGTCATGTTCATTGTCCTAGGGAGTGGTGGGGTTTTCTTTCCATTTGAATTTAACTATCTTCATCTAGGACACATGCTCTCAAGTTACCTTACAGTCCACACCCCTTCCTTTTGTCTTATAACCAACTCATTTTATTAATTTTGCATTACGTGCCTGGCTACTGCAGGCATTTGAGTTAGCGGACTCTGCAGAGCCTGATTCAAAAGTTACCCTTCTCTATTGAAGTCTATTGTAATTTATCTAAATAGCAAATATTGGAGCTATGGCACTATACCTCTTGAAGTGGCAGGATAATTTGACCCATCTTTCCTATTCGAAGCAGTTAGCTTGGCCTTAAATATTTCCTCACTCCTGAGATTTTTGTAGACTGAGAGTTTTTGTAGGGACTGTGTTTGCAAAAACCTAGAGTCATTGAAGAAAATATGCCAAATGCCTAAATAGAGAGGCAGAGTTTGTCTGGAGACAGAGACAGAAGGAAAGAGAGGGACAGGGAGGGGTTGAGAGACTAGAGGTTTGATGGGAAAGAGTGAGAATTACCCTGTGGGAGCTTCCCTTCACACAGATGCAGGATTACCACAGGCTCCAACAACAAAGCGTCAGTAGAAACACAATGCAAGGAAGTTTTACCTCTGTCTCCCACATTATGGTGTGACTTTGGAATGGGAGAGGGTGCCAGTAATCAACCACCCTGCCCCCAGGGTCTGATTTAATTTAATTGAAAGAAAAAAATGATTTCAATTTCTGGTATTTAGTAGCTAGATATCTGGATCAGCCCTCCTACTAAAAACAACTAAAAATTCTAAATAAAATTATTGCTATAAAAAAAAATCTTGGGGCGCCTGGGTGGCTCAGTCGGTTAAGCGTCCGACTCCGGCACAGGTCACGATCTCACAGTCCGTGAGTTCGAGCCCCGCGTCGGGCTCTGTGCCGATAGCTTGGAGTCTGGAGCCTGTTTCAGATTCTGTGTCTCCCTCTCTCTTTCTGACCCTCCCCGACTCATGCTCTGTCTCTCTCTGTCTCAAAAATAAATGTTAAAAAAAAAAAATTTTTTTTAAATCTTGAATTCATCAATGTGCTGCCAAGAAAGTAAGAAATTCCCAGACCAAACAACTGATGAAAGGCTGTAATCCAGAAACACGGCGACTGTTTTTACCCAAAGAGTGTTTGCCAAACACAAAACTAAAACAAAACAAAATTGGATGAATTTTAGTTTGTACTTTCAAAGGCTCAGACAAAGCCTAAGTTCCTCCCAAAGTGGAGGGGAACGTGGGGTGGTTATCCTCAATTTACAAAAATGTTTCTCTAGATTTCAAGACCCAGAAAAAAATATCAAGAATAAGAAACAGTTCCTCCTTTATAGATAATCTGACTTTTCTCTCTAGCTACCTTTAAGATTTTTCTTTCTCTTTGGTATGTCACAGTTTCATCATGATAACCCTACGTATGGATTTCCTTTCATCCTATGTGGGATTCACTGGAATTCTTGTATTGGTAGGTTTAGGTCTTTCTCATTCTGGAAAATTCTCAGCTATAGTTCTCCAAATATTTTCTCTGCAACCACTCTGTCTCTTCTCTCCTGTGTGGATATATATCACATCTTTTCATTCTTTCTTTTTCTAGCTTTACTGAGATGGAACATTATATTAGTTGTAACTAATATATAACGTAATCAGAGATACACATATATATTTCAAACTGATTGCCATAATAAGTAGACCTCTTCATTCTGCCTTCCTTTTAGCTTCTTCTTCTTCTTCTTTTTTTTAATGTTTATTTATGTGGGGGAGAGAGAGAGTAGGAGATGTGCAGAGAGGGAGACAGAGGATCTGAAGAGGGCTCCATGCTTCCAGCAGTGAGCCCAATGCAGGGCTCTAACTCACAAACCACAAGATCATGACCTGAGCAGAAATCTGATGCTCAATCAACTGAGCCACCCCAGCGCCCCTAACCTCTTTCCTATATTCCAACTCTGTCTTTCTATGCTGCATTCTGTATAATTTCTTCAAACTCCTTTGCACTTCATATTTCTCTCTTCACCCATGTTTAATCTGCTAATATTGTTGTCTGCTAATTAATTTTATTATAGTTTTAATTTCTTTATGTCCTGTTTCTTTCTTTTCAAATTTTAGTTTCCCTTACATGTTTTCAAATTTATCTTTTTTTAGAAGAGTACAGAAAGAGTGAAATTAAAAGAATAGAAAATACATATATATCCAAAAATATACTGTATTGCATATTTGCAGGTTGCTCAGAGAGTAAATCTTAAAATTTCTCAACATAAGAAAAAAACCCCTTCTTTTAACTATGCATGGTGACGTGTTAACTAGATCTATCGTTGTGATCATTTCATTCTATATGTGAAATATATATACAAAATGTCACAAAATCAATGGTAGAGAAGAAAATGATACAGATGAAAACATAAATCGAGGAAACAATAAACACACACGATAGAGAGGATCAGAAAGCCAGGAATTAGTTAAGAGTTATTAAAATTGACAAACCACTAGCATAAATGACCTAAAAAGAAAAAAGATGGGGCGCCTGGGTGGCTCAGTCGTCAAGCGTCTGACTTCGGCTCAGGTCATAATCTCATGGTCCATGAGTTTGAGCCCCGCGTCAGGCTCTGTGCTGACACCTTAGAGCCTGGAGCCTGCTTCAGACTCTGTGTTCCCTCTCTCTGACCCTCCTCCACTCTCTCTCCCTCAAAAATAAATAAAAACATTTTTAAAAATCTTTAAAAAAGAAGTATCTGATTTTATTTATTTTTTAAAATGTTTGAAAACATCTTTTTAAACATTTTTTAAATGGTTATTTATTTATGTTTGAGAGGGAGAGAGAGAGGGAGAGAACAGGGGAAGGGCAGAGAGCAAAGAGAGAGAGAGAATCCCAGGCAGGCTCCGTCTGTCAGTGCAGAGCACTGTGAGATCGTGATCTCAAACCGTGAGATCATGACCTGAGCCAAAATGAAGAGTTGGACGCTTAACTGACTGAGCCACCCAGGCGCCCCAAGACGTATCCGATTTTAAAACCTGGATAAAAACAGTACTTGTTTCTACTAGTCTTCTCCAAATAAAGAAGAGTATCCACACACTTTCCAAAAGGGTTACAACAATTCTCAGTAACCAATTTATAAACATAGCAGTCCCATAACAATCTTCCTAAACCTATGGTATTAGTATTCTTAAAAAAAAAAAAAAAAAAAAAAAAAAAAATGAGCCAGCATGAACACATATAGTCTAAACAGGAAAACTGAGAGGTAACTCAAGAACTCACCATCTGTTTCAGAGTTCAGTAACACCCCAGGTTTTTCTTCATTTAAAGGTTTCTCCAGGCCCTCCAACGCAGATAAAAGGTCTTTAACTTCAACTTTCCTATCAAAGACACTATTAACAATGTTACATGCATCTTCTATTCCTAAACAGAGACATGACAAAATACAAAGGTATCTAGTAGGTCAGTCTATCCAGAGACGCACATAACAACTTGATTTGGGTGAAATGTATTCATTTTCTAGAATACCCAGTCTTGAGAGATTTTTGTCTCTCTGAAATATTCTCCAAACTGAAAGCTCTACAACATTTATAGGTTTACAATGCTTATATCAGAAAACAAGACACACTGAAATAGTTTACCTTACTAGTTCAACGCAGGAAGCTAAACAAAACAACAAAATACCAAAATTATCTCTAAGAAAATAGTGCCATGATGGGGAAACAAAAGGGGGCACTTGGGTGGCTCAGTCAGTTAAGTGTCTGACTTTGGCTCAGGTCTTGATCTCACGGTTTGTGAGCTCGAGCCCCACATCAGGCGCTGTGCTGTCAGCGCAGAGCCAGCTTCAGATCTGGCACTCTCTCTCTCTGCCCCTTCCCTACTCATGCTCGCTCACTCTCTCTCTCTCAAAAATAAATAAACAAACATTAAAAAAAGGCAGCCCTTTCTGTCTTTATCTAAACATTTGGAAAGAATGACAGTGTTGTTGATGACATGCCAATAATTTGTTGCTTTACTAACTTAAGTGTTATTCATTTATATCTTTTAATCTCCCTTGTATCCAAGTTACAACTGTCTTCTTTATTATGTCCTCCCTATTTTTTCCCCTTCATCATACTTCCTAAAGAGTTCTTTATTAGTCTTTTGAAAGAACCAACTTTTGGTTATATGGATAAGTGCGTGTGCGTGCGTGTGTGTGTGTGTGTGTGCGTGCGTGCGTGCGTGCGTGTGTGTGTGTTCTATTTCACTAACTTCAACTTTCCACTTTGTTAGCTCCTGACTAGCACTTTTCAGGGGGATTGTACTGCTCTTTTGTTGTTTATCCTGCTGGTTAGCTCTGTAAGCTGAACGTTTAAGATACATTGTTCTGGAGGCGCCTGGGTGCCTCAGTCGGTTAAGCGTCCCACTCTTCATTTTGGCCCAGGTCACGATCATGTCAGCTGCGCTGACAGCAAGGAGCCTGCTTGGGATTCTGTCTCTCCTTCTCTGTCTCTGCTCTCCCCCCCCCCCGCCCCCCCATACGCACTCTCTCTCCGAAAATAAACTCAAAAAAAGATAAATTATTTTTGATATTTCTTGTTTTCTAATAAAAGCATTTAATGCTATAAAATATCCTGTAAGATTGTTTTGGTCACACTCTACACGATTTGATACATAGTGCTTTCACTGTCATCATTTCTAAAATCTTTCAGGTTTCTTTTATTCTTCAACCAAGGAATTACTTACAAGGCAATTTGTTTTTCATCTTAAAAGCAACACTTTTCCTTTCTTTCACAAATAATTTTAATGTCACAACATCATGGTCAGACTATGTGGTGTGAATGACTTCTGATTTTTAGAATTCACTGAAATTTTTATTTGTGGCTTAAATACATCATCTATTTTTGTGGCTATTCCATAAGTATTTGAAAAGAATGTGTATGTGTTTAGGATACAGAGTACTCTAATCTGTTTCTGAAGTCAACTTTGTTAATACTGTCACTTCAATCTCAATCTCTTTCTCAATTTCTTTCAATCCGTCTATTTCAATCTCATCTTTCTATTTAGAATTCAGTGTTTACCTGGAAATAGATATAAATATGGTTGTGTTTTATGGGCATTAGTAGAAACCCAACCTATATAAAGCATTCTTTGTTATACACTTATTCCATTTTTTCCTTTCTTCATGGAACCGTATTGTTACTGAGGTCTCTCTCTGGTGCAAATGTAAATCTAGTTTACTGTTATGACGTGTATGTATGGACCGTATTTTATTCAACCATTTCCCCAATCGTGGACTCATAGATTGTTTTCATTTCTTTCCTCCCATAATGTTGCAGGGAGCATCCCTGTACATGTCTCTACAAGAAACTTCTCTGGGCTATTTATCTGAGAATAGAATTATTGGATCATAAGAAATATGCATACTGAATTTGACAAGTACTGCTAGATTGCAATCTGGAATGCTGTACCACTTTACCTACTCACTAGCAATTTGTGAGTATTGCCAACTCTCTTCATACACATATTTAGCTATGTGGGTTTCTCCTCCTGTATACTAAGTCTTATATCCTTACTTATTTTTCCAGTTGATTTCTTTCTTTCTACTGTTGATTTGCAGAATTTCCTTATATTTGAGATATTAATTTTTTGTTGGTTATCTTGTAATTATCTTCTTCTCCAGTCTGTTACATGTTTTAGAGTCCTTGATTTACCAGAAATCCTTAATTTTGATGTAATCAAATCCTTTTTTACCCCATGGTTGTGCTTTTGGGGAGTAACATCTTTACGAAGGTATCCATAACCACAAGGCACAATAGTTTTTCTTACATTTTCTTCCATCAGCTTTATAGTTTAATCTTTGAGATCCATTTTAACATTCATTTGATTCTTTGAAGGTTATTTTTGTATATGGTATGACATAGGGATTCTACTTCATTTTCTCTGCATTGTAAGACAATTTTCTCAAATCAGAAGCTAAATAATACATCTTTTCCCCACTAACTGATGATGTCATTTCTATCACATTCCGAGTTCCCATTAATAGAAGTCTCTACCGGGTTCTGTATTGTGATGCACTGGTCTATTTTCACAGGTCTATATTACAACAGCATTATGCTATGTACTAACATGTGACAAAGCAAGATCTTTATCTTTTTTTTTTCCCAAAAGGGTCTTAGCTATTCATAGATCTATAATCTTCTATAATGAATATAGAATTAATTTGTCAAGGTTCCCACCAAACTTATCCTGAGATAGTGAGTGGAACTGCATCCCAAGTACAGATTCTTTAGAGAGAATCCACTTATTTCAATACTTCTTTTAAAACCCCCGTTTTAGGACTACAATTCTCAATCTCAATGTCTGTGGTCCAAGGCTGTTTTAGTGTCCTCATGATAGAACTGTGCTGAAATGTCAAAACAAACCGAAAAAAGTTAAGCATTTAGCCAATGTTTTTCACAAGGAGATAGAGAGCAAATGTAAAAATATATATATATGAAGAAATAAACAAGAAAGATAAGAATACAGAGGGGAAAAGTCATTAGATGTGATTTAAAAAACCAAACTTGATTACTTTGATTATAAGATGGATAACCCCATCAGCATTAGGAAGGACAAAAGAAAGAATATAGCAATAAAACACATGACAAGGAAGAAAGAGAGACAACAGAAATTTTTTTAAATAATTCAAGAATATTACAGTATGAAAAATATGTATCTATGTGTGAAAACCTAGAGTTTACAACATCAACTGAGTTTAAATGAGAAAATGCATAAAAGGGGGGTTTGGTAGAGTATATATAAAGTCTATATACGCACATAACTATACATACACCGACCCCCAAAAATGAAGTTCCTGTTCATATGCATTTTGAATTTCATACTTACTGTGGCACTCGATAAATTCATCACTGTTGTCCAATTCTCTGATGAAATCCTTAAAACTCACCACTTCATCTTTTTTTAAAAAAGAAAAAAAGAAAGAATTTAGATATTATTGTAAAAAGGACCACTTGATGTTATAACACCAGAGCTATAAACACAAAAATAATGGAGAGGACTGGTAATCCTATTGTGACACGTGTGATATGCAGAATCGACCTAAAATAAAGCTGTCAGAGATGCACTTTGAACATCAATTCCTCTGATAAAAACCCATAAATTGATAGACAAGAAACAATTTTTAATTTCTCTTTTAAAAGATATATGGCAGTATATTTCCTTTGGCATTTAGAGTGAAACTTCTGAAATACGCAAAATTTGTTATTTTAAATTGAAATAATTACTCACCGTTAGGATGAGTGTTATCCAAAGTCTCCTTTATTTTATCATCTGTTAGATAGATTCCAATGGCATTTAAATTTTGCTGAAGTACAGGAATGTCTTTAAGTTCATTTTTGTAAATGTTGATGTTGTAAAATTGATTTTTATTTCCTGGGAAGAGATAATCACCTTCACTTAGAAAGGAATTTTCATGTTTCTCCTTTATACTTTAATTTTTTTTAATGTTTATTTATTTTTGACAGAGAGAGAGAGAAAGACAGAGCATGATCTGGGGAGGGGCAGAGACAGAGGGAGACACAGAATCTGAAGCAGGCTCCAGGCTCTGAGCTGTCAGCACAGAGCCTGACACGGGGCTTGAACTCACAGACCGCGAGATCATGACCTGAGTTGAAGTCAGACGCTCAACCGACTGAGCCACCCAGGCACCCGTCTCCTTTATATTTAAAAAAGAGTGGGGGAAAAAATCTCCCAAGATATAAAATTATACTTAAGAGAAAAGGCAGTATTTGTATTTATTTATGTACCTAAAATAATTTAAAATAGGTGACAATAGGTACACATAAATGTATAAATATAAGTAAGGAAACTGGGGGAAAGAAACAGAAGAGCAGCAAAAATAAGACAAAAGAGAGCAACAGACAAAGTACATTTCATAAGGTCATATACATTAAATTTTGCAACAATATCAAATGTGTATGCATCTAACAAGAGCCTTCCAAATATAGCAAAAGCTTGCAGAATTAAAGGGAGGAATGCATGAACCCATAATCAGAACTGCAGATTTGAAAATCTTGCACTTAGTAATTAATTGAACAACTAGAATAAACATCAGTAAGAATTAAGGGCGCCTGGGTGGCTCAGTCAGTTAAGTGTCTGACTTTGGCTTAGGTCACGATCTCACAGTTCATGAGTTAGAGCCCTGTGTTGGGCTCTGTGCTGACAGCTCAGAGCCTGGAGCCTGCTTTGGAGTCTGTGTTTCCCTCTCTCTCTGCCCTTCCCCTGCTCGTACTCTCTTTCTCTTTCTCTCTCTCTCTCTCTCTCTCTCTCTCTCTCTCTCTCTCCCCCTCTCTCTCTCAAAAATAAATATTAAAACAAAAAAAAATTTTAATGTTTAAAAAAATCAGAAATTAGAATATCCAACAAAACTAGCAAACAATCTAACCTAATGATATTTATAGAACACTACCCAACAACTACAGAATATACATTCTTTCAAGTGCACATGGAATATTCACCTAGGTAGACCACATGCTAGTCTTTAAACCAAATCTTAATGTATTTAAAAGAATTTAAATTGTACGAAATAAATTCTCTGACCAAGGTGTATTAAATTAGAAATCAGTAACAAGATCCCTAGCACATGTCCAAATATTTGGAAATTAAATAATATAGTTCTTTAATTTTTGTAATGTTTATTTATTTTTGAGAGACAGAGAGAGGCAGAGCGTGGGTGGGAGAGGGGCAGACAGAGAGGGAGACACAGAATCCGAAGCAGGCTCCAGGCTCTGAGCCGTCAGCACAGAGCCCGACACGAGGCTCCAACCCAGGAACCATGAGATCATGACCTGAGCCGAAGTCGGACACTTAACCAACTGAGCCACCCAGGTGCCCCTAAATAGTACATTTCTAAATAACTCATGTTTCAAATGAGATATCACAAGGTAAATTAGAAAATATTTGAAATAAGTGATTATCAAATCACAACATATAAAATTTTGTGAGATGCTGTGAAAGTGCTCAGAGGGAAATTTGTAGTTTTAAATGCTGGAAAGGTATAAAATCAGTAGTACAAAAAGCAGAGGTATGAAATTCTTTTTTCTTAATGTTTATTTTGGAAAGAGAGAGAGAGAAAGCATGAGCATGAGTAGGGGAGGGGCAGAGAGAGATGGAGACACAGAATCCAAGGCAGACTCCAGGCTGGCACGGGGCTTGAACTCACGAGCCGTGAGATCATGACCGGAGCCAAAGTCGGACGCCTAACCGACTAAGTCATGCAGGCACCCCTGAAACTCCTTTTTAAAAAATTCTTTTTTATAGTTGTATAATACTCTACTGTACATAGAAACTAAAGTTTATTCAACTAACCTCCAATGTTTACACATTAAGTATTTTCATTATATTTTGCCATCTCAAATAATTCTGTAATGAATAATCTTATGTATCTATATTTTCACATTGTTGGAGGGTATCTTCAGGGAAAATTCCTAGAAGCAGGATTGCTGGGTCCAAAGGTAAAGGCATATGTAGTTCTGTTAGACATTGCCAAATTCCCTCCATTAGAATGGTAGCATGTTAAATGCCCACCAGCTATAGGTAAACGTCTTTTTCTCTACAACCTAACAGAGTATGCTGTGAAGGTTTTCAATTTTTGCCAATCTAATGGGTGAGAAATTGTATCTCCATTTTAATTTGCATATTTCGTATTATGAGTAAAATCAAACATCTCTTAATATGTTCATAAGCCATTTAAGATCTTTTTTATGATTTATATATCCATGATTTTTGCCCATTTTTCTATTTTTCTTCTGTGATATACATTGTAGTTTCTACCATATTGTTATTTGTTCTTTGACTTTACCTATGATATCGTATTAATAGACAAAATTGTTTTTTTTTTAATTTTTTCCAAGATGGATGTCAGAGAGCTTACTGCCTATGTTTTTTCCTAGATTTTTTTTAAACGTTAAAAAAATTTTTTTTCAACATTTCTCATTTGTTTTTGTGACACAGAGAGAGAGATAGAGAGAGAGAGAGCGAGCGAGCATGAGCCGGGGAGGGGAGGAGAGAGAGGGAGACACAGAATCCGAAGCAGGCTCCAGGCTCCGAGCTGTCAGCACAGAGCCCGACGCCCACAGACCGCGAGATCATGACCTGAGCCAAGCCAGACAATTACCTGAGTCATCCAGGCGCCCCTCTTCCAGGAGTTTTATGGTTTCAGGTCTTACAAGTGCAAGTATTTAATCATAGTCTAAGATAGGAATCCAGTTTCATTCTTTTGCATGTGGTTGTCTAGTTTTCCCAACACCGCTTATTGAAGAGTCTGTCCTTTCCCCACTATATATTCTTGCCTCGTTTGTCATAAATGAATTGACCGTATACGCAAGGGTTTATTTCTGAGCTCTCCGTTCTGTTCCACTGATGTCTGTTTTTATGCCAATACCATAGAGTTTTGATTACTATACTTTTGTAATAAAGTTTGGAATCAGAAAGTATGATGGCTCCAGCTTTGCTCTTTCTCAAGATTGCTTTGGCTATCAGGGTTTTCTATGGCTCCACACAAATTTTAGGATTGTTTGTTCTAGGTGTGAAAAATGCCATTGGAATGTTGATAGGGATTGCAGTGAGCCCGTATATCGCTTTGGGTAGTATGGACATTTTAACGTTATTAATTCTTTGACTCCACAAGCATGGAATATCTTTCCATTCATTTGCATCATCTTCAATTTCTTTCTTCAATGTCTTATAGTTTTCAGTGTACAGGTCTTTCACCTCCTTGGTTAAATTTATTCTTAGGGATTTTGTTCTTTTCAATGCAATTGTAATGGGATAGTTTTCTTAATTTCTTTCTGATAGTTTATTAGCAAATAGAAATGCAACTGGTTTTTCTATTGGATTTCATATGGTGCAACTTTACTGAATTTGTTTATTAGTTCTAACAGTTTTTTTTAATAGAGCCTTTAGGGTTTTCTACATATAATATTGTGTTATCTGCAAATAGTAACAGTTTTACTTCTTTCTTTCCAATTTGGATGACTTTTGTTCCCTTTTCTTGCCTAATTGTTCTCAGTAGGACTTCCAATACTGTGAATACAAGTTGAGTAAAAATAGTGAGAAAAATTACGGCATAGGGAACATAGTCAATAACACTGTATTGTGACACTTTTATTGTGACAGATGATAACTACACTTATCATGGTGAGAAGTGAGCAATACATAGAATTATTGAATCACTATGTTGTATGCCTGAAACTAATATAACATTTTATGTAAACTATATTTTAGTAAACAAAACAAAACAAAAAAACTGGCAAGAATAGGCATCCTTGTCTTGTTCCTGATCTTAGAAGAAAAGCTTTCAGTTTTTCCCCATTGAGCATATATGTGGCCTTTCGTATACGGTCTTCATTAGGCTGAGGTATGTTCCTTCTGTACACACTTTGTTGAGAGGTTTGTTTTTTAATCATAAATGGATGTTATCTATCATAAATTGATGTTTGGCAGTTTCTATCAATTTAATTATATATATCCCAGCAATCCCATTTCTAGGTATTCAACTAGGAGAAATGAAAATATATGTCCACACAAATACCTGTACATAAATATTTATAGAAGCTTCACTCATAATCACCAAAACCCAGGAAATTTCAATAGTTTATCAATTGGTAAATACACAAACATTACATTCATGTAATGCAATAATACTCATCAATAAAAATAAACACACTGCATGCAAAAAGTTGATGAATGTAAAGTATAATATGCTATGTGAAAGAAGCCAGACTCAAATGAGCTTCATATGTTCTGATTCCATTTACATGACATCCTAGAAAAGGCAAAACTTTAGAGTCAAAGAACAGATCGGGGGTCACCAGGAATGAGGGTTAGCGAAATGGATGGACTACAAAAGGACACAAAGAAACTTCTGTGGTGATACAGTCTATGTGCTGTTTAGTAATGGTTACATGACATTATTTTTAAGGATTCAAAAAACGATATACCTAAAAAAAGGTGAATTTTACTACATGCAAGTTATACTGCAATAAATATAAATTTGCTCCTCAAAAATATAGTCAAGAGAGTAGTTGAGAATACATAAAAACAGAAAAGATAGGTATAAAATCCACTTTGCTAGGTTGGTCAAAAGTTTTAAAGTTGTCTTCTTTTTATTTTTCAAATTTTTATTTAAATTCTAGTTAGTTAACATATAGTGTACTCTTGGTTTCAGTAGAATTTAGTGATTCATCACTTACATGTGACACCCAGTGTTCAACGTAACAAATGCCCTCCTTAATACCCATCATCCTTTTAGCCCATCCCCCGCCACCTCCCTCCATCAACCC
The DNA here is from genome assembly GCF_028749965.1 of Puma concolor. Taxonomy (NCBI): domain Eukaryota; kingdom Metazoa; phylum Chordata; class Mammalia; order Carnivora; family Felidae; genus Puma; species Puma concolor. Next base: position 337,483 of record NW_028240233.1, on the reverse strand, counting down.
TCAGTTTGTTCACTATAGTTAAGACTCTTTATATGGTTTGCTTCTCTCTCTTTCCCCCACCTTCCCCTACGTTCATCCGTTTTGTTTCTTAAATTCCACATGTGTGAAATCATATGGTATTTGTCTTTCTCTGCCTGACTTATCTCGCTTAGCATAATCCAGCCTGGTTCCATCCACATTGTTGCAAATGGCAAGATTTCATTCTTTTGATGGCTGAGTAATATTCCATTACATATACATATACATATGCATACACCGTAACTTCTTTATTCATTCATCAGTCCATGGACATTTGGGTTTTTTCCATAATTTGGCAATTGTTGACAATGCTGCTATAAACATCAGGGTGCACGTGGCCCTTCAAATTAGTATTTGTGTACCTTTTGTGTAAATACCTAGTAGTGAAATTGCTGGGTCATAGGGTAGTTCTATTTTTAACTTTTTGAGGAAACTCCATATTGTCTTCCACAGTGGCTGCACCAATTTGCATTCTAAAAATTATTTTCTCATCGTTTATAATATTCTGATAAATTCAGGTCAGATATACCTAGTGAATAATCTCAGAGAACAGTATATAATCTAATATTTTTCTAGCACTATCAAAGTAAAACTACCCATAACTTTGAGTTTGGGGTAAACTTAGCAGTCTTTGCCATATAATTCAAACACAAGTTATATAAACTAATACTGTATTGTTTCATCTTTAAAAAAAATTAATGTTTGTTTATTTTTGACAGAGAGAGAGACAGGGAAACCGAGTACGAGTGGGGGAGGAGCAGTGAGGGAGGGAGACACAGAATCCGAAGCAGGCTCCAGGCTCTGAGCTGTCAGCACAGACCCTGATGGGGGGGCTCCAACTCACAGACCACAAGATCATGACCTGAGCCGAAGTCTGACGCTTAAACAACTGAGCCACCAAGGTGCCCCTATATTGTTTTATCTTTATATTGTTTCTTACTTACCTGTGCTTTATCTAATCCTGTGTGGTTTTTAAAAGATTTTGTTTGTTTGTTTACTATTTTAGGGAGAGAGAGAGCACAAGCTGGGGAGAAGGATGAAGGGAGAGAGGAAATCTTAAGCAGGCTTCATACTCAGCGCGAATGGATGCAGGTTGAGCCCATGACCCTGGAATCATGACCTGAGCCGAAGTCAAGAGTCAGTTGCTCAACCGACTGAGTGACGCAGACGCCCCAATCCTGTGTTGTTTTAACATGAAAACCACTGCCTGTCCTTCCACACGGAGCCAGTAGATACATATTAAGTGGAACTCACCTGAGGCTTTAGGCATGTTCAATGTATCACAGAACTTAATAAAAAATTCTTGAAAGGTAATCTTGCCATTTTCTGTAATGCAAAGTAAAATGTAGATGAAGGAATTACTGCTTCTGAATTAATCTGTCAGCAGTTAATAGTCAAGTTATAACAAAGGTGAAAAGCCCGGGGGTCAGCCTGTACTGTTCCTTCTTCCTTAACTTCTGCATACATATGATTATCAATTTCTATTCAATTATTTCCAAATACTTCTTGAGTATATCACTATATTAGTTAATGCCTATGCTATTACAATAGCATTGCTAAAAATCTATCGCATCAGTCTCATTGCTCTCCATTTATTTTAAACAATGCAGCAAGAGAGGTCTTTCTCTTTAAAAAAAAAAATCTGGTTACTCCTCTGAATAAAACCCTTCAGTAGCTCCTACTTGTCCAAAAACTACAAAAGCAAAACAAAACAAACACATGGTGGGTAGGCAAAGAGGCTATAGGCCAATATTCCTTACAAATGTGTTAACATCTAAGTGAAATTCTAGAAAATAGGGTTTAGCAGTATAAGCAGAAACTAAAGTTCTAGATACCTTTAGGACATGCATTGTCACTGAGGGTGATAGGCTTTCAGGAAGGAAAACAGGTTCTTGGAGGGGAAAAAATCTTAGCCATTACAATGGTTTGTGGCCACAGTACATAAGCAAGTATTTATTTTTGGCATTAAACATTCATAGCGTGTGGGATGGTGAAAACGACAAAAACGTCTAAAAAGTCTCCTTAGGGGAGTGATTTTTTTTTTTTTTTAAAGGTTAAGAAACACTACTTTTAGGATAATGGTAACCACCTAAATTTACTCTGGAGAAATCTAAGAAAAAGGCTTAGAAATCCATAGGACCAAAGATGGCATCTTGATGTGGAACTCAGTGCATAGGATTTGGTGGTGAAGGAAAAGAAAGAAGCAGTTAAAGATGAAGTCCCTACCAAACAGTATCAAAATGTCAGAAGGCTCACTACCCCCACTTCCCACCCTCTGCCCCAAAGGTGCCATTAAAGTAAACGGACTTCATTTACTTCAGTAGAAACTGAAGACAGAGCTCCAAACTGAATGTGCCACCCAACACCCTCAACTCTTTCAACAAATCAGGATAGAAATGGACAAAGGAAGATTTGAGATGGGAGCCAACAACTCAGAAAATAGATTGTGTAGAAAGACCAAGTCAGCTCCAAAATAAAGACTCAAGTAAAGTAAAGGTACACAAGGTGGAATGGATATGACAAACTATAGTAAGGGACATAAAGGATAGACATGAAAAGAACCAAAAGGAAAAAAAAAAAAAAAAAGGAGGGGGAGAGAGAAAAGGAAGAAAAAAAACAAACCAATGCAAAAAAAAAAAAAAAGTAGAAAAGTTTACAGCAGAAGTGACAGAGCCCAGAAATAAACCCCACATACGCTCAACTAATATTTGACAAGGCAGCCAAGAACATTCAATGGAGAAAGGATGGTCTCTTCAACAAATGGTGTTGGGAAACTGAATAACCACTTGGGATACTCCCCAAAATCACCTCAAAATAAATTAAAGATTTAATTGTAAGATCTGATACTGTAAAGAAAACATAAGGAAACAGCTTTCAGACATTGGTCTTGGCAATGATTTTTTGGACATGACACCAAAAGCACAAACAACAAAAAGCAGAAATCAACAAGTAGAACTAGATCCAATTGAAGATTTTTCTTTTTCTTAATGTTTATTTGTTTGTGAGAGAGAAAGACACCGAGCATGAGCAGGGGAGGGGCAGAGAGAGAGGGAGACACAGAAACTGAAGCAAGCTCCAAGCTGTCAGCACAGAGCCCGACGTGGTGCTTGAACTCAAGAATCATGAGATCGAGACCTGAAGTCGAATGCTTAACTGGCTGTAGTCGGACGCTTAACCAACGGAGCCACCCAGGCACCCCAGAACTACCTTCAACTTAAAAACTTTTGTACAGCAAAAGAAACAATCGGCAAAATGAAAAGGCAACCTACAGAATGAGAGAAAATATTTGCAAACCATATATCTGATAAAGGATTATTATCCAAAATATATAACAAAGAATTCACACAGCTCAATAACAAACAAACAAATGAACTATTTTAAAAATGGGCAGAGTAATAGAATAGGCATTTTCCCAAAGAAGACATCCAAAAGACCAACAGGTGCATGAAAAGGTGTTCAACATCACTAACCATCAGGGAAATGCAAATCATAACCACAATGAGATATTGCTCAAACCTGTTAGAATGGCTATCACCAAGAAGACAGGAGATACGGATTTGTGATGATGTGGAGAAAGGGAACCCTCATACACTGTTGGTGGCAATGTAAATTGGTGCAGCCACTATGGACAACAGTATAGAGATTCCCCTCAAAATTAAAAATAGAACTACAATATGAACCATCAATTCCCCTTATAAGTGTATATTCAAAGGAAACGAAAACAGGATCTCGAAGACATACTCCTGTGTCTACTGCAGCATTATTCACAATAGCTAAAATATGGAAACAATCTAAGTGCTCATCAACAGATGAATAAACAGAGGTAGTGTGAAAATATACAACAGAATATTTTTCAGCCATGAGAAAGAGAGAAATCCTGCCATTTGCAACAACATGGTAGGATCTTGAAGTCCTTATGCTTAGAGGAGATAAGCCAAAGACAAATGTTGTATATGTCACTAATATGTGGAATCCAAAAAAGCCGATCTCATAGAAAGAGAGTAGAATGGTGGTTACCAGGGACTTAGGGGGTGGGGTGATTGGGGAGATACTGTTAAAAAGTACAAATTTGCAGTTAAAATGAATAAATTCTGGAAATCTAATGCTGTGCTGATCTAATACTGTATTACATAATTGAAAGTTGCTAAGAAACTAGATCTTAAATGTTCTCACCACAAAAAAAGAAATCGTGATAATTACGTGATGTGATAGAGGTGTTAGATAACATTACAGTGATAATTATATTGCAATATATAAATGTATCAAATCAGCACATTGGACACCCTAAACTTACATAATGTTATCATATGCCCATTATATCTCAATTTTACAAAAAGGAAAAGAAAAACTCTGTGGAGGTGGAGTGGGGGAAAAAAAAAGCTCTAAGTCACTAATATCGAGGATGAAAATGAAGGTATCATTACAGATGAAGCAGAAATCAAAAAAGATAAGAAGCAGATGTCAAGGACAACTTTATCCAATACATTTGAAAAGTCAGATGAAATGGACAAATTCCTATAAAGACACAGCCTGCCAAAACTGACAGGAAAATAGAATATTTTCTTGGTAATACCATACAATTTAAGAAATTAAATCAATAATCCAGAATTTTTCCATAAATAAAACTCTAGGCCCATAAGGCTTCACCTGTGAGTTCTGCTTAACATTTGAGGAAGAAAAAAATCTCTTACAGAGAATAGGAAAGTAAAGAATATTCCCCAACTCTTTTGAAAACGTAGCAAAAATGATATTCAACAATACCAGTCATTAAAATAACGCAGTTATTTTCTACATTTATAAACATCTGCTTCCCTGAGCCAATGCCACAGGCAACACCCCCTGAGGTATTCCTGGATATCAGCATAGTTTCCATAGTTTCCCTTCCAAAGGGTTAACACGTGGCAAAGGGCCTCACGGACTCTGTTGTACTCTGTGCATGGCATTCTGACTGAATACTGCCCGCGCCAGTCAGTTCGCAAAGTGACCTCATCTCCCAAGTACCACCACCCACAGGGATAAAGTAGGCCCAGACTCCCCCATCTGTTCAGTCTCACAGAGCTCAGGCTTGGCACACTATGGTGGCACCGGTGCTCACCAGTCATCTCACTGCAGCCCCCCCGCCCCAGGGTGCCCTCCATTGCTGTATACCCCATCCATACATCTCCCATCCCCACTGGTAGATGATGGCCTTTACAACTAGATGCATTCAGACTACTAACCGTGTTCAGGTCCATGTCTTAATACTTCATCAAGTAAAACATTAGCTGCATGAAAGTCATTGTTCATCAATAATGCCTTGAGGTCAGAGACATCAATCAGATCATTCTGGAGAATTTGAACAGTAACGAAGAGTAGCCGTGTAACTGAGAAAAAAAAAAAAAAAGAGCAAAAACATGCTTCAACAGCAGAAATAAGAGTACACTGTTCACTTTCACTTAATGGGCTTGAGTTGCATAAAAGAAGTTTACATGAAATTACTAGTAGTTTTAAAAACCATTGTGTATTATAATAGCTAGCAGTTACTGAACACTAAGTGCTGGAGACTCTTCTGAGTACTTCTACTTTACCTATTTAAGTCTATTATTACCTGTAATAATTCCAAGATAGGCATTATTATCCCCATTTTTCAGATGAAGGAATTGAGGTTAGTGAGAGTTAAAAAATTTTTTTTAATGTTTATTTATTTTTGAGAGAGAGAGAGAGACAGACAGACAGACAGAGAGAGAGACAGACAGACAGACCATGAGCAGGGAAGGGTCAGAGAGAGACAAAGATGCAGAATCTGAAGCAGGCTCCGGGTTCTGAGCTGTCAGCAGAGACTCCAACGTGGGGCTCAAACTCACTAACCGCGAAATCATGACCTGAGCTGAAGTTGGGCGCTTAACCGACTGAGACACCCAGGCGCCCCGAGGTTTGTGAGATTAAGTGATTTACTAAAGAATATACTGGTATTAAGTGACAGGGCCAGGATTCAAATCCAGGCACGATATTTCCAAAGCCCATGCTCTTAACTACTGTGCCTTTCAGGTAGACATATGTAACTGGTCAACCATTATGCCTACAGCTACATAATACTTCATATGTGGACCCTGAAATAATTGTGAAGCATTACAAAGAAGTTTACATCAAAACTTTATTGCCTTATTTCACTTAAAGTTATGTTACAGAGACAAAATAAGAAGAAGAAGGTGCTGTTTCTGTAAGTCGTGCTCTTTATATTTATCTTATAGCCCCACAAATGTTGACAGCCTTGGTCACTTTCCAATGCCTTCAAACAGTTGTGGTTGTTGATGCTGTTTAATTTAGTCCACATTTTACTAGTTGTTCTCAGCAGGAGGGTTGGTTTCACATAAGCTACTCCATCATAGTCAGAAGTAGAACCAGGTAACTCAAGCTTTATCGGTAAATTTGATGCCCTGCTCTGGTTGAAAATTACTGTTTAGGTTATTACTTTACTACAAAGCTATAGTGATTAAGACCATGTGGCATAAGAATAAATAAAAATCAGTGGAATGGAACTGGAAGTCTAGAAATAAATCCATACATTTCTGATCAATTGATTTTTTACAAGGATGGCAAAACCATTTATTTAAGGGGGAAAAGAATGATCTTGTCAACAAACGATGCTGGGGTAACTGGCTATCTGCATGCAAAAGAATTAGAGTGGACTCCCATCTCACACCACATACAGACATTAACTCAAAATGAATCAAAGATTGAAATTAAAAGGCTAAAACTATAAAATTCTTAGAAGAAAACATTAGTATAAATCTTAATGATCTTGGATTATGTTTAGACATGATATCAAAAGAAGTGACAAAAGAAAATATAAACTGGATTTCACCCAATTTAAAAACGTTTGTGCTTCAAAGGACACCACCAAGAAAGAGAAAAGACCCATAAAATTGGAGAAAAGATTTGCAAATCATCTATCTGATAAAGCTACAGTATCCAGGATATAAGAACCCTAGCAACTTGACAAATAACCCGATTTTAAGATAAGCAAGGGATACATATCTCTAAATGGCCAGTAAACACATGTAAAGATGTTCAAAGTTATTAGCCATCAGGGAAATGCAAAACAAAACCACGGTGAGATACTTGTGAGACTAGGCTAGAATAAAAAAGACGGACAATGTAACAAGTACTGACAAGGATTTAAAGAAATGTACAATGCTGTTGGGAATGTAAAATGGGGCAGCTGCTTTGGAAAACGTTCCAGCAGCTCCTCAAGTTGAATGTAAAGTTACCACGTGACCCAGCAGTTCCATTCCCAGGTAGGTACCTGAGAGACATGTAAATGTACGTCCACACAAAAACCTGTACTCAAAAAAATGTACACATGTTCATAGCAGCATTATTCTTAGTGGCCAAAAAAGGGAAACAACCCGAATGTCTATGAACTGATAACTGGCCAAAGAAAATGTGGTATAACCACAGAATATTATTCTACCACAAAAAGGAATAAAGTACTCATTTATGTTATGATACAGGTGAACCTTAAAAACAGTATGCTGGGGCGCCTGGGTGGCTCAGTCGGTTGAGCGGCCGACTTCAGCTCAGGTCATGATCTCATGGTTTCGTGGGTTCGAGCCCCACATTGTGCTGACAGCTCAGAGCGTGGAGCCTGCTTCGGATTCTGTGTCTCCCTCTCTCTCTGTCCCTCCCCCGCTCTCTCTCTCTCTCAAAAATAAACATTAAAAATTAAAAAAAAAAACAAAAAAAAAAAACCAGTATGCCAAATGAAAGAAGCCAGACACAAAAAGCCACGTATTCTAGTTATATGAATAACTAGAATAACGATTCTAGTTATATGATGTTCAAAAATCAACACAGATAGAAAGCAGACTAGTGGTTGTCAGTGGCTGGGGAGAGCGGGGAAATAAGCACTACAGGGTACAGGGGTTTTTTTTGACGTGATGAAAATGTCCCAGAATTAGAGTGTGAAGGTTGCACAACTTTGTGGATATACCAAAAACCACTGAATTGAACACCTTAAAAGGATGAGATTTTATGGTATGTGATTTATATCTCAGTAAAAATGTACATTTGATAAATAATGCCATTGATTATAAAGGTGTTCTAATTTTAGAGATATTCAAACGTGAAGAAAAAAAGACATTTGTTTCCCCAAGGCATTTAGAAATCCATTGTTGGCAGGGGTGTCTGCATTTGTGGAGGGTTCTTCGGTAGGTGTTCTCTGTAGACATGGGGGTTTAGGGAAAGATGCTGGTGTTGAAATGGTTTCCCTAATTCCAAGGAGCACGAGAGGAACTTTGGGGACAAAGACCAAGCACTTGTCTTTATGCAGCAGGGGCAAAACGATGTGGTTAGGCCACAGAAATGACATGGTAGTAAGAATGATACAGGGATTAATGGCCCAAGCATTTAAAGAAACTAGCTAGATGAAGCTAAGATTTCTATAAGTGAAATCAATGGCCAGTCCATTTGGGTAAACCTGAAAACTCCAAAGGCCTGACTTGAGACAGCACAGAGGGTAGTAGTGGTCCCTCACCCAATTTCCACACCTGATTTAATTCATAGATCCAGAACCCCTTGAGTGAAGAAAAATTTATCTCCTCTTGAGGAAGGACTTTATATTAACAGCAAAGGTATTTACTGTGTATCTTCTTCAACGCTGTTTTATTTCTTTTCCCTCCTTTATAACTAACTTTGCCCCATTTTCACTTGTTTTTTTTTTATATCACATAAGCTGCTTGAAATCCTTTTTGAAACTATAGACACTACAAATTAAACACTTGAAATCCATTTAGTGATTTTTTTTAAATGTGATTTCATTATCTTTATTTTACAGTCACTTCTTTAAACTGGAAGTATTCACTTACCTATGGACTCTTTGAAAGGTGGACTTCCTTTAATTCTTTCAAAGAAATCTTTTAAATTCACCTCATTATCATCTGGAAATATCAAAATCAAGCATATTGTCATTAAAACCCTGATACTCAATCGGTACACAAAATAAAGGCTCTGACTAACAATACCTAAAATCTCATTCTACCTCATTTCTCTCTCAAATGGCTGAAACTATTTCAATGTAATTTTTCATACTTTCAGGAACCACACCCATTGATCAGTTAATGATATTAATAGTTCACTTTTTTTGACTTCTTACTCAAAAGTAAGAACTTAAAATAACTTTGAGTTCCTTATGTATATATACTAAGTATCCTTTTATGATGCTTCACATTTATTAACTAAAATATGCACAAGAATTCTATAACATGCTTGATATGCCTATCCTTAAAAGATGAAAGCAAAGAGAAATTAAATAACTTGTCTAGGTCACAAGAGCCAGAAAGTGCTCGAGGCTGTATTTGAACTAAGGCAGTCTAAGGCCAGAGGTGACAATGTTAACTATTGGGACACACACACACACACACACACACACACACACACACACACACAGGAAATAAAATGCAGTAATGTAACCACAGCAGAAAATATAGGGCTATAACTACATTGAAAAGACTTTAACTTATAACAAAATGGCAAGCTGGGTAGCACAGGAACGATTACAAATTCCTAAAGATGCTGTATGAAATATTTTATTCTATAAATGCATTATCAAGTTGTATGAAAAGGAAATAATAAAACGTTAAGTGGGCACAGAGATCCAGAGGGGAAAACCAAGTGAATACTAAGCCTACAGCTATTTGGGGATACATATTAGATCCAAAAGCAGCAAGGTGCTTGATTTAAATGTTCATGCATATTCATAAAAGAAAACTTGGGTCCTGCTACACAGAGAGTTTGAATTTAGATACCAAATGAAACTGGGATGCTTAAAGAATTTCAATCCAGTGAAAGGGAGATTAAAATATTATATTCACTGGCCCATGTAAACACCAAGGTGACCTAAATCTTCCCAATTTTGAGAGGCAGTGGGTAAAAAAGATCACCTGTGAAAAATCTCCTGCATCTCATGTGGGCTTAGGGCCTAAATTTATACCACTCCCATGATATGAAAAACCCCAGGTCAAAACATAAAAATTGATTGAGGTCAATAATAATCTATGGCAAAAGCAATAACCAAACAATGCTGGGGAGGTACTCTTAAACCTAAGACATGCTCATGGGATTCCCATAGAAAAAACAAGCTGGTTAAGATAAACCCCAAATAAAAAGCCACCTAAAACTGGTAAAACTCACCAGCTTCTAGAAGTATTCCCACACGATTTGACACTTAAGAGTGGATGTAAATAGGAAAGGAGATCAAGTACACAATACATGAAGTCAAAGATGGAAAACAAAGATAAATATGTGACCACTTGGAAACAATGATCAAGACTAAATAATTATTCTTCTGAGATGTAATGAAACTTTGGGTATTTCCTTTGGTTAAAAAAGCAGAATGGGACAAGCAAAATAAAAGGTGAAAGTGGGTCTCCTCTGAAGAAAGACTGCAGATCAAAATGAAGCTGCTGATGTCATGTCTTTGTTTTATTACATAATGGTATTTTCCCACCCATGCTTACAAGAAATGAATGCTAATTATCTAAATAAGCATATGTAGAGTATGAACAGATAGATATGGTCAGTAAATAAATTAGCAGACTATTTTGGCTCTAATTTATATCAACCTAAGCCTCATCGCGACTGCCTTTAGCATTTTACCTCCATATAAAACACTCTAAAACTGGTTCCTATAAACAGGGAAAAATGAGCAGAATCTCAAGCCAAAAAAATGCTCACCACTGATGTCACAATATTTAAGGGCTTCACTGCCGTCCTCCGCAGCTAAATTAACATTCAAACTTTTCAGGGCATGCTCCAAGTTACGTATGCCAATCTTGCCATTATCAACACTTGTCAAGATACAAGCAGCTTCTTTAAATGCTACAAAGATAAATAAATATATATAAGATACTATTATTTTAAAAAATGCAAAATAGTTTGTCCAGAGTCCACTATAGGTGAACTCTCAATTTAAGTATATATATTTAACTAAAATCTCTGCAGAAAAAAAGCAAAGTATTTTCTACTTGTAACTGACAACCTATTTATTTCAAGCAGCATTTAAAAAAATTAAGGGCGCCTAGGTGGCTCAGTCGGTTAGCCATCCAACTTCAGCTCAGGTCATGATCGCATGGTTCCTGGGTTTAAGCCCCGCATTGGGCTCTGGGCTAAAAACTCAGAGCCTAGAGCCTGCTTCAGATTCTGTGTCTCTCTCTCTGCCCCTCTTCCACTTGTTCTCTCTCTCTCTCTCTCTTAAAACTAAACATTTAAGAAAAGAAAAATTAAACCAAAAAATTATATGCAGAATTTGATGGGTTATCTGAATCCATTCATCCATTAAATACTGAATAAGCTGTGACCCTTTCTTAAATAATAGTAACGTCCTGTACATGTAGATCTAAAGACTTCTATCAACTGATGAAATAAACCAAAAAAAAAAAAAAAAAAAAGCTAAAATTTGAGATTAAAGCTCTTGATCTCCAGGGCCACTACCAGTCTATATTGTGCTTTTGTGTGAATTGAAAAAAGGCACACCTCTCTATGTATCAATTACAAAGAGGCATACCTTCCTCTAGGTAGCTGCAATCTAGCATTGGTGGTCCCAGCCTGGAGAGCACAGTGGAATGTAGAATGCATTTCAGTCTCTACTTGTACCCTTTCAACCAGGCATCTCTGTGCAAGCACAACCCATGCAACCAAATGTAGTCCTGTTGATACCACACCAATTTAAAATATAAAACATGATCATTACTGGGAGTTTCAATTTTTTGTCAATACCATTTCTCACCCCATTTCTCTCTCAACCCCAAAATGAAGTTGTCGTGTATGTTTCCATAGTCCGAAAATCGTTGCATTATACTAACAGATCTAAACCTTCAGTTGGAAAGAATACCATAATACCATTTTAGACCTATATTCATTTTTACTAACATTTATTTTATAGCTACTAAAACCAACAATGAAAATTTCAGCCCTCTTAAAGAGTTTCCTTTAAATTCCTTGAAGACAGGGACTTTAGAATTTGTCTTGTCTATAAATAAAATTATAATACATTATATAGTTGGTACTATGAGAAAAATGTGTGCCAGATATGAGCACTGAGCACTCAGATATAAAGCACTGAGACAGTTCACCTAACCTATAACTCTGAAAAGTCTTATGGGTTGAGGAGTGATGTTTGAGCTGAGTTTGGGGGGAAAATGTGAATTTGTTTGACAGAAAATATACAGAAAGGAAACAGCACATGCAAATATATGGAACCAAAAGCACATGGAAGATATGGAACCAATTTAAATTATAATAAGTAATATGGCTACAGAATAAATACAAATGCAGAAGTGATGAGAGATGAGCTAATGAGATAAGAAGACAGATTTATTGTCATTCTTTAATTCCATAAATATTCACAATTATATAAGTCAATAATATAAAAGATTTGAAACAATGCCTAGCACAGTAAATATCATATAATATTAGCTATTAAATTAGCTATTAATAAGGGGCTTCTGAAAGCCAAAATTGTGCTAGGATCTGGAGAAACAATGCTAGGACTTCTGGCAAAATGGAAACATGGTTCTTGGCCCAATGATGCTTCCAGGCACGTAAGAAAAAGAATCATTAACCAAATAATCAAAAATATGACTAGAAAACAACCAGATTTTAACATGGGCAGAAGACCTAAATAGACCTTTTTCTGAAGAAGACATACAGATGGCCAACAGACACACGAAAAGATATTCATCACCAATCTCAGGGAAATGCAAATCACAACAACAATGAGATATCACCTTACACATGTCAGAATGACTAAAATCAAAAACATAAGAAGTAACAAGTGCTGGCGAGGACGTGGAGAAAAAGCAGCCCTTGTGCAATGTTGGTGGAATGTAAATTGGTACGGCTGATGTGGAAACAGTATGGAGGTTCCTCAAAAAGTAAAAACAGAAATACTATTTGACCCAACAATTCCACTACTGGGTATTTACCCAAAGAGAACAAAAACACTAATTCAAAAAGGTATATGCACCCCTATATGTTTATTGCAGCATTATTTACAATAGCCATGATATGGAAGTATCTCAACTATCTATCAATAGGTGAATGAATAAAGAGGTGGTATATTATGGAATTTGACACAACCATGGAAAAGAATGAGATTGTTTTTTTGCCATTTGCAACAACATGGATGGACCTAGAGGGTATTATACTAAGTGAAATATGTCAGACTGAGAAAGACAAACACCATATGATTGCACTCATAGGTGGAATCTAAAAAACAAATAAAAAAAAAAGAAAAGCAAAATCAGACCTAAAAATACAGGAACAAACTGATGGTGGCCAGAGAGAAGGGGGGATAATGGGTAAAATGGGTAAAGGGGAGTAGGAGATACGGGTTTCCAGGAATGTAATGACTATGTCATGGGAATAAAAGGCACAGGAAAGGGAATATAGTCAGTGATACTGTAATATTGTTGTATGGTGACAAATGGCTATGTTTGTGGTGAGCATAGCAAAATGTATAATCACTACACCTGAAACGAATATAACATTGTGTGTCCACCGTACTCAAATAAAAAAATTTAATGAGAAATTATATTATTTTGGTCTTAATGAATTAAGATAATTCAAAGTTCTCTAATATTTTTGCTACTTTTTTTCCTAAGTAAGCTCTACACCCAACATGGGGCTTGAACTCATGACCCTGAGGTCAAGAGTTGCATGTTCTACCAACTGAACCAGTCAGATGCTCCTACTTTTGTCACTTTATAAGCTAAAATATATTGAGCATTTCTAGTGTCATTTAAAAAAATATTAATGGGTATTTATAGTATGAAGTAAATGCTATGAAAAAGACATAGTTTAATGAAAGCTTATAATAAAAGAAGCTGACCTCGACTACCAGATAATGACAGGCTCCCTAGAGGAAATTGACATTCATTCAATTTTTTTTTTTAATGTCTATTTTTGAGACAGAGAAGGAGACACAGAATCTGAAGCAGGCTCCATGCTCTGAGCTGTCAGCACGAAGCTCAGCACAGAGCTCAAACTCACAGACTACGACATCATGACCTGAGCCAAAGTGAGACACTTAACCAACTGAGTCACCCAGGCACCCCATCACTCATTTGAAAGATGAGTAAACATTAACTAGGCAAAGAGTGTCAGGGAAACCTATTCCAGGGAACAAAATACGCAAAAGCTTTGTAGTTGGATTTCGAAGGAAATGAAAGAAAATGCAGAAAGCAAGGGTAATGGTACAAAATTATACCAGAGAGCTAGGACATGCAGGATTTTGATCTTTAACAACAATGGAAAATGTTTAAAGAGTTGAAAATAGGGGGACATCACACAATCAGATTACTTTTTTGAAAAAAAACAATTACTCTGGCTGGAGTGGGACGAATGGACTAGGAATCCATTGGCACCTGGCAATGATCCTAAAAAATAACTCTTTCATAGGGAATGCTTTCTTGTATACATATATAAAGTCCTTACCATCTGCTGTTGGTAGTTTCAGATTTGAAGACAAAGCCTCTTTCCTAAAGTCTGCAAATTTAAATAGAGAGATTAGGCCATAAGGAACAGCATAATGATTTTACCCAGTTTGGAAGAAAACCAATGGATAAATTACATACTTCATTTCTCAATAACATTTAGCATTGACCATTCCCTTCTTCTCAAAATCCTCCACTAGCTTCCAGAATAACGTTCTCTACTCATCTTCCTCTTACTTCTTAGACTCCATGGATTCGTCAAGCTCCACCAAGCTTCTTAAATGTGGCTGAGATTCTAATGTTACAAATGCTTCCTTTATCCCTAAGAGAACAGCTTAATCCCCAGGCTCATATATTCAATAACATGTTTAATTATTAGTCTGAATTGTCCTTCTTTAGTCCTGCCTGTCTGTCTGTCTGTCTGTCTGTCTATCTATCTATCTATCTATCTATCTATCTATCTATGTAATTCTGGAGCTTTTCCTAAGGACAAGGTGCAGTGATACCCTTCATCCTATACATTTTCTACAAAAATGCAAATTGATACAGAGATCTATTTGAGGGACAAGTGACAGAAACAAAATATGTCCATTTGCATAGATGGACCACATTGCAGTTAGAGAGCAGTTTAGAATAACTCACAACTAGTACAGGTATTACCTTGAAGCAAAAGGGGGTTAGAATCAAGATACATTATATTTACATTAGTTTTTAAAATGTGATCTAAGCAGGATTAAAAAAAATATAACTAACCTATTAAAAAGTACTTTCAAAATAGTAGGTTTGGCAATTTTACAAGATAACTCTAAAACAGAATTTCTCAACCTGAGCAAAATTACATTTGGGGCCAGCTAATTATGTGGGGGAGTGCTGTCCTCTACATTATAGGGTGGTTAGCAGCATCCCTCACCTCTACTCACCAGATCCCAGCACTCCTCCCCCATCAGTTTTGACAATCTAAACTGTCTTTGCATATTGCCAGTTTTTCCCTGAGACACAGATCTGATCTCATTTTTTAGCTGAAGTTAAATTTAAAGGCAGGAGATGGCTTTCCAAGTATTGATAAAATCCATCTGGGTATATCCCAGATAAGAATATGGATGGATCAGGTAAATTCTTTGTAAATAGAGCAAATAGCCAGATCAACACTTACACAGAATGTTATATAGACCAACGGTTTAATTGTTCAACAATAACTTGTATTTTTCAAAGAGCCTTTCACCTAAAAGAAAAAGAAAGCTAGACAACTATTAGGACCTCTCTAAAATTCATAAAAGGAAAGGGATTAACTTTGAAATAAAATTACTCTAGAAAGAAACATTTTATTTTTTTTTTTTTTAATTTTTTTTTTTCAACGTTTATTTATTTTTGGGACAGAGAGAGACAGAGCATGAACGGGGGAGGGGCAGAGAGAGAGGGAGACACAGAATCGGAAACAGGCTCCAGGCTCTGAGCCATCAGCCCAGAGCCCGACGCGGGGCTCGAACTCCCGGACCGCGAGATCGTGACCTGGCTGAAGTCGGACGCTTAACCGACTGCGCCACCCAGGCGCCCCGAAAGAAACATTTTAAAGCCATATGACAATATATATAAATACTTTCAGACCAAGTTTACAATGCAGTCCAAGAGATCATCCAGGAATTTGATATTGTAATAACTAAACCTCCGTGAATATAGAATATAAGATAGATCTCTAAATCTGATCTGTAGTAAATTGCATTTCAATACATTTACAGTAGGATTTAGGAACTAAGTATTAAGATTTAATTAATTAAGTATTTGGTAAAATATTTTAAAACCTTGGATAAAATTTTAGAAGAAATTTTTATTACAAGTTACTGGTTATCTGCTCAATCAACTCACCGTCGAGCAAGGAATCATCCAGCATTTCTTGAAAACTATTATCAGTGAAATAAATTCTATTGGTGTTTCCAAGTACATCTGCATAGTTGTCCTTGCCAGACTGATCACTTTCCTCCATACATTCCAATGTACCGATGATGTCATTCAATGCTACAAACACAGAGAATATACATGCAACATGTAATTCAGTCCACGGATCTAAATTTTTGGGACATAACAGTAAAACTGATGGATTCTTCCAGTTTTGCACTGTCCAAAATGGCAGCCACTACCCACATGTGGCCATTTAAAAAGGTAGAGCAATCCATTCTCCACTATAGTTTTCTATAGTCCCTTATCTTTATTCTTAAGATTATTTTGTTAAAACTCCGGGTTCTGCGTGGGCTATTCCTTTATGAACAAAAAAGTATGCCAAAGTTTCTCTAGTCATTCTATTAACGAGCTCACCATTTCATAAAAAATACCCTCCATTCGTCACAACTGCTCCCAAACTCCAATCCTTCCCTTTCTACTTTCTTTCCCTACACCCCTTGCTCCTGTCAGCTCACTTTACCCAATTTAGAGAATCAGCAAAGCCTATTATGTTTAGCATGATAATATCAAACATCTGAACTAGGAAATCCATGACTGACCACCCCCCCCCTTAAAACAAACAAACAAACAAAAACCTCTTCACATTTCTAAAGTACATGTCTAAAAAAATAATCTTTCAGAATTCATTAAGAGAAATATATAATAAATTCCTTTAAAATTAGCTAATTTATGTGAAAGTATAATTTAATATATTATGTTGTTCCATGAGTTAGTCATTAGTCATTGGTAAGAAGTTTCAAAAATAGGCCATGTGAGGAATGGTTGAAGGGAAATCTGAGTCCAGAGAAAAGACGATTCAACGTAAAAGAAAGAAAATATAAGAGCTCTCCTCCCATCCCTGGAGGGCTACTGACAGGGGGAAGAGTCCAAATGTTAAGTTTGGGAATGGAATTATAAGGCAGGATTTCCATCAAATATGTGAAACAATTGACTCGTTCTATAGCTGTCCAAAAATTACGGAATGGGCTGCTTCAAAAAGTCATAAGGATTTCCAAGACAAACAGTAGGATCAGTGTACATTACGATTAGCCTGTCCCTGAAACCCACTAATGTGGTTTTTAAAAAAAATTTTTTTTAATGTTTATTTCTGAGACAGAGAGAGACAGAGCATGAGTGGGGGAGGGGCAGAGAGAGAGGGAGACCCAGAATCTGAAGCAGGCTCCAGGCTCTGAGCTGTCAGCACAGAGCCGGACGCAGGGCTCGAACTCACAGACCGCGAGATCATGACCTGAGCCAAAGTTGGACGCTCAACCGACTGAGCCACCCAGGCACCCCTAATGTGGTTTTTAAATAAACATGTAGGGGCGCCTGGGTGGCGCAGTCGGTTGAGCGTCCGACTTCAGCCAGGTCACGATCTCGCGGTCCGTGAGTTCGAGCCCCGCGTCGGGCTCTGGGCTGATGGCTCAGAGCCTGGAGCCTGTTTCCGATTCTGGGTCTCCCTCTCTCTCTGCCCCTCCCCCGTTCATGCTCTGTCTCTCTCTGTCCCAAAAATAAATAAACGTTGAAAAAAAAAAATTTAAAAATCTGAAAAGTATCTATCTACTTCTTTACACCCAGAAATGACTCCGCTTCCATTTTCCTAAACATATACCTATGTTGTTATTCTTCTCCTGACAGCGCTCATTGACCAAATAGTCATTTGAATGTCATTCAAATAAATTACCAGTGATAATTAAGTTTTAAACTTATTTTCCCAATAGAAAAGTACACAAACTCCCTGAGTATGATCTCCATTGGTTTTAGGTCTATGATTTTAACTTTTAAGCAAAAATGGAAGTGGTAGGAAATACCCATGGTACCAAAATGCACATGGTCACTGTTGTATGTTAACAAAATCCAAAGAAAGGAACATGAGGAATGTCTACTAAAGGAAAAGGTAGAAGATTTCTGAGAAATTCTATAATATATAAGCCTTTACATAGCGTAGAGTCCTAAGTCTGAGGCTAAAAATGGTACAGAAAATTTTCATATCTGAAAAACTGTAAAGCTAGTATCTGACTTTACATAAAGTCCAGAACAAAACACACACACACACACACACACACACAAATAACAACAAAAAAAGGGATTTAAAATAGGTTTACACAGGCCCCATCCCAGAAAAAGGCTTTTTTCTTTCATCATGGATGCTGCCAACTTTTAATCAAAATCAAGTTTTGCCTGCCTTAAAACAGTTCAATGCCAACATCGTAAGCAGAAATTAACAGAACTAGAAATTCTAAAAAACAAAACACAAAGACATCCATTCAATAAAAGTAAATTGAACAGTCACAAATAATTTACTAGTTACCTTTTAACACGGAGGCATCACGAATATCCTTTACCACTTGTCCAAATTCTTCTATCTGTACTTCATCATCTTCTGCAAGAAAAACATTTTTTTAAGTTTATTTATTTATTTTGGGGGGGGGGAGGGGAAGAGAGAGAGGGAGAGAGAGAATCCCAAGCAGGCTCCATCCTGTCAGCACAGAGCCAGACAAGGGGCTCGAGTCCACGACTGTGAGATCATGACCTGAGCTGAAATCAAGAGTTGGACGCTTAACTGATTGAGCCATTCAGGCACACCCGCCCCCCCATCTTTTTCCTTTTTTAACATACACCATGGTCAAAAAGAGGATCCTAGGTCAGGAATGCTTACGTTCTTTCTCACGTTTCTAAAGCTCTGTTGAAATACTTAAGCAGTTCACTTGGTCATTTCCCCCACTTTATTCAGAGAAACTCAACTTTTATGATTTATATATTGAGGGACTCTGTAAGATTTCATTTAGAAGAAAAGGATTCTACTGCTTTACCAGCACCACATATAAATACAAAACCAAAAATAACAAGGTTCAAAACTTTGCAAACCACTGCATTAAAATAAGAATTAAATCACGTTGTACTGAAGGTCCAATAAAAGGTCTCAGTAAAAGAGAGGGAAAAAAATCGCTATTATCAGGTAGTATCATATTTTCATCAACCCTCCTCATCTCAAATATGTTAATAAACAAAACAACCAACACACTTAAAGTCCAAAATTACCAGTCTCACTTAAACAGGAGCTTAATGAAGAAAAAGGGGTAGGTAATCCTCACAGGGAAAGACAGTTCTTTGACAAAGACCATAGACAGCATGCTCTTGTTACTAGGCTAGTTTTGCATAAACATTTCACATAAAAGAGTATAATAGTACATTTGTAACTTCAAGGTATGAAAAATACGAAGGAGTGGAAATGTTCACCTGTGGTTGTGTACTACCTGTCTCCTACATGCAGAACATCAGCAGCAAATGATAGTCTTATTTGAAAAACTGTAGAGGCGCCTGGGTGGCTCAGTTGGTTAAGCGTCCGACTTCGGCTCAGGCCAAGATCTCATGGTTCATGAGTTTGAGGCCCGCAACGGGCTCTGTGCTGACAGCCCAGACCCTGGAACCTGCTTCTCATTCTGTGTTTCCCTCTCTCTCTGCCCCTCCCCCCGCTCCTGCTCTGTCTCTCTCTGTCTCTCTCTCTCTCAGAAATAAATGCTAAAAAAAAATTTTTTTTTTAATTTTTTTTTCAACGTTTTTATTTATTTTTGGGACAGAGAGAGACAGAGCATGAACGGGGGAGGGGCAGAGAGAGAGGGAGACACAGAATCGGAAACAGGCTCCAGGCTCCGAGCCATCAGCCCAGAGCCTGACGCGGGGCTCGAACTCCCGGACCGCGAGATCGTGACCTGGCTGAAGTCGGACGCTTAACCGACTGCACCACCCAGGCGCCCCTAAAAATTTTTTTTAAGAAAAATTATAGTCCACGGTCTTTGTTTTACTTTGTAAACTCATTTTTGTTTTGTTTGAATCTTTTTTTACTTGCTAACTTAGTAGTGGTGGTGGCCACCACGAAGTCTATTTTACAGTATGGATATCTGAAGTCATGTTAATAAAAAAACGGGAAACTGGGGCGCCTGGGTGGCGCAGTCGGTTAAGCGTCCGACTTCAGCCAGGTCACGATCTCACGGTCCGTGAGTTCGAGCCCCGCGTCAGGCTCTGGGCTGATGGCTCGGAGCCTGGAGCCTGTTTCTGATTCTGTGTCTCCCTCTCTCTCTGCCCCTCCCCCGTTCATGCTCTGTCTCTCTCTGTCCCAAAAATAAATAAACGTTGAAAAAAAAAATTAAAAAAAAACGGGAATAGATCTCTTCACATTTCCTAACAGTCCCCTGTGTTCACGGGGACATGCCATTTTCCGGTTGCATATTACACAACTTGAAGGTAGTCAATGCATATGTGATCAATTTAGAGTAACAATAAATTAGATATTAACATTTTTTCTGTTGGACAACCAAACAATCTGAGGTTTCTTTATATGTTCTAAGTGTATGTATTGGCATATCAACCAAGTACAAGATACAAGGGAAAAAAAAGATTGACAAAAGGCAGACCGACAGTCTTATATATCTTTTAATTGTAATATTGGAATACTTACCATCCACTGTTGTTAGTTTCAGTGCAGCTAGGAATTCATTTTTTTTCAAGTTACTATTCAAGTTAGACAGAGTGGTCCACAGGTGAGAAATATTCATCTTCCCTTTGCTGAGATTATGGAGGTTTTCAATAGCATCAGGCAATACTGAAAGGTAGATCACACACAAGTTTTACAACACCCTTGTCCAAGAAGTTAATACAGTTAAACTATTACCTGGAACAGTCAGGAACTAAGGTTTTTATGGCTAAGAAGAATAACAAATATGTTATAAATGATTGCCAATTTTCAAACATTAAAACACAATAAAATATTTAACACCAAAATTAGTGTTTCTTTGAGGATTCTGAAATATTTCAAGAACTTATAGTGACCCTCTGCTGAATAACCAATATAAAGAGTCGTTTTCATTGACTTACAGATTTACAGAAGTCTGAGTTCATAAACAACTCCAACTGATTAAACCATGAATTAAACCATGAAACCAAAATAGCTTTTGCTCTACATCTCCCCCGAACATTGTTCCCTGGATCTTACTTTCTCTTCAATCTACTACTGCAGCCCATGGAAAGAAATTTTGTGGGGTTTTTTGTTTTGTTTTTGTTTTGTTTTTAATTCCAATGGAAAACCTTCGGAAGGTTTAAGGGGCAGGGAGTGAAATTATCTCATTACCAATGTGTAAAAAGATCACTCTACTACTGTATAGAGAATAGACTCTCTGGAAGATCAAGCAGTTAGGAAGCTAGTTCAGAGAAAAAGATGACAGTGGCTTCAGCAAGGGTAACAGTGATGAGAACGGAAGTGGACAAACATAGGATGTGTTTGGAGAATAAAACTGAAAGTATTTAAAAAAATTTTTTTTAAGTTTGTTTAAGATTTTATTTTTAAGCAATCTCTACACCTGATTGTGGGGCTCAAACTTACAACCCAGAGATTAAAAGTCACTCGCTTTATCAACTGCACCAGCCAGGTGCCCCAAGACTGAGAGTATGTAGTGATGAATTGAATGAGAAGCTGGGGCCATGAAGAACTCCTAGGTTTAGAACTTAGAAGCTGAGTGGACAGTGGTGTCGAAAACTGAGGTAAGAGAGCCTAGGGAAAGAATAAGATCGATGGACAGCAAGAATTCTTTTTTATACATATTAAGTATGAGATACATGGGGAGTCAAAAGAACAGCAATATTATTTAAAGCAATAAGATGATTCGGGAAGAGGCTTAGAGAATGGGACTCAGAATGGATCCTGGGATCATGCTAATATGAAAGCCAGTCAGAAAAGAAGGAGCCAGCAAACAAGACCAAAAAAGAGCTAGGTCTACAATGGAATATTATTCAGTTATGAGAAAGAAGGAAATCCTGACATTAGGGACAAAAGAGTGACAAGCACTATGCTTGGTCAGATAAATCAGAGAAAGACAAATACTATAAGGTCTCACAGCTGAGAAAGCAGAACTCAGAAACAGAGTAGAATGGTGGTTACCAGGAAATTGGGAAGAGGCTGGTCAAGGGTACTAATTTACAATTAGAAGATGAATAAGTTCTGGGCTTCTAAGGCACAGCATTGTGATTATAGTTAGCAATACTATATTATATACTTGAATGTTGCTAAGAGAATAAATCTTGGTGTTCTCACCACAAAAATAGAAATGATCATTATGTGATGTGATGATGCTGTTAGTTAACACTATGGTGGTCATCGTATTGCAATATATAAGTGTATCAAATCAACACTTTGTACACCTTAAATTCACACAATGTTATATGCCAATTATATCTCAATTTTAAAGAAAAAAGAGGAAAAGCCAATAAGGTGGGGAAAAAATGAGATGACAATGTCACAGAAAACATAAGGAGAAGAATTTTGAAGAATAAACATATTAAATTAAAAATAATAATGGTATGGGGGCGCCTGGGTGGCGCAGTCGGTTAAGCGCCCGACTTCAGCCAGGTCACGATCTCGCGGTCCGTGAGTTCGAGCCCCGCGTCGGGCTCTGGGCTGATGGCTCAGAGCCTGGAGCCTGTTTCCGATTCTGTGTCTCCCTCTCTCTCTGCCCCTCCCCCGTTCATGCTCTGTCTCTCTCTGTCCCAAAAATAAATAAACGTTGAAAAAAAATTTTTTTAATAAAAAAAAAATAATAATGGTTGAATCATTATGCTGCACACCTGAAACTAATGTAATACTGTATGTTAATTATACTTGAGTTAAAAAAAACTACGAGAGGTAAACAAGATGAAAACAGAAATTTGGCAAATGGAGTTAACAAAGTGAGATTTAACTTTTGTAAAAAGCTAAGGTGGAATGTCAAGGTCAAAAACCTGAATGAGTGGGGTTTTTTAAGTTTATTTTATTTCTATTTTGAGAGAGACAGAGAGAATGAGAGCAGGGAAGGGACAGAGAGACAGTGAGAGAGAGAGAATCCCAAGCAGGCTCCATGCTGTCAGTCAGCACAGAGGCCAACATAGGGCTTGAACCCACAAAACTGTGAGACCATGACCCGAGCCAAAATCGAGAGTTGGATGCTCAACCAACGGAGCCACCAAAGCACCCCATGAATGAGTGTTTTTATTTTTTATTTTTGAATGTTTATTTTTGAGAGAGAGAGAGAGAGAGACAGAGCATGAGCTGGTGAGGGACAGAGAGAAAGAGGGAGACACAGACTCTGAAGCAGGTTCCAGGCTCTGAGCTGTCAGCACAGAGCCTGACACAGGGCTCAAACGGCTCAAACAGCACAGAGCCTGACACAGGGCTCATGAACAGCATGATCATGACCTGAGGCAAAGTCGAACGCTTAGCCGACTGAGCCACCCAGGTGCCCCCTATAAGGAGAGAACTGGCAATATAGAATGACGATAGCCAGATTCCCCTTCAATTTCCAATGCAAAACACACTCTATACTGAGTTAAAATATCAATAAAAATAATATTTGGTGATGAACTGAATCAGAGAAGTGGAAGTGGTGGAGCTAGGGCCATAAGGAAAAAAAAAGACCAAGAATGACTCCTAACTTTTCAGCCTAAACAACTGAATGCTAAGCTCAATAGAAACGGAAATCACCAGATGCCAGAAGTGAGGAAGAATTATCGTGTGTGTGCCTGAGCTGACGCCATGGCAGTCAGATGGTATAACGCATAAGTAGAGAACATAAGCTCTGAGTTGCTTTTTTTTTTTTTGTAATTAATTCATTTATTTTGAGTGAGAGAGAGAGAGAGAGAGCATGTGGAAGGGGCAGAGAGAGGGAATCCCAAGCAGGCTTCTCACCGTTGCATGGAGCCTGATGCAGGGCTTGAGCTCACAAACTGTGAAATCATGACCTGAGCCGAGATCAACAGTCAGATGCTTAACTGACTGAGCCACCGAGGCGCCCCATGAGTTGCCTTTTTTTTTTTGAGAGACAGAGTGTGTGCATATGGGAGAGGGGCAGAGAGAGAGAGAGAGAGACAGAATGCTTTTTTTTAAAAATATAACTTATTGTCAAGTTAGCTAACATACAGTGTGCTCTTGGCTTTAAGAGTAGATTCCCATGATTCATCGCTTACATACAACACCCAGTACTCATCCCAACAAGTACCCTCCTCAATGCCCATCACCCATTTTCCCCTCCCCCACAGTCTCCCCATCAATCCTCAGTCTGTTCTCTGTATTCAGAAGTCTCTTATGGTTTGCCTTCCTCCCTCTTTGTTTGAAACTATTTTTTCCTCTTCCCTTCCCTCATGGTCTTCGGTTAAGTTTCTCAAATTCTACATATGAGTGAAAACATGATATCTCTCTTGCTCTGACTTATTTCACTTAACATAATACCCTCCAGTTCCATCCATGTTGTTGCAAATGGCAAGATTTCATTCTTTCTCATTGCCGGTAGTATTCTGGTATGTGTCTGTGTGTGTGTGTGTGTGTGTGTGTGTGTGTGTATCACATCTTTTTTATCCATTCATCAGTGGATGGACATTGGCTCTTTCCATAATGTGGCTATTGTTGATAGTGCTATTATAAACATTGGGGTACATGTGCCCCTATGAATCAGCACTCCTGTATCCTTTGGATAAATTCCTAGTAGTGCTATTGCTGGGTTGTAGGGTAATCCTATTTTTAATTTCTTGAGGAACCTCTACACTGTTTTCCAGAGAGGCTGCACCAGTTTGCACTCCCACCAAAAGTGCAAGAGGGCTCCCATTTCTCCACATCCTCACCAACATCTGTTGTTTCCTGAGTTGTTAATTTTAGCCACTCTGACCTGTGTGAGGTGGTATCTCAGTGTGGTTTTGATTTGTATTTCCCTAATGATGAGCGATGTTGAGCATCTTTTCATGTGTCTGCTGGCCATCTGGATGTCTTCTTTGGAAAAGTGTCTGCTCACGTCATCTGTCCGTTTCTTCACTGGTTTGTTTGTCGGGTGTTGAGCTTGGTAAGTTCTTTATAGACTTTGGATACTAGCCCTTTATCTGACATGTCATTTGTAAATATCTTCTTCCATTCGATCAGTTGCCTTTTAGTTTTGTTGATTGTTTCCTTTGCTGTGCAGAAACTTTTTATCTTGATGAGGTCCCAATAGTTCATTTTTGCTTTTATCTCCCTTGCCTTCAGAGACGTATCAAGTAAGAAGTTGCTGTGGCTGAGGTCAAAGAGGTTGTTGACTGTTTTCCCCTCTAGGGTTTTGATGGTTTCCTGTCTCACATTTAGGCCCTTCGTCCACTTTGAGTTTATTTTTGTGTATGGTGTGAGAGAGTGGTCCAGTTTCCTTCTTCTGCATGTTACTGTACAGTTCTTCCAGCACCATTTGCTAAAGAGACTTTCTTTTTTTCCTTGGATACTCTTCCCTGCTTCATCAAAGATTAGTTGGCCATACATTTGTGGGTCCAGTTCTGGGTTCTGTATTCTATTCCACTGGTCTATGTGCCTATTTTTGTGCCAATACCATACTGTCTTGATGATTACAGCTTTGTAGTAGAGGCTGAAGTCTGGGATTGTGATGCTTCCTACTTTGGTTTTCCTGTTCAACATTACTTTGGCTATTCGGGGTCTTGTGTGGTTCCCTACAAATTGAAAGATTGTTTGTTCTAGCTCTGAGAAGAATGCTGGTGCAATTTTGAGTGGGATTACACTGAATGTGTAGATTGCTTTGGGTACTATCCACATTTTAACAATATTTTTTCTTCCAATCCATGAGCCTGGAATGCCTTTCCATTCTTTGTGTCTCCTTCAATTTCTTTCATAAGTTTTCTACAGTTTTCAGCATACAGATCTTTTACCTCTTTGGTTAAACTTATTCCTAGGTATTTTATGGTTCTTGATACAATTGTAAATGGGATCGATTCTTTGATTTCTCTTACTATTGCTTCATTCTTGCTGTATAGAAATGCAACCAATTTCTGTACATAGGTTTTATATCCTGCAACTTTGCTGAATTCATGTATCAGTTCTAGAAGTTTTTTGGTGGAGTCTTTTGAGTTTTCCATGTAGAGTATCATGTCATCTGCAAAAAATGAAAGTTTGACTTCTTTGCCAATTTGGATGCCTTTTATTTCCTTTTGTTGTCTGATTGCTGAGGCTAGGACTTCCCACACTATATTAAACAACAGTGGTGAGAGTAGACATCCCTGTTGTATTCCTGATCTCAGGGGGTAAACTCTCAGTTTTTCCCCATTGAGGATGATATTAGCTTGGGCTTTTCATATGTAGATTTGATGATGTTAGGATATGTTCCTTCTATCCCAACTTTCTGGAGGGTTTTTACACAATGATGCTGTATTTTGTCAGATGCTTTTTCTGCACCTACTGACAGGATCATATTGTTCTCATCCTTTCTTCTATCGATGTGATATACCACATTGATTGATTTGCGAATACTGAACCAGTCCTGCAGCCCAGGAATGAATCCCACTTGATCATGGTTAATAATTCTTTTAATATACTGTTGAATTCAATTTGCTAGTATCTTGTTGAGAATTTTTGCATCCATGTTCATCGGGGATATTGGCCTGTAATTCTCCTTTTTAGTGGGGTCTCTGTCTGGTTTGGGAATCAAGGTAATGCTGGCTACATAGAATTAGTCCAGAAGCCTTCCTTCCATTTCTATTGTTTGGAACAGCTTGAGAAGAATAGGTACTAACTCTGCTTTAAATGTCTGGTAGAAGTCCCTTGGGTAGCCATCTGGCCCATTTGTTGGGACTCATTTGTTGGGATATTTTTGATAACTGATTCAATTTCTTCACTGGTTGTGGGTCTGTTCAAATTTTCTATTTCTTCCAGTTTGAGTTTTGGTAGTGTGTGGGTGTCTAGGAATTTGTCCAATTTCTTACAGATTGTCCAGTTTGTTGGCATATAATTTTTCACAGTATTCTCTAATAATTGTATTTCTGTGGTGTTGGTTGTGATCTCTCCTCTTTCATCGGTGATTTTATCTATTTGGGTTCTCTCTCTTTTCTTTTTGAGAAGTCTGGCTAGGGTTTTATCAATTTTGTGTATTGTTTCCAAAAGCCACCTCTTAGATTAATTGATCTGTTCTACTGTGTTTTTTGTTTTTTGGGGGTTTTTTTTGGATTCCCTATTGTTTAGTTCTGCTCTAATCTTTGTTATTTCTCTTCTTCTGCTGGCTTTGGGGTTTCTTTGTTGCTCTGCTTCTAGTTCCTTTAGGTGTGAGGGTAGATTCTGTATTTGGGATTTTTCTTGTTTCTTGAGATAGGCCTGGATTGCAGTGTATTTTCCTCTTAGGACTGCCTTTGCTGCATCCCAAAGGGTTGGGAATGTTATATTTTCATTTTCATTTGCTTCCGTATATTTTTAAATTTCTTCTTTAACTGCCTAATTGACCCACTGATTCTTTAGTAGGATGTTCTTTAACCTCCATGCATTAGGAGGCTTTCCAAATTTTGTCTTGTGGTTGATTTCAAGTTTCATAGCATTGTGATCTGAAAATATGCATGGTATGATCTCAATCCTTTTATATTTATTTAGGGTTGCTTTGTGACCCAGTATGTGATCTATTTTGGAGAATGTTCCATGTGCACTCGAGAAGAATGTGTATTCTGCTGCTTTGGGTAAAAAGTTCTGAATATATTTGTCAAGTCCATCTGGTCCAGTGTATCATTCAAGACCGTTGTTTCTTTATTAATTTTCTGCCTAGGTCATCTCTCCATTACTGTAAGTGGAGTATGAAAGTCCTCTACAGGGAAGATGGTGGCGTAGGAGGACGCTGGGCTCACCGCATCCTGCTGATCACTTAGATTCCACCTACACCTGCCTAAATAACCCAGAAAACTGCCAGAAGACTAGCAGAACGGATTCTCCAGAGCCAAGCGTAGACGAGAGAACCACAGAAGAGGGTAGGAAGGGTGGAGAGGCGGTGCATGCTACAGACTGGCGGGAGGGAGTCGGGGCAGAGGGGCAGCCTGTCGGCCAAGCAGAGGCCCCGAGTCTGGCTTGCAAAAGCAGAGGGGCCGGACGGAGTGTGTTCGGACGGCAAGCAGGACTTAACATCTGGAAGGTTATAAGTTAAGTTAACAGCTCTGCTCAGAGAGCGGGAAGGCTGGAGGACAATGGGAGCGAGAGTTGTTGAGCCCCGGACAACAAAGCTCAGCTTGGTGGGGAACAAAGGCGCTCGCCAGTGCCATCTCCCTTGCCCATCCCCCAGCCAAAATCCCAAAGGGAACCAGTTCCTGCCAGGGAACTTGCTTGCACTGCGCAAACATCCAACGTTGTGCTACTGCAGATCCATCCCACCGGAGGCGGATCTGACTCCCTCCCGGTGCCGCAGGGCCCCTCCCAAAGCTGATCACAGAAGGATAAGCGAGCGAAGCCTGCCCCTCCTGCCCCTGTGCACCTTGCCGATCCACCGCAGCTAATACGCCAGATCCCCAGCACCATAAGCCTGGCAGTGTGCAAGTAGCCCAGACGGGCCACGCCACCCCACAGTGAATCCTGCCCCTAGGAGAGGGGAAGAGAAGGTACACACCAGTCTGACTGTGGCCCCAGCAGTGGGCTGGGGGCAGACATCAGGTCTGACTGCGGCCCCACCCACCAACGCAAGTTATTCGAGACAGCACAGGGGAAGTGCCCTGCAGTCCCGCACCACTCCAGGGACTGTCCAAAATGACCAAACGGAAGAATTCCCCTCAAAAGAATCTCCAGGAAATAACAACAGCTAATGAACTGATCAAAAAGGATTTAAACAATATAACAGAAAGTGAATATACAATAATAGTCATAAAATTAATTGCTGGGCTTGAAAACAGTATAGAGGACAGCAGAGAATGTATTGCTACAGAGATCAAGGGACTAAGGAACAGCCAGGAGGAGCTAAAAAATGCTATAAATAAGCTGCAAAATAAAAGGGAAACAACCACGGCTCGGATTGAAGAGGCAGAGGAGAGAATAGGTGCACTAGAAGATAAAATTATGGAAAAAGAGAGAGCTGAGAAAAAGATAAAAAAAATCCAGGAGTATGAGGAGAAAACTAGAGAACTAAGTGATGCACTAAAGAGAAATAATCTACGCATAATTGGTATTCCAGAGGAGGAAGAGAGAGGGAAAGGTGCTGAAGGTGTACTTGAAGAAATCATAGCTGAGAACTTCCCTGATCTGGGGAAGGAAAAGGGCATTGAAATCCAAGAGGCACAGAGAAGTCCCTTCAGACGTAACTTGAATCGATCTTCTACATGACATATCATCGTGAAACTGGCAAAATACAAGGATAAAGAGAAAATTCTGAAAGCAGCGAGGGATAAACATGCTCTAACATATAGAGGGAGACCTATAAGACTCGTGACCGATCTCTCTTCTGAAACTTGGCAGGCCAGAAAGGAATGGCAGGAGATCTTCAATGTGATGAACAGAAAAAATATGCAGCCGAGAATCCTTTATCCAGCAAGTCTGTCATTTAGAATAGAAGGAGAGATAAAGGTCTTCCCAAACAAACAAAAACTGAAGGAATTCGTCACCACTAAACCACCCCTACAAGAGATCCTAAGGGGGATCCTGTGAGACAAAGTACCAGAGACATCGCTACAAGCATGAAACCTACAGACATCACAATGACTCTAAACCCATATCTTTCTATAATAAGACTGAATGTAAATGGACTAAATGCGCCAAAAGACATAGGGTATCAGAATGGATAAAAAAGCAAGACCCATCTATTTGCTTTCTACAAGAGACTCATTTGAGACCTGAGGACACCTTCAGATTGAGAGTGAGGGGATGGAGAAGTATTTATCATGCCACTGGAAGTCAAAAGAAAGCTGGAATAGCCATACTTATATCAGACAAACTAGACTTTAAATTAAAGGCTGGGGGCGCCTGGGTGGCACAGTCGGTTAAGCGTCCGACTTCAGCCAGGTCACGATCTCGCGGTCCGTGGGTTCGAGCCCCGCGTCGGGCTCTGGGCTGATGGCTCAGAGCCTGGAGCCTGTTTCCGATTCTGTGTCTCCCTCTCTCTCTGCCCCTCCCCCGTTCATTCTCTGTCTCTCTCTGTCCCAAAAATAAATAAAAAAAACGTTGAAAAAAAAAATTAAAAAAAAAAAAAACAAAAAAAAAAAAGAAAAAAAATAAATTAAAGGCTGTAACAAGAGGGGCGCCTGGGTGGCGCAGTCGGTTAAGCGTCCGACTTCAGCCAGGTCACGATCTCGCGGTCCGGGAGTTCGAGCCCCGCGTCGGGCTCTGGGCTGACGGCTCAGAGCCTGGAGCCTGTTTCCGATTCTGTGTCTCCCTCTCTCTCTGCTCCTCCCCCGTTCATGCTCTGTCTCTCTCTGTCCCAAAAATAAATAAACGTTGAAAAAAAAAAAATTAAAAAAAATAAATAAATAAAAAAATAAAGGCTGTAACAAGAGATGAAGAAGGGCATGATATAATAATTACAGGGTCTATCCATCAGGAAGAGCTAATAATTATAAATGTCTATGCGCCAAATATGGGAACCCCCAAATATATACAACAATTACTCACAAACATAAGCAACCTTATTGATAAGAATGTGGTAGTTGCAGGGGACTTTAACACCCCACTTACAGAAATGGACAGATCATCTAGACACACGGTCAATAAAGAAACAAGGGCCCTGAATGATACATTGGATCAGATGGACTTGACCGATATATTTAGAGCTCTGCATCCCAAAGCAACAGAATATACTTTCTTCTCGAGTGCACATGGAACATTCTCCAAGATAGATCACATACTGGGTCACAAAACAGCCCTTCATAAGTATACAAGAATTGAGATCATACCATGCATACTTTCAGACCACAATGCTATGAAGCTTGAAATCAACCACAGGAAAAAGTCTGGAAAACCTCCAAAAGCATGGAGGTTAAAGAACACCCTACTAAAGAATGTGTGGGTCAACCAGGCAATTAGAGAAGAAATTAAAAAATATATGGAAACAAGCGAAAATGAAAATACAACAATCCAAACGCTTTGGGACGCAGCGAAGGCAGTCCTGAGAGGAAAATACATTGGAATCCAGGCCTATCTCAAGAATTAAGAAAAATCCCAAATACAAAATCTAACAGCACACCTAAAGGAAATAGAAGCAGAACAGCAATGACAGCCTAAACCCAGAAGAAGAAGAGAAATAATAAAGATCAGAGCAGAAATAAACAATACAGAATCTAAAAAACTGTAGAGCAGATCAATGAACCAAGAGTTGGTTTTTTGAAAAAATAAACAAAATTGAGAAACTTCTAGCCAGGCTTCTCAAAAAGAAAAGGGAGAGGACCCAAACTGATAAAATCATGAATGAAAATGGAATTATTACAACCAATCCCTCAGAGATACAAGCAATTATCAGGGAATACTATGAAAAATTATATGCCAACAAACTGGACAACCTGGAAGAAATGGACAAATTCCTAAACACCCACACACTTCCAAAACTCAATCAGGAGGAAATAGAAAGCTTGAACAGACCCATAACCAGCGACGACATTGAATCAGTTATCAAAAATCTCCCAACAAATAAGAGTCCAGGACCAGATGGCTTCCCAGGGGAGTTCTACCAGACGTTTAAAGCAGAGATAATACCTATCCTTCTCAAGCTATTCCAAAAAATAGAAAGGGAAGGAAAACTTCCAGACTCATTCTATGAAGCCAGTATTACTTTGATTCCTAAACCAGACAGAGACCCAGTAATAAAAGAGAACTATAGGCCAATATCCCTGATGAATATGGATGCAAAAATTCTCAATAAGATACTAGCAAATTGAATTCAACAGCTTCTACAAAGAATTATTCTCCATGATCAAGTGGGATTCATTCCTGGCTGCAGGGCTGGTTCAACATTTGCAAATCAATCAATGTGATACATCACATTAATAAAAGAAAAGATAACAACCATATGATCCTGTCAATTGATGCAGAAAAGGCATTTGACAAAATTCAGCATCCTTTCCTAATAAAAACCCTCGAGAAAGTTGGGATAGAAGGAACATACTTAAACATCATCAAAGCTATTTATGACAAGCCCACAGCTAACATCATCCTCAATGGGGAAAAACTGAGAGCCTTTTCCCTGAGATCAGGAACACGACAGGGATGCCCACTCTCACCGCTGTTGTTTAACACAGTGTTGGAAGTTCTAGCATCAGCAATCAGACAACAAAAGGAAATCAAAGGCATCAAAATTGGCAAAGATGAAGTTAAGCTTTTACTTTTTGCAGAAGACATGTTATTATACATGGAAAATCCGATAGACTCCACCAAAAGTCTGCTAGAACTGATACATGAATTCAGCAAAGTTGCAGGATACAAAATCAATGTACAGAAATCAGTTGCATTCTTATATACTAATAATGAAGCAACAGAAAGACAAATAAAGAAACTGATCCCATTCACAATGGCACCAAGAAGCATAAAATACCTAGGGATAAATCTAACTAAAGATGTAAAAGATCTGTAAGCTGAAAATTATAGAAAGCTTATGAAGGAAATTGAAGAAGATATAAAGAAATGGAAAAACATCCCGTGCTCATGGATTGGAAGAATAAATATTGTCAAAATGTCAATACTACCCAAAGCTATCTACACATTCAATGCAATCCCAATCAAAATTGCACCAGCATTCTTCTCAAAACTAGAACAAGCAATCCTAAAATTCATATGGAACCACAAAAGGCCCCGAATAGCCAAAGTAATTTTGAAGAAGAAGACCAAAGCAGGAGGCATCACAATCCCAGACTTTAACCTCTACTACAAAGCTATAATCATCAAGACAGCATGGTATTGGCACAAAAACAGACACATAGACCAATGGAATAGAATAGAAACCCCAGAACTAGACCCACAAACGTATGGCCAACTCATCTTTGACAAAGCAGGAAAGAACATCCAATGGAAAAAAGACAGTCTCTTTAACAAATGGTGCTGGGAGAACTGGACAGCAACATGCAGAAGAATGAAACTAGACCACTTTCTCACACCATTCACAAAAATAAACTCAAAATGGATAAAGGACCTGAATGGGAGACAGGAAACCATCAAAACCCTAGAGGAGAAAGCAGGAAAAGACCTCTCTGACCTCAGTCGTAGCAATCTCTTACTCGACACATCCCCAAAGGCAAGGGAATTAAAAGCAAAAATGAACTACTGGGACCTTATGAAGACAAAAAGCTTCTGCACAGCATAGGAAACAACCAACAAAACTAAAAGGCAACCAACGGAATGGGAAAATATATTTGCAAATGACATATCATTTGGACAAAGGGCTAGTATCCAAAATCTATAAAGAGGTCACCAAACTCCACACCCGAAAAACAAATAACCCAGTGAAGAAATGGGCAGAAAACATGAATAGACACTTCTCTAAAGAAGACATCCGGGTGGCCAACAGGCACATGCAAAGATGCTCAACGTCACTCCTCATCAGGGAAATACAAATCAAAACCACACTCAGATATCACCTCACGCCAGTCAGAGTGGCCAAAATGAACAAATCAGGAAACTATAGATGCTGGAGAGGATGTGGGGAAACGGGAACCCTCTTGCACTGCTGGTGGGAATGCAAACTGGTGCAGCCACTCTGGAAAACAGTGTGGATGTTCCTCAAAAAATTAAAAATAGACCTACCCTATGACCCAGCAATAGCACCTGCTAGGAATTTACCCAAGGGATACAGGAGTACTGATGCATAGGGGCACTTGTACCCCAATGTTTATAGCAGCACTCTCAACAATAGCCAAGTGATGGAAAGAGCCTAAATGTCCATCAACTGATGAATGGATAAAGAAATTGTGGTTTATATACACAATGGAATACTACGTGACAATGAGAAAAAATGAAATATGGCCTTTTGTAGCAACGTGGATGGAACTGGAGAGTGTGATGCTGAGTGAAATAAGCCATACAGAGAAAGACAGATACCATATGGTTTCACTCTTACGTGGATCCTAAGAAACTTAACAGAAACCCATGGGGGAGGGGAAGGAGAAAAAAAAAAAAAAAAAAAAAAAAAAGAGGTTAGAGTGGGAGAGAGCCAAAGCCTAAGAGACTCTTAAAAACTGAGACCAAACTGAGGGTTGGTGGGGGGTGGGAGGGAGGGGAGGGTGGGTGATGGGTACTGAGGAGGGCACCTTTTGGGATGAGCACTGGGTGTTGTATGGAAACCAAGTTGACAATAAATTTCATATATTGAAAAAAAATAAAGTCATCTA
Source organism: Puma concolor (assembly GCF_028749965.1). NCBI lineage: Eukaryota > Metazoa > Chordata > Mammalia > Carnivora > Felidae > Puma > Puma concolor. Next base: position 302,966 of record NW_028240233.1, on the reverse strand, counting down.
CAATTACCGTATTATTATCAGTGAGATTGCTTATGTTTGTGATTAATTTATAAATTTGGGTTCTACCAAGTTGGGGGCATAAACATTTACGATTGTTATCTCTTCTTGATGGATAGACCCCTTAATTATGACAATAATGCCCTTCTTTATCATTTGCTACCGTCTTTACTTTAAAATCTAGTTTGTCTGATAGAAGTATGGCTATTCCAGCTCTCTTTTGACTTCCAGTAGCATGATATATGGTTCTCCATCCCCTCACTTCCAATTTTCAGGTGTCCTCAGGTCTAAAATGAGTCTCTTGTAGACAGCATATAGATGGAACTTGGTTTTTTATCCGTTTTGATACCCTATGCCTTTTGAGTGAGGCATTTAGCCCATTTACATTCAGAGTTATGACTGAAAGATATGGATTTAGTGTCATTGTGTTATCTGTAGGTTTCATGATTGTGGCAATGTCTCTGGGCCTTTGTAGTCTTTGCAGCATTCCACTCACAGAGTGCCTGCAGGGTTGGTTTAGTGCTCATGAATTCCTTCAGTTTTTGTTTGTCTGGAAAAGCCTTGATCTCTCCTTTCGTTCTGAATGACAGCCTTGATGGATAAAGGATTCCTGGCTGCATATTTTTCCTATTCAGCACATTGAATATTTCCAGCTACTCCCTTGTGGCCTGCCAAGTTTCAGTGGACAGGTCTGCTACTACCCTTATGTGTCTGCCCTTGTAGGTTAAGGCCCATTTGTCCCTAGCTGCTTTCAGAATTCTCTCTTTATCTTTGTATTTTGCCAATTTCACTATGATATGCCTTGGGGCTGACCTGTTTCTGTTAATTCTGAAGGGATTTCTCTGTGCCTCCTGGACTTGGATGTCTGCTTCCTTCCCCAGATTAGGGAAGCTCTCAACTATAATTTGGTGAAATAAACCTTCTGCCCCTTTCTCTTTCTTCTCCTTCTGGAACTCCTATGATACAGATATTATTATATCTCATTGAATCACTTAGGTCTCTAATTCTCCCCTCATGGTCTAATATTTTCCTCTCTCTCTCTTTTTTAAGCTTCATCATTTTCCATAATGTTATCTTCTATTTCACTTATTCTTCCCTCTGCTCCTTCATCCTTGCTGTCTCTGCATCTAGTTTATTTTGCATCTCATTTACTGCATTTTTTAATTCATCATGACTATCTCTTGTGTCCTTGATCTCTGCAGCAATAGATTCTCTGCTGTCTTCTATAGTTTTTTTCAAGCCCAGCTCCTAGTCTTATGACGATTATTCCAAATTCTTGTTTAGATATATTGTTTATATCTGTTTTGAGCAATTTTTCTGGCTGTCATTTCTTCCTAGAATTTTTGAGAATTCTTCTGTCTAGTCATTTTGTCTAGTTTTCTGTCTTTTACGTGTTTTAATAGTTTGTTATGTGTCCTGCCCCTGTGAGTACTACTGTGTTAAAAAGGGGTCATATACTATCCAGGGCCTGACCCTTCAGGAGGTGTTTTTGGAGTGTGTCGCATGCTCTCTGTTGTTGTGACTCTGGTTGCTTTATACCCCTACTCGCACTGGTGGTGTGGACCTTCCACCAGGCGTGCTTCGATTTGTTCATTGAAGTAACCCTGGAAAAAACTAAAAAGGGGAGGGGGTGGAAGAAGCCTTATCCCATAGAAAGAGGGAAATGACAGGGGCAGGGAAAGAGGAAAAAAATTGAGCGGACAGAGAATCAGAGAAACTATACGGCTTAATCTAGAGGAAGAGATACAGAAGAGGTGTAAAATGCATAGATTAAAAATGCCTGCTTACACAACTTAACAACCAGAATAGAGAAGGGAAGGAAGAAGAAGGAGGAGAAAAGACAAGAAAAGAAAATAGGTATCACCAAAAATCAAATCAGAAAATGAGAAACTGCCGGACCGTTGTCCGAAGGTGCCCTGGAGCCAGCGGTTGTGCTGGTCTGGAGGAGGGACCCTCTGGTTGGGTAAGTGGCAATTCTCCCTCCAGCAGATATGCAGCTGCCAGGCATGGTGAGGCAGGGTTTGGTGTAAGCAGTCCAACCTCCCCTGGGGGCCTGCTGTCCTGTTCCCTGAAGCCCCACCATGTTGGTGATTGGAGGAAAATGGCATCATGGCAGTTTCTCCTCCCTAGACCAAACCACCCTGTTCAGGCAGCCCTCACAGCACAGCACAGGCACGAGCTGGTCAGTTTGTCCCGCTCCACAGTCTCCTGCACCTCCCAGGCGCTCAGCTGGGATTCAAACCCCAACATCTTAAAGGATCCCACTCCACACACCCGGTTCTGGGGTGGCACCACTCTGCCAAGCTGACACAGGGCCTCTCAAGATAGAATCTTAGGCAGGATCCATGCCCAGCACAGAGCCTGATGTGGGGCTCCATCTCACAACGCTGCGGTCACGACCTGAGCTAAAATCAAGAGTCGGACACTCAACTGACTGAACCAACCAGGCACCACTCTACCCGAGTTCTAATCTTAATTCTACCACATACTAGCTATGTGACTTCTTTAACCTCTGTGCCGTGGTTTTCCCATCCATAAAATAAAAATAATAGAGTTGATGTGAGAATTAAATGAGTTAATAAATAAAACATTTAAAACAGTACTGGCACACAGTAAACCCTCAATAAATGTGAGTAAGATAATAAGTATTATTGTTATTACTTGGTACAGACAAGTCTAGAATTATAATTGAGATGCCTACTTAAAACCAGGGCCTGGGTGGCTCAGTCAGTTAAGCGTCGACTTCAACTCAGGTCACGATCTCTCAGTTTGTGAGTTCGAGTCCCCCATTGGGCTCTGTGCTGACAGCTCAGAACCTGGAGCCTCTTTCGGATTGTGTGTCTCCCTCTCTCTCTGCCTATCCGCTGCTCGCACTTTGTCCCTTGCTCTCTCAAAAATAAACAAACATTAAAAAAAATCTTAATACAAAACAAACAAACAAACAAACAAAAGACAGGGCCCAGCTTTGCACAGTGGCAGTATCATAGCCAATGAGGTTTATCCGAGGCGCGATTATTGCTAATTGAAAACTTTTCCCAAAAAAGACAGGGCCCCGGAAAATCTTTCCATCTGAAAATTATTAATAAAAACACTTTAGTCACCTTTTTAGGAATTCAAGAAGAAAGGCTGTTCTCTGCCAGAGGTATGGATAGAAGGAATAAAATCTCCAATGATAACCTAAATCCCAAGGCCATCATGTGTGAGTGTCAGGTTCCAAATCAATTTATACAATACGTAAATCTCAAAGAATTAATATAAAACGGTCACCAGCTAATATCTTTATGGAAAAAAACTAAATTGGATCCCAATTTCACTCTAAACATAAAAATCAATTTCAGGTGAATTAAAGACTTAACTATGAAAAAGAAAAACTTAAGAACTTTTAGGAGAAAATATTGGGAAATACCTTAACGTCCTCAAAATAGTGACAGGCTTCTATTTTCCTTATAAAGGCTAAGTTATCTGCTAAATGTGAGAAGGGCTAAGGTTGGAGTAGGAATGGAAGTTTGAGAGAATGGAGATTGTTAATTAGTTATTTCAGAGAGTAAAAGAATAAACTAACTGGGAGAGGGTGGGAATCACATAATTCCTAGGTAGTGCTGAGGGCCACCAGACACTGATGGTCAAGATTTCAAAGTGTTCAATCTGCTGAGCTATATGATTTTCTCTAGAAATGATGTCAGCCACGAGGAGAAGCCAGGGTTGGGAGTTTTGTCAGACAGGTGCAACCAAAGGGCACTTTAGGGTACTGAAGACTTTAGGGTATTCGAGGTACACAGACCAGAGATTTTCAAGTGGATAAGGAAGAAAAGTGAAAACAGGGAGACTGGTGGGTAAGGACGAAGTTGAGGGATAAATGGATGGAAGGTCCCAATGAGGTATACAGAACCAATAAGCTGTCTGGTGAAGAAATGAGCAGCCAGATGAAGAAAAAAGGAAAGCAGTGAATATAAATGTGCAATATTTAACAACAAGAAAGGAAATTTAACTCTAGATACGAGTAAGATAATATACTATACAACTCTGTGCTAATAAAACTTTTTAACTCAGAGTGCCTGGGTGGATCAGTTGGTTAAGCATCCTACTTCGGCTTGGGTCATGACCTCGCTGTTTGTGAGTTCGAGCCCCACGTCGGGCTCTGTGCTGACAGCTCGGAGCCTAGAGTCTGCTTAGATTCTGTGTTTCTGTCTCTTTCTGCCCCTCCCCGGCTCGTGCTCTCTCTCTCTCTGTCTCTCAAAAATAATAAAAATGTTTAAAAACAAAAACAAAAACTTTTTATTTCCATGAAACTAAAATTCCTAGGATAAATGAAGTGACTAACCATGCAAATAATCTCTTCATCCAATTAATCTATTATGTTCCACCTTGTATAGAAAGCAAATTAAATTGATTTCTAGTGTAAGGTAAAATAACTGTTACTTAAAATGCACTATTACCCAATAGCTAAGCACAAAATAACAAAATGCTACTTTTAGCTTCAATTTCTAAACTAACTTCACTCCATTTAAAATATACATATAGGACCTTATATTTCTTTACAGTGAGCTTCTGAGTGGCCAAGACTGTCTTTCTCATCTTAACAGCTCATCAGCTTAACAGAAAGCATATATAACAATGGCTCAGTAAATATTACTGAATAAATTGGAAGATGGAAAAAAATATATAAACAAATGAAAGAGGAAATTTTGCATGTGAGTACCCAGCGCTAGTCACTAGATGGCATCACTTCCCCAAATTGGGAAGACATTTTACATCTTCCAAAAAGGAATTTTATATACACGGTTCTAGCTCTTTACAGTAAGTGTGAGGATAAACAGTAAGCTCGTAAAAACTTTCAATTCATTTGCACGTGGAAGTGCTCGAGATTTAGAAATCATGAACAGAGAAGATTGAAACCAAACATCAGCAGTAAGCCAGGCATCTGTTTGGCTGACGACCTACAGGATGACTGCCTCTTTTAGTCTACTACACTCTTCTAAAGTTTGTCACACCAGTTGGTCCACTAAAAGCACAACATATGTTGGGGTGGGTGGCTCAGTCGGGTAAGTGTGTCCAACTCTTGAGTTCCGCTCAGGTCACGATCTCATGGTTTGTGAGATCGAGCTGTGCACTGGGCTCTGTACTGACAGTGTGGAGTCTTCTTGGGATTCTCTCTCTCTCCCTTTCTCTCTCTCTGCCCTGCCCCTGCTCTTTCTCTGTCTCTCAAAATAAATAAATAAACTTGAAAAAGTAAATGAAAGCACAAAATGTGATGTTCTTACATAATTTTTCAGAGAAGCGTTCCGTATTGGTCATCATTGTATCAATGAAACCTTTAAAATTCACTTTTTTCGTTTCTAAGGAGAAAAGAATATTTTCTTCAATATCTTCAAATGTTAATTATGACAACTATTGAATTATGTAAAATAAATTATAGGGAGATAACATGATTATAGCCATCAGCTAATACCACTCAAAATATACGGTTCTAAGAGGAAAAAGCAATTCAACACACAAGGAGAAAGTAAAACTGAAAAATGCCAGGAAAGTTAATCAAAATCCTTCTAGTTACAAGCGCACAACATTTGTAATTTTAACTTACATTATCTTGTCTTGGCCTGACAACAACTCAAAGATATGTCGGTAAAGGATTAGTGTATTGTTTTATACATTTTAAAAAATACTTAGACATGATATCATGATTTTTTTTCCCCAGGTCACAAAAGGAAATACGAGATCAGAGATTAGAAGTGAGTTTTCTTGACCTCTGGTTTCTCCCACCTCAGGCTACCATTCACATTGTTATCTTTATTCCAGTATACTTTTGAAACTATTAAACGTTTTAATAGTCATTCTATACTTAGAAAATGTCTTTCCTTGATTATATATAATATCCCAATATTAGAATGGATAAAGATGTCTAAGAATTTTCTAAGGCCGCATATACAGGTTTTATATAAATAGGATGAGCTTTTGATAACACTACTCCTTTGTTTATCCCACTAAAAACATCAAATTCCAATTCTAATCTATAAAAGATAAGGCACAGCCTATTGCCTATTTCCAAGATAAAGAATCTTTGAGAAGTTTACTTTAAGGAGCACCAAATTACTTTGTATTCTTAACCAAATATTTAAAGACTTGAAAAAAATGAGACTTTGAAAAATCCTAGGGGAATGTTAGAGTTAATGAAGATTTACATCCACTAACAGGAACATATAACTTTCTAAAGCAATAGATTCCCTATTTTTGATAATGTCTATTTGATACACAAATGTTTTAGCTGAACCACTGAACCCGCCTCCCATTTGAAGAACATTATTGTTTTAAGGACAAAATTACTTTTTATTTTTATTATTTTTTTTAATATAGTTTATTGTCAAATTGGTTTCCATACAACACCCAGTACTCATCCCAACAAGTGCCCTCCTCAATGCCCATCAGCCACTTTCCCCTCTCCCCCACCCCCATCAACCCTCAGTTTGTTCTCAGTATTTAAGAGTCCCTTATGGTTTGCCTCACTCCCTCTCCGTAACGTTTTTCCCCCTTCCTCTCCCTCACAGTTGAAGAACATTATTAACACCACTGCATCTGCTTCTGTGCTTCCCCCATTCTATTCTACTGCTTCTTTACAGAGAGAACATTGCTGAATTTTTTAAAATTAACCAAGGTCTTGCTTTTTTACATATAATTTTACACAGGATAAACAAAATATTCCTTAATTTTGTTTTACAGCTCTATAAAAATTATCACACTATAGCAATCTAGACTTGCTTTTTTCATTCAATATTATATTTCCAAGAACCATCCATATAGTATATTGCTATAGTTCATTTTCACTAATGTACACATTATCAGTATTTCATCATGCATCAGTGGTAAATACCACAATTTATTTATACATTCTATCACCGATCATGTTGTTTCTTTTTGTTCATTCTTTCCTTCCTTCCTTCCTTTTCCTTCCTTCCTTCCTTCCTTCCTTTTCCTTCCTTCCTTCCTTCCTTCCTTCCTTCCTTCCTTCCTTCCTTCCTTCCTTCCTTCCTTCTTCTATTAAGATCAGAGCTGCTATGAGCATTTTTAACATGTCTCCTTGCACATCAGTGCAGAGATTTTCTGGGATGTATCACTAAAAAATGGATTTTCTAAGCCATGAAGTATGAAAACCTTACAGAATACTACATAATGTTTTTCAAAGTTCTTTTACCACTTTTGCCTTATTTACCAACAATTAAATTAACAGACCTTAATTTTTGCCAATTTGGTCAGCATCAAAAGGTATTTCATTGTGACCTAAATTCTGCATTTCCCTGATTACTATGATGTATAAAAAGACTTCATATGATTATTAGCAACTTACGTTGCTTCATCTGGCAATGGCTGTTCTTGTAATTTGGCCATTTTTCTCTTGGGTTGTTAATTTATAGGGGTTTCCTATTTATTCTCCACAATGATCTTTCGCTGTTATGAGTGTTACAGATAATCTTTACTGTGGAATGCCTGGGTGGCCCAGTCGGCTAAGCATCCAACTTTGGCTCAGGTCATGATCTCGCAATTCATGAGTTCAAGCCCCGCTTAGGACTCTGTGCTGACAGCTGGGAGCCTGGAGCCTGCTTCAGATTCTGTCTCCCTCTCTCTCTGCTCCTCCCCCACTCATACTCTGCACCTCTCTCTCTCTCAAAAATAAATAAACATTAAAAAAATTTTTTTTAATAATAATCTTTGCTCCATTTGTGGCTTGTATTTTCATTCTGTTTGTATTACCTTTTAATAAAGAGAAGTTCTTATTTTTAATGTAGTCAAATGTATAAATCTTTTCTGGTTAGTGATTTTGTATCTTAAAAATAATTCCTTGTAACTCCAAGTCAGAAAATTTTTCTTCTTTCTCTAACGAGAATTTTAGTGTTCGTATCTGGAAAGCATTACTGAATATGATACATAGGTAGGGATCCAATTCTATTTTTTACATTTGAATAATTAATTATTCCAGCACCATTTATTAACTGGTGCTTCCCCTCCCCCCCAGTAATCTGCCACCTCATTATATATGTTTCCTTATATGTGTGTAGATATATTTGGAAGTTACTTATCCTGTCCTATCAATTTCTCTATCCCTGTGCCATTTTCACACTGTTTTACTTACTGTAACTTTATAATGAGTCTTAATATCCAGGGTAGCAAGATCCCTCCAACACCACTCACACACCCTATCCACGTTTTTCTTCCTCAAGAGTGTTTTAGCTACTCTTGATCTTTGTTTATGCATACCAATATTAGAATTAATTCATCAAAAAGTCAGGGTTTTATTAGAATTGCTTTAGATAAGTAAACTAATTATGAGAATTGGCAGACTTGGGGGTCTCTGAGTCCATTAATATGGGATATATTCCAATTTATTTAGGTATTCTATAATGTCTTTTAACAAAGTCTTATCATTTTCTCACGTAAGGCACATAACTTACATTTGTTCTATTCCTTTTTTGCTTTTCATTATGGAAAAATGTTAATACACGCAAGAGAAGAAATATATTGTAACAAAAGTTCACATACTCTTCCTGTACTCTTCACATACTCTTCATGGCCATTCTTATTTCATCTATAGCCCCACACACTTGTCTATCTCACAACCACCCTTTCTCTTTAGAAAAGATGCTGCTAAGTTATAAGGGTATAGATACTCAAAACTAGTACCTTCCTTATGAATTATAGGCTTTGGCATAATAAAGAGTCGTTTGTCCCATTTAACGACTTTTGTCCTGACCTCTTCCTTGTCAGAAAGCAAAACCATAAACTCTACTTTCTTTTTGTTTGTACTTTTGCCTGTAGGAAAAAAGTGTCTGGAAAGACTGTTAATACTGGATATTTCTGGATCATGGGATTTTGTATGTTTTGTTGTACTTTTGAGCATTTTTCTGTATTGACTTCATTTTAATGGACTTTTTTCTAATCAAAAAAATAAAGTCATTATTCTGAGGGAAAAAAAATCGCAAAGTGACCATCTTTTCACATGTGTCAACCCAGTTTTCACTTACTGTCAGCTTCAGTCAACTCTGCGATCTTCTCAAATTCTGGCTTAGAAAGGTAACCTCCAAAATGCTGAAGACAAGTATTCATATCCTCATAATCAATATTTTCATCTTTAATTTTATCAATGGCTTTAATGACATCAGTCAACACTGAAAATAAAGCAGTATGCTAATGAGTATTAAATATAAGTCAAAAAGAAAACACCAATAGTAAGATGAATTTTAGTTCTAACACTAAATAAACAAGCATAGAAAATAACTTCAGAAATGTTATATGTGAAAAGAATTACCAGATCTTTAATACTGAAAACCAACAAAGTACAAAATGAGAGCCAAAAATATATTCTACTTTGCTATCATCTCTGTATCGAAGGAAGTGCCAATTTAATTGCAATTTAAGTGCATAGGAACAAAAATATTATACAATTTCCCCATTTAATTTTCTAACAATTTAAACTTTCTTAGTAGTCTGTTTCTCGGTAGCAGATACAGAAATAAGTAGAAAACTTTCAGTCCTGAATAATGAATTGGGGTAAGGTTTTGTAGCAATACATGGCTCAGTCCCTGGTTAATCTTTTATCTTCTGTATACATAAATATTATCACTTGGAAATAACTATCCCACATGTCTTTTTATGATACTTTGGAATATATGCTTCACAAATTTGGGCAGTATTCCCTCCATTAAATTTAAACAAATTTTTACTGCAATGAAAGCTTTAATGTTTATTTTTGAGAGAGAGAGAAAGGCACAGCATGAGTCGGGGAGGGGCAGAGAGAGAGGGAGACACAGAATCTGAAGCAGGCTCCAGGCTGTCAACACAGAGCCAGACATGGGGCTCAAACTCAGGAACGGCGAGATCATGACCTGAGCCAAAGTGGACCCTCAATCAACTGAGCCACCCAGGTGCCTACGCAATAAAATTTTCTTAAAATAACTTACAAACACATAGAATTATTAAGGGGGTCGACAGGTATGCATGCGGGTGTGTTTTTGTGTCAATTTTGGAACAAACTAAACTCAAATAGATTTTCTCTAATAGAAGATCAGGATAGGTAAAGCGAGGAAGCTGGGCAGTGGAGGGCATTAAAGCCATTATCAGGAGTTAATCGACTTTAGGCAGTCACTGGACGTCATTATGGATTACTAAACAAAGAAATGATCAAAATGATGTCTGAATTAGATGATTCTTAAAATGATTCTTAAAAAGGTAATTTTTATGTATAAATATGTAGAACAAGATATATGATACTATCTTGTGAAAGGACTTTTTAGAAGAAAAAAATTCTCACTTAAAAGTAAATAGCTGATGGGGCACCTGGGTGGCTCAGTTGGTTGGGCACCTGACATCAGCTCAGGTCACGATCTCATGACTCATGGGTTTAAGCTCTGTGTTGAGCACTGTGCTGACAGCGCAGAGCCTGAAACCTTCAGATTCTGTCTCCGTCTCTCTCTGCCCCTCTCCCACTCTCGTTCTCTGTCTCTCTCTCTCAAATAGAAATAAACATTAAATTTTTTTTTTTTTAAAGTAAACAGCTTGTGAGTGATGTCAGTAAGATGGTTAAGTAGGACGCCCTGGACCCTTCTTCTCCCCACAAACACACTGATTCAGCAGAAATTAAAAAATAAATTCCTTTTGTGAGAAATTAGAAACTAACTGACAGGCTCTTGTATCCCAGGAGAATGCAAAACAAGACGTACTGAAGCTGGTACAGACATTTGGGACACCCTCCCACAAGTGCTGCCTCCAATGCAGCACCATATGATCCAAAAAAAAAAAAAAAAAAAAAAGACTCTAGCTCCCAGCTTCACCCAAGGGGAAGAAGAGTTTGGTCCACATATCCAGAAATTCAGCTTTTCCAAAATGCCTCCCCAGAAGATTGGCTTCTGTTTTGCCAGCCTTGGAGCTCTGATGGGTCTAGCACAGTCTAGTATTTGGGGTAGAATAAAGCGATGGCTTGGGCTGGTAGAAGGCAGTGATCCTCCCCTCTGTTCAGCACAGGATGAGATTAAAATTCCCAGCTCTTAGTTTCCTCCTGGAGAGGTAAAGAGTTTATCCAGCACGTCAACTTTTTCAGGGCGTCCCAAAGAACCATCAGCTTATCTCGTCAGTCCTAGAGCCTGGGGAAGGAAAAAGGTGGTAGAGGCCTAGGGCCTATCAGGCTGGGCCGATGGGTGGGGGTCTTCTCCTGTATAGGGACAGTATGTGAGGACTGGGACAGCTGCCTGCTTTTTCTCTTGCACAAACACCAACACAGAAAGTCCAAATGGAAATTTAATGACTAAAAAATATGATGACTGAAATTAAAAGTTCAGTGGATGGACTCAACAGCTGAAAGGAGGAGAGAAAGGTAAGAATCAATGAATTGACAGCAACTGAAATCATCCGATGAACAACACTGAGAAAATAAACTGAAGAAAAAACGAACAGTTCCAGAGACCTGTAGGAATATAAAAATGATCTAACATTTGTGTCCATCAGAGTCCCAGAAGAAGAGAAAGAGACTTAAAAAGGCACTCAAAGAAATAATGCCTGCACACTTCCCAAATTTTTATCAAGAGACATTAACCTACAGATCCAAGACAAAAGTGGACCTCAAACAGGATAAATCCAAAGAAATCCATGTCAAGATCCATCATAATTAAACTTCTGAAAACTAAAGGCAAGGGAACATTTTGAAAGCAGCCTAAGAAAAACACTTTAGGGAAAGAAAACCAATTTGAATGACAGGATTTCCAGCAGAAACCATGGAAGCCAGAAATAAGTGACAATATTTTTCAAGTGCTGAACGTAAAGAACTATCAACGTAAAATCCCATATTCAGAAAAACTATTCTTGAGGAAGGAAGAGGAAATCAAGATGTTCTCAGATGAGAGGAAACTAAAAGAATTGGTTGTCAGTAGACCTAAGAATGGATAAAGGAAGTTCTTAAACAGAAAACAAAGGATAAAACAAAAAAAACTCTGGAATATCAAGAAGGAAAAAAGAAAATGGTAAGTCAAAATATGGGTAAATATAGTAGGCTTTCCTTCTCTTGAATTTTTTAATCAAGTCTGATGGTTGAAGTAAAAGTAATACCACCTGATGTGGTTTTAAATATATGTAAGGAAATATTTAAGATAATTATATCATAAAGGAAGGAGGGAGGGATGTATATGGAGATAAGGCTTCTGTATTTCACTTGAACTGGCAAAATGATGACACCAATAGAGTGTGATAAGTTATGTATATATACCTGAAGCAACAACTTTAAAAGGTATACAGAGAGATATACTCCGAAACACTATAGATGAATCAAAATGGAATTCTAAATGCGGGCCAAAGATTTGAATATCTATTTCACCAAAGATATATGAACAGCTGGGAAGCATGTGCAAATAAATTTGACATTATCAGTCATTAGGGAAATGCAAAATTAGAACCATAATGAAATTCCGCTACACAATTATTATAATGATTATAAACAAAAAGATAATACCTACATGTGGCGGATAGGAAGAAACCAGAATCCTTACACATTGCTGGTGAGAATGAAAATGGTAGAGCCACTTTGGAAAACAGTTTGGTAATTTCTTTAAAAGTAAAACATAAATTTACCATACACACTAGCAATTATTCTCCTAGGAATCTACCCAAAAGACATGGAAACATGTCCACAGAAAGACTGCAATGCAAATGTTAATTTCAACATTATGCATACCAGTCCCAAACTGCAAATAAGCAAATGTCATAAGCTGGTGAACCATCAACAAAAGGGAATATACCTATAAAATGTAATATGGACTTATTTAACCATACAAAGGAACAAACCACTGATACATACGACAACATGAATTAGCCTCAAAAAAGTGAAGTCAGGCACAAAAGACCACATGTTTTATGATTTCATTTATATTGAATGTTAAAAAAAAAAAAAAAAAGGCAACTTTATGGAAACAGAAAGCAAATCAGTGGTCGCCTGGGAATGGAGGTAGAGATTAACGGTAAATGGGCACAAGAGAATTTTAGGAGTGAAGGAAATGTTACAGACCTGGATTGTGTCCACTTCTGATTATATATCCCAAAGAATTGAAAGCAGGGGCTCAAAGAGGTATTTGCATACCCACATTCACAGCAGCACTACTCACAATTGCCAAGAGGGTGTCTATTAACGGGTGAATGGACAAACAGAATGTGGCATATACATGCAATGTGATATTAGCACGAAAAGGAAAGAAAAATCTGACACGTGCTACAACATGGATGAATCCTGAGGGCATTATGATAAGTGAAATAAGCCATTCATTCATAAAGACAAATACTATATGATTCCAGTCAAGTATCTGGAGTAGGCAAATTCACAGAAACAGGAAGTAGAATGATGGTCGTCAGAAGCTGGAGAGGCACAGATGGGTAGTTGTTGTTCACTGGGTATAGAGTTTCAGTGTTGCAAGGTGAAAAAGTTCTAGAGATTCGTTGTACAGCCGTGTGAATATACTTAACCCTAATGTTCTTGAACTGTACAGTTACAAATGGTTAAGATGGCAAATTTTATGTTACGTGTCAGATACCACCATTAAAAATAAATTTTAGGGGCACCTGGCTGGCTCAGTCCAAAGAGCATGAGACAATTGATCTTGGGGTTGTGAGTCTGAGCCCCATGTGGGGTGTAGAGATTATTTAAATAAATAAAACGTTAAAATAAAATAAATTTTAAAAACAGTATAATGGGGGAAATGGGAGGGAGGAGTCGGCTACAACCAAGACACTACTTCACAAAACAGCAATGAAACGGTGACTGAGTTCGTGAATGAATGATTACAAGGTAAAGCACTCAAGAAATTTGCTAATAGTGTCTTTAAGAACACCACTTAAGCAATTCATGACAAATTATAATGTAGCTTTTTTTTTTAAGTTTATTTATTTTGAGAGAGAGAGAGCACACAGGGTAGGGGCGGAGAGAGAAAGAGAGAATCCCAAGCAGGCCCTGTGTTGTCCACAAGAAGTCCAACACAGGGCTTGAACTCACAAACTGTGAGATCATGACCGGAGCCGAAACCAAGAGTCGGACACTTAACTGACTGAGCCACCTAGGCGCCACAATAATGTAGTTTTTAACATGAGACTTCATGTAAGTATGAGAGAAAAAATCTCTTCCTTTGGATTAATTTTTCTCTATCTGAGAAATCCTTTGGGAAGACACAAAAAGCTTATCTTTCCTTTTCAGCATATGAATAAACAAAAGGAAATAAAAACACCAAGGCTTAGTATCTTTCATTTCTCATGTTAATCTTGCTGAAAAATATTTAATTATTTGCATAAAAACCCAAAATCATTGCAAGCAAAAATTTTTAACAAACTGATTGTGGTGTTGATTGTATGACTCTATACATTTCATGAAAATTAGTGCGTGAGTGAGTTTTATGTATGTAAATTATAGCTTAATACAATTTTTTTTAGAAATGTTCTAAAACAAGGGAAACACAACCAGTATTTCATTCAAACAAGTTCCTTATAAAAAAATTAAAAATCAAATCACCCATCCATTGCTAAAAATGGGGCTAATCCCCTATTGGAATTCCTCATTACCTTACTCTACATTTGTGTAGTACTTTACAGTTTTTAAAATCCATCTAACAATTCTGTGAGGGAAGCAAGTTAGCTATCACTACCCTAATACATCAAGTTTTCATGGCTTGCCTGAGAATTTCAGAACTATTAAGTACCTACCCAAAAAGCAAACTCGGTTCAGTTGAACCTCTTTTCAACCTAACCACTTCTTTCCTCCAAATCATTTTAAAATAAATTTCCTACCTACCATCACATTCAGGGAGACTTTGCTCCTTGGAGAGAGCGCTCATAAAGTCATCTAACTTCACCATTCCATTTCCTGTAAAATAAAGACTTTAGATCATGCATTCTTTATATTTTTGCATAAAAGGTAAATTCATAGTTTCATACAACTATGAAAAAAAATTACTTCTTCACTTCATCGTAATTCTATTTCTCCTTTCATATCCTGTCTCTGAATTAGGTCAGTTCGTTTCATTTTGATAATTACTCAATAATTTTTAAACACCTATTATAAAGTGCAATGGACTGAGCTAGGTCCTCAATTTTTGATAGATATAGGAAAAAGGAAAGGTGACCATATAGATGGACCATGAGAAACTTAAGGAGTCTATTTCATACCATCATGAAAACCCAGTCAAAATGCTATCCATTAAGACACCTTGACAATACTGACCAATCCTGACAGACCCAAGTGTCCCCATTACTATCAGCTGATCCAATTAACTACCTATTTTTAGATATACACCCTCCACAGTGATCCTACCAATCCTGATAAGCAACATGAAAGGGCTCAATAATTTTAGTAGCACCTACCTACACCTTAGATTTTTTTTTTTTTTTTTAATCTTCTTTCCCATTTGCCTTAGCTAAGAAATTTTGCTCAGGTTCTAAGAATTCATTTCTAATATATTCCCAAGTCAGTCTTTCCCCAAAATGTTGCCTCTGCCCTCTCCTCAGCTGAACTTCTGTTGTGGATGGTTCTTACTTAATGATAAAACAACTTCTCCAATACAAAAGCTCTTCCTGGAAACTTAAAATCTGCCTTGAACTTAGGCTGGTGACTGGGATATGCTATTTAACATCTAGATGCTAATCATCTGCCTTGATTGGTTAAGTATCATTAGCCCTAAATTCCTAGTTGTAGCACTTCCTTACCATTTTGGAATCTCCAGTTATTTCTTCTTGGATGCTTAGGCTATTTGCTCAGAGATTTTTGTACCCCTTGGATTTTGTGCTCTTATTGCCTGAACCTCCCCACAACTGGGTCAGCCTTTCCAGTACCTGTCCCATACGGGAAGGCATAGCTAGGGATAGTGATAGAGTGTTACATAACAATTCTGAGCTATAAAAGGACTAGTCCCTCCAAACCAATCCATTAGGGCAGATTTTCCAGGAATTTTTTTTCCACTTTCCATTTTTATATCTGTTCTTTTAGAATCTTCTTTAGCATGGCCCATTCTGTTCCATTCCTAGTTGAGAACTTACTCCATCATTTAATACTATCCCATAAAAGTATCTAATTTTTTCAAAAAGTTTGGTATTATCAGTCTCACCATTTTGAGCAGTCTTTGCCACAATCTCCTTGAACTCTTTGTCTGATAAAGTAACTCCTATTGAAGGCAAAATGGACTGAAGTTCTTCTTTTTTTAAATTTTTTTTTTTCAACGTTTATTTATTTTTGGGACAGAGAGAGACAGAGCATGAACGGGGGAGGGGCAGAGAGAGAGGGAGACACAGAATCGGAAACAGGCTCCAGGCTCTGAGCCATCAGCCCAGAGCCCGACGCGGGGCTCGAACTCACGGACCGCGAGATCGTGACCTGGCTGAAGTCGGACGCTCAACCGACTGCGCCACCCAGGCGCCCCTGACTGAAGTTCTTCTGTAGCAATGCAATTTTCTTGGAGTTTATTGATAGCTTCACAGATGTTTTCTAAATATACAAAATGTAGAAAACTATTCAGCCACAGAATTTATGTGTCTTAAGCAATAATTAGCACCCAAAGTCTTTAGCAATTAGAAAACAAGTTTTATCTAATTATTATTACCTCATATGACTGCTTTTTTCTTCGTATTTCTGTTGTGTCTTACATTATACCTAAATATTTCCCATATAGCTCAAACAGAAAACAATCTTGAAGTTCTATAAATGTTTATAAACTACTTGTTTGGAGGAACAGCCTGTTCCAGTGACCCAGCCAATGCTGCTTGGTTCTGATTGAAATATAATGAACGAGTTCAAGAGATCACAACAACAAAGTGTTTAGTTTAAATTCCAGGATTCCAAGCAAACAATGAGAGTTCTTCCCCTTCCCATCATTTTAGGCTACCATGTTTTCAGTTCACAATCTTCAAAATCATACAATCTTCGCAGGAGATACACATGGCCATCGTGAGTCCCCTCATATCATGCACTGAGATAGGCATAGTATCACTTCTCTGTAATTCCCACCAAAAATGCATAGCCTGAACTTACGAAGAAATATAAGGAAAACCCAAAATGAGGGACATTTTACAAATTAACTAGTCAATACTCTTCGAAAGTGTCATGGTCATGAAATTATCCTAGGTCAGAGGAGACTAAGGGACACGTGACAACTGAATGTAATGTGTGATCCTAGATGAGACCTTGAACCAGGAAAAATACATTTATGGACCAATTGAAAAAACTTGAATAAGATCTTCAGAATATAAATAATATTGTATCAGTGTCAATTTCCTGATTTAGTTCACTGTACTGTGATTATACAAGATCTTAACACCTGGGAAAACGAGATGAAGAGTATATAGAAACGTCTTTCCCTTTGTGTAATTCTTATGATTTAAAAATTATCATAACAATGAAAAGTTAAAAATGTTTTTAAAATGTATATCCAATGACAGTCACATTTCAGAAATGTTCAATTACCATCAATTTATCTTGAGAAGTTATACCAGATAAACGATTTCACACTTCTCTTTACAAAGAATATTAAGTATGGCAAAGGTTGGCGACACCAGCAAGATAGATAAGCGCTTTCTTCCACAGGCTTCTTCTACCCAAGGGCTAAATGCCTACTACTCCACTGTTCCTTTAACAAGGGTTTTCATCTTACTGGAATATAAAGAACTCAGAATTAGGAATGAGGCACAGAGTAATAGTAGCGTATCGGTAAAGGAATCAGAAAGAACATTGTTGTGCCTCCTTAAAAGAGCACACTTTCTGTTCAACTGAGTTGTTTAAAATATGTATTACTGTGTAAGAACCACTAGTATTTCACTAAGCACTCATTTTAACAATTGCCTTCAATATTAAATGCAATAAAAAGATAAGTCTCTTTCAAGAAAATAAACAACTTAAGTAACTTCAGCCAAGGACTATAGGAAGGAGTATTTAATTAAGTTCCACACACAGGACTTCTGTGATAGAGGTACCACGGAAGGAGGAAACTATACATTGGTTGGAAAACCTTGCTCATCTTGGAGAAAGACCATAACGCCCTGGGGAACCAAACTGTAAAATAGTAGTTATTTTATCTTTCCTCATATTCCCATGTCCAAAAGAGATGATATCTGAAGCATTATCATATCATATTGGATATGGATATCATATATTTAAATGATGGAACCTGAACAAAAATTTCACATAGACTCCTTACATATTTAGCTTAAAAATTATAAAACAAGCATTTCCAAAAGAAAACAGGCCCTCTATTTCTAGGGAACTTGAGTGAGTTGGATTAATCTCTGAATAAACTTCTTGGTCAAAGTTAGGCATCTGAAAAAGGGAACACAACCATCTGAAAAGGCACAACTTAAAACCACAGTGTTACATACACTGGTCTATATACCAGAAGTGGTGATTACTCATTAGTATTGACAAATGAAATGCAAACAACGGTCTAATCAATGGTTAATTCAGCTTGTTTCTGTGATGACTCAAGAACTCCAGGACCTATATTTTGACTTACATATATGATACTGACCCAGAGCATTCACTGCAATCTTTTCTTTCGACGAAACCTGTTTTAGGAGGCTGGAATGCCTTCTCACAGCTGGCTTCTGAAGTTTGGGGGTACTAAAATGATCACTTTTATCCAGAGACTTTTTGAGGCTTGTGATGCTCTTCAAGCTATGTGACGTAGACTTTGAGTCATGAATTTCAATCTTCTCTGAACTTTTCTTAAAGTTTATGCCATCCTTTGAATATGGTTCCCAGAATCCTATATCACTGCTATCAACCCCATTTAGGATTTTTTTTCTTTGCAAAGGATTTTTTGATCTTTTAAATTCAAGGTAATCATTATCCTCCATAACTTTATGATATTGGAGGTGTTTTCTATTTAACTTTGGGAATAATGATGGTTCACGTAGTCTGGAAGAGAAACTGCTTTTCATCCTATACTGTGGATAACATTCTGATATATTTGATAACTTTCTGTTTGAAGTAGACTCATCCAAGGCTGATGATTCCATAACTGCTAAGCAAGAGAAACATATTTAATTATTCTATTTACCTGTACCATTTGTAATAGTTTTTAAAAAGTAACAACTAAGTCCTCATGAAAACTATTCAAGAAATTATCAATTGCTTAAATAAACACAGTTTAAAAAGTTAAATAAGGTTAATATGTTGAAAAACTAACAGAGCTGATAACTAAGACTGAAATATTAACTAGGTTAAATATAATCTTCTGGGGGCGCCTGGGTGGCGCAGTCGGTTAAGCGTCCGACTTCAGCCAGGTCACGATCTCGCGGTCCGGGAGTTCGAGCTCCGCGTCAGGCTCTGGGCTGATGGCTCGGAGCCTGGAGCCTGTTTCCGATTCTGTGTCTCCCTCTCTCTCTGCCCCTCCCCCATTCATGCTCTGTCTCTCTCTGTCCCCCCCAAAATAAATAAACGTTGAAAAAAATTTTTAAATATAATCTTCTGGTTTAATATATTTAAATTCTTTTATCCAAAGCTATTTGAAGTTACACCAAATCAAAAGTGATAGCCTACTGAAGTTTGTAGTTCTCATTCCCCACTCTGCCAATTTTGAAAGATTATAGGCTAAATATGCCAATACAGCTACAAATCCCTTAGTTATGAGCATACTGAAGTATAAGGAAGTTGGAGTGGGGAAATTTTTACTTATAAAATCAGAATACAGGGGCACCTGGGTGGCTCAGTTCGTTGGGCATCCCACTTCGGCTCGGGTCATGATCTCACTGCTCATGGGTTTGAGCCCCACATTGGGCTCTGTGCTGACATCTCAGAGCCTGGAGCCTGCTTCAGAATCTGTCTCCCTCACTCTCTGCCCCTCCCCCACTCACGTTCTGTCTCCCTCTCTCTCAAAAATAAACATTAAAAAAATTGTTTTTAATTTAACATCAGAATACAAATATTTACTCTCCTAAAGATTCTCAGTACTTGTGGGAAAAAATAGTTTATATATAAAATAACCTCTTCAGAAAGATATTAATACAATGTCCCACTGGGGCTTCCTTTATAAAATTCATCTGACGGCTCAGAATAGTACCTTACATTTGAATAACACATTTTAAAGTATTTCAAATGTTATAATACTTGATTTTATGATAGACTATTATTCTCCTCTTAGAAGTTTAAAATATGTTTGATCATTGAAGGCAAAACTTATAAAACATTGTCCGAAGCTTTCAGTGTGTATAGTGGTAATACATAATAAAATTACAGCTTAACGGAGGGAGGGTAAAAAGGTCTATATAATGGTAAAACTTCTATATTCCACTTGAAGTGGTAAAATATTTATTTTAGTATACTAGAAAAGGTTAAGTATGTATACTATAATCCTTAAAACAACCACTGGAAAAATACAGAGATATAGTGAAAATACATATGGAATAAATTCACATACTAAAAAAATGCTCCCCAAAAAAGAAGGGATAAAATGGTTGAAAAACAGAGGAAAAAATAGAAAACAAATAATAATATGGTATACCTGGTCTGAATGTATAAGTAATTACATTACATATGATTTAAACACTCCAATTAAAATATAGGAATTATACAAATAAATACAAAAAACATCACCCAACTCTGTGTGGTTTACAAAACACTTCAAGACTGGTGATATAAGAAGGTTAGAAGTAAAAGGATGGAAAATACTTACCATCTAAGCACTAATCAAAAGAAAACTGGAGTTATATTAGAATCAGAAAAAGTAAACTTGAGAGAAAAGAAAATTACCAGTGATCACATACATATTGCATAATGATAAAAGAATCAGCTCACCAAGAAGATAGAACTATTCTAAATGTGAATTCACCTAGCAACAGAGCTTCAAAATGCATGAACCAAAACCTGACAAAACTGAACGGAGAAATAGACAAATCTACAATTATATTTGGAGACAATGTTCCTTTCTCTATAACAGAACTAGTAAAAAAAATCAGCAAAGAGGGGCGCCTGGGTGGCGCAGTCGGTTAAGCGTCCGACTTCAGCCAGGTCACGATCTCGCGGTCCGTGAGTTCGAGCCCCGCGTCGGGCTCTGGGCTGATGGCTCGGCGCCTGGAGCCTGTTTCTGATTCTGTGTCTCCCTCACTCTCTGCCCCTCCCCCGTTCATGCTCTGTCTCTCTCTGTCCCAAAAAAATAAATAAACGTTAAAAAAAAAAATTTTTTTTAAAAATCAGCAAAGATACAGAAGAATGAATAACATGAATTATTATGCATGGGAGTGGGTATGTGATTATTAGGAATATCTATGTCAGAAAAGAATAATTAATGAAAAAACTTCTACATCAAAGACAAAATTAGAATTCAAAATAAACTTTGTTTTTTTTTTTTTTTTAATTTTTTTTAACGTTTATTTATTTTTGAGACAGAGAGAGACAGAGCATGAACAGGGGAGGGTCAGAGAGAGAGGGAGACACAGAATCCGAAACAGGCTCCAGGCTCCGAGAGGTCAGCACAGAGCCCGATGCGGGGCTCGAACTCACAGACCGTGAGATGATGACCTGAGCCGAAGTCGGACGCTTAGCCGACTGAGCCACCCAGGTGCCCCTCAAAATAAACTTTGAAACGTTCAGGTAAAAATAGCAAATTGAACAGCCTTCAAACACTCCATTTAAATTTTTTTTTTTTCAACGTTTATTTATTTTTGGGACAGAGAGAGACAGAGCATGAATGGGGGAGGGGCAGAGAGAGAGGGAGACACAGAATCGGAAACAGGCTCCAGGCTCTGAGCCATCAGCCCAGAGCCTGACGCGGGGCTCGAACTCACAGACCGCGAGATCGTGACCTGGCTGAAGTCGGACGCTTAACCGACTGCGCCACCCAGGCGCCCCAAAACACTCCATTTAAACTAAGGAATTTTGGGGATGCCTCGGTGGTCCAGTCAGTTAGGTGTCCAACTTCAGCTCAGGCCATGATCTCGCGGTTTGTGAGTTGGAGCCCCACATCAGGCTCTGTACTAACAGCTTGAAGCCTGGAGCCTGCTTTGGATTCTGTGTCTTCCCCTCTCTCTGCCCTCCCCGGCTCGCTCTCTCTCTCTCTCTCTCTCTCTCTCTCTCAAAAATAAACTAAAGGAATTTTTAAACCATCACAAATCCATAATAACAAAAAGAAGAGGAAAAGAAACTACTACAATTAAATTTTGGAATCTGGAAAGCGGATGAACTTAGTAGACCTGAAAAGGCTGAACCATAAGGCAGAATGGGGAAAGCCAAGAAGGAACCCAATTCATAACACAAAAACTCCAAAAGTTCATAAATTAGTAGCATTTAGGTACGTCTAAAAGTGAGGGTAAGAGTGAAGCTAAAAAGAAAGAACTGGTTAAAATCCCTTTAAGTAGTAATTTGATACCTAGGGTCTCTTCACACGGCCAGATATTCACTTTTATCCACTGGGCACAGCCAGTTATTGATCTTCTCCTACTCCAGCAGGAAAGTGACAATTCATCAGAAAGGGTTAAACACAAGGTCTCTGGATTATGGAATACTAAACACAATAGAGGGTAGGAGTGTTACCTGCAAAACTCGGAGGGAGGCTTACACTGAATAATGGGAACTTCAGTCTTTCGTCTTATTTAACACCTGGAATTCTATGAAGCAAGGCTATACCTCCGGGAAGGATATTCAAAGTTTCTTTGAACACTCTGACCATCTCAAAAGGAAATATACCCTAAAGACAGTCATATTAAGGGGTTTCCAGGCAAATAGCCCAGCCAGACCAGCCGATGATAGCAGGGTTTCTCAATCTCAGCAGTACTGGCATTTTGAGACAGATACTTCTTTTTTTTTCTTTTTTTTTTTTAATTTTTTTTCAACGTTTATTTATTTTTGGGACAGAGAGAGACAGAGCATGAACGGGCGAGGGGCAGAGAGAGAGGGAGACACAGAATCGGAAACAGGCTCCAGGCTCTGAGCCATCAGCCCAGAGCCCGACGCGGGGCTCGAACTCACGGACGGCAAGATCGTGACCTGGCTGAAGTCGGACGCTTAACCGACTGCGCCACCCAGGCGCCCCAGAGACAGATACTTCTTTATTGAGAGAGCTGTCCTGTGTATTGTAGGATACTCAGAAGCATCCCTGGCCTCTCATCACTTGATGCCAGTAACACAGATTGTGATGACCAAAAATGTCTCCAAATGTTTCCAAATGTTCCTGGGGGAAGGGGAAGTTCAGGGTGGGGGGTGGGGGAAATCTCCAAATCATCTCTGGTTAAGAATCACTATCCTACAGCTCATAATCAGCTAGTTTTGCCCTCAGTCTCAGAGCTTCCAAATAGCTTTTGAGTTCACCATTCTCAAATATGAGTAGACAACCAAAGATCACCAGACATTTGAGGAACAGTTCTACAATGAAAAACAAACAGAAAAAAATACCTTGGAGGAGACAGAATATGAATGAAAAAGGAAATCTCGAAAGCACTGCAACAGAAGTTCGTAGTTGCAACAGAAGATATTGTTTGTGGAACAATAGAAATGCCCATGAAATAAGAGGAGGCTATTATAATACAATAACAGAGGGGAAAGAAATTATTGGAAATTTAAAAGTACAAATGAAAAACGAAATAGAAGCATTGGAAGATAAATTTAAGGAACTCTCTCAGAAGCCACCTGGGTGGCTCAGTCAGTTAAGCATCCGACTCTTGATTTCAGCCCAGGTCATGATCTCACAGTCGTGAGACTGAGCCCTATGTTGGGTTCTGCGCTGGGTGTGGAGCCTGCTTAAGACTCCCTCTCCCTCTCCCTTTGCCCCTCTTCCACTCCCACTCGTGTAATAAATATAAATAAATAAATAATAAATAAATAAAGCATAACAAAGAGATAAGAGAAAAAGGTTAAAAAAAAAAAAAAAGGAATCATCCCATTATGTCACATATCCAAATATCAAGATTTCCACAGAGACAGAAAAAATAGAGGAAAGGAAATCATCAACAAATTATTTTAATTTTCCAGAATCAAAGGACGCTGTATTCAGCACAATCGTTACAAAGAAACTTCTTTCCAGGAGACTTTCAGAAGACTAGAAAATATCCTATACGCTTGAAAAAAAAAAAAAATCAGTGTCAAAGTCAAGAGTCAGAAAATTTTGCACTTCAATGGCAATACTGAAAACTAGAAAACATAGAAAATTATTTACAATCTAGAATTCTGTACCCAAACCATCCATAAAATACGAAGACAGAATCTGTCATAGGAGGAGAGAAGTGAAAAGTCTCCAGCATGTTAATGAAGAAAGATCTCAAGATGACAGTTGCACACAAAATGTAGAGGGCAACAAATTCATACTGAAGAACATCAAAATACTCTAAAGAAGATTTCTTCAAGAAGACAAAACTACTAGAATACCTTGTGCAGACAAACTTACGAAGAGGATATTTAGACAGTTGGCAGAGTTTAAGCTTCAATCAGTAATATATATACTTTTTTTTTAAACCAAGCAAATAAGTAAGTAAGACAACTCAAAGAGGGAAAAATTGTACAGAAAGAGAAAGTAGCCACAAGATACTTACATGTGGCTCAGCAGTGAATAGTGTGTACATAAATATATTCACATAAATACAGAATTAAAACTTACTCAATTACCCTATGACTATATTAGGAGGATGGATAGGTATGGGAAGTGGATGTGGTGGGGACAGGGAAAATGAAACAGAGCTAAATCCTTATTTTTCATATTAGGGAGTTTACTAGGTCTACCCAAAATTTAAAAAAATCAACAAGAAGCAATACAAACATGTTATTTACAGTCATGAAAACAAATATCAGGTAATCAGCTAAAATGTTTGCCTCTGGAGAAACTGAGGAAAGGATCAGGCAAGAGGCTGCTCTATTTGTAGCAAGTTTATTAGAACTATATAATTCTTTTTTTTTAATCTTTTGAAATCTTTATTTATTTTTGAGAGAGGCAGAGACAGACTGTGAGCAGGGGAGGAAGAGAGAGAGAGGGAGACACAGAATCCGAAGCAGCTGAGGATCTCACGAACCGTGAGATCACGACCTGAGCTGAAGTCAGACGCTCAACCAACTGAGCCAAATTGAGCTTAAAATTATACACATAGATAATCTTGACCAAAGGATGTCCGGACAGAGAAAGAAAAGGGAGTGACACCATGTGCAACAGGAAGAGATTTTTAAAAACGTACTTAATGAAGAAAAACAAAACTAATCATGAATGATACTGAATAATATACTAAAAACAATTTTTAAAAAATGTTTTAATGTTTATTTATTTTTGAGACAGACAAAGCACAAGCAGGGGAGGGTCAGAGAGAGAAAGGGAGACACAGAATCTGCCTCAGCCTCCAGGCTCTGAGCAGTCAGCACAGAGCCTGATGAGGGGCTTGAGCTCACGGACCATGAGATCATGACCTGAGCCGAATTTGGACATTTAACTGACTGAGCCACTCAGGCACCCCTATATTAAAAATTTTTAACTGTCAATGTCAGGATGTCAGAATGACCCACAAGTTGCAAATTACGTTTTTTTTTCTTAGTGTTATTATTTTGTTTTAAAGTTGACTTCATGTTGCAAAATATTAAGGGAAAGATAAAAGAAAATTATGGTAGTTACATAATCAATACTGATTAGGTATGTTTAGGATTTAAACTTTTATCTAAAGAGTTAGAGTTTAGAGTTATCTATGGGGGGGGGTGCACACGGGTGGGTCAGTCGGTTAAGCGTCCAACTTCAGCTCAGGTCGTGATCTCGCAGTGTGTGAGTTCGAGCCCCGCGTCGGGCTCTGTGCTGGCAGCTCAGAGCCTGGAGCCTGTTTTGGATTCTGTGTCTCCCCCTCTCTTTCTGCCCCTCCCCCGCTCACGCTCTGTCTCTCTTGCTCTCAAAAAATAAATAAAACATTAAAAAAAAAATTTTAAAGAGTTAGAGTCATGGGGTCAGAGAAGGCTTTCAGAGTCCATATGATAAAACCTACAAATTAGGATTTAATTTAAAGGCAACTTATTTATAAATAATACTTGCTGTAGCAACGAGAGCTCACTTACAAAAATCTTCATACTGGTGCTGTAGTTCATCCAAAATAAATAGAATATCTCTAATATCCACCATGTGGTTACCTGTAATAGAAAGAGTAAGTTCAAGTACTGTTATTTCTTTTTTGAACACAAATCTAGTTTCCATCCCATTCTAATACAAAAACAACACAGAGATGTGTGAAAGTAGGAACAGAGGTTGTGAATAATATCTAGAATTGTTAATAGCTCAGTACACACTGAAACATAAAAGACCATTATTGTCTTTTTCCCTTAATAAAAGAGTTTCCCATCAAAAGAAATTAGTCACATTTTAAGCTCCACAGCTAGGTAATCAGGTTAATATTTCATTCATTTAATAAATAGTGTTTTGAGAATTTACTATAGGTAGAATTTCAAGTTTTAGCTCTTTTGTCTTTCTCACTGGATTGTGAGCTCTTCAAGAGTACAGGATGTCATTTGTTTCCCCAATGCCTAGCAAATTATATACTTCCTAGCACTTAAAAACTAATTTTTTTGAGGGGCACCTGAGTGGCTCAGTCAGTTGAGTGTTTGACTCTTGATTGGGGCTCAGGTCATGATCTCAGAGTTCATGGGTTCGAGCCCCACGTTGGGCTCTGCGCTGACAGTGCAGAGCCTGCTTGGGATTCTCTCTTTCCTTCTCTCTCTGCCCCTCTCCCACTTGCACTGTCTCTCTCTCAAAATAAATAAACAGACTTTAAAAAAATTATTTTTTAAAAATTATTTTTGATAAAACAGGGAGGGGGACAAAACATAAGAGACTTGTAAACATGGAGAACAAATTGAGGGTTACTGGAGGGGTTGTGGGAGAGAGGGTGGGCTAAATGGGTAAGGGGCACTAAGGAATCTACTCCGGAAGTCATCCTTGCGCTACATACTAACTAATTTGGACGTAAATTTAAAAAAATAAAAAATTAAATTAAAAAAATATTTTTGAATGAATAAATATACTAAAGGCTGTAAAGAATCATGCAATGTCTACATTGTGGATAGCAGTAAACCATTTACTTGGCGTCTTACACATGTACAGCACTCCCATAATTATAACTTCCTACCATTCCTGCCCTTGCCTCTGTCTCAAACCATTTTCCTTCTTGGACAGTGTATGACAGAGAATGGGGTCAGAGACAGTGACCTCAAATAATGTTGTTCCAATTGGACACCCAATAGTTCTTGCCTCCAAATGTCTGGCTTCGCTTGACATCCAAGGTGAGTGAGAAAGACCAGGTGTTGACTTACCTACTTATAAAAATACTAGGGGGGCGCCTGGGTGGCGCAGTCGGTTAAGCGTCCGACTTCAACCAGGTCGCGATCTCGCGGTCCGTGAGTTCGAGCCCCGCGTCGGGCTCTGGGCTGATGGCTCAGAGCCTGGAGCCTGTTTCCGATTCTGTGTCTCCCTCTCTCTCTGCCCCTCGCCCGTTCATGCTCTGTCTCTCTCTGTCCCAAAAATAAATAAAACGTTGAAAAAAAAAATTTAAAAAAAAAATACTAGGTTCGTTCTTCAGCCTATGCCTAAAAAATCAACTATTCAGTTATAAGCATAAGCAAAGACCCTGAAAAGAAGATGCCAGTTTTTAAAGTGCCTTTTGAGTCCAAGAATTATTATATACACTATGGTTTCGGTGTTGGGTAAGATTGCTTCATTCTGCTTCTTTAAAAATTGGTAAGCTATGTCAGGTCCAGGACTTTAAATCACTGCAAAGCAAGTAAGTATTTGACCAACCAAAGAAGTGCTAGCCCAATTGATGTTAAGTTGTCTTCTGATTAGAACTGCTTCTTACATTCTGGGTTTTTGTTTTGTTTTGTTTTGTTTTGTTTTGTTTTGTTTTAATTTTTAATGTTTCTTTATTTTTGAGAGAGACAGAGACAGAATGCAAGTGGGTTGGGGCAGAGAGAGAGGGAGACACAGAATCTGAAGCAGGTTCCAGGCTCTGAGCTGTCAGCACAGAACCTGACATGGGGCTTGAACTCATGAGCCACGAGATCATGACCTGAGCCGAAGTTGGACGCTTAACTGACTGAGCCACCCAGGCGCCACTCTTACATTCTGTTTTTTTATTTTCTTGGTACTTATTCTCATTCTGTTCTTGGTTGTGGTTCTAACACCCCAGTGAACTTCTGGAACTTCTGTAGAGTCCATATCCCAAGTTCTTAGATCAAAGCATAAGTCCTAAAATCATTCAAGGCTTCAGCCCTCAAACTCCTGAATTTGATCAGTGAAAAGTATTCTGTTGGATCATCCATAAATTAATCCAATGGAGAAGGCTGTATTGTTTATATCTGGTCTCTACTTAAAGAACTCCCCTTTCTGGAAAGAGGTCCAACATTGCAGTGAGCATGCAGTAGCCAACCATTTACAGATTTACTAGCTCTCGCTCAAATTTATTCCTTCTTCTATGCAATGACAAACATTTCTCACACACCTCTAAGACAAATACTATCCATCTATATAGTCTCTGGTGGCCAAATAAGCATTACAGAATCTGAAATTACTATTTTGACCCCTACCTAGCTTATCAAAACCTCAATGAATAATTCCTGGTTGAGACTGAGACAATCAGTATAGTTACAGGTAGCATTTACTTCATAAGAGAAGTTCAAAACAGCTTCCCACTCTTACATTTGTCCTTCTGGAGGAAGCTCATATTGGAACTTTCCTTTCCATTCAACCTGGAAAATGTAACTATCTAATGTGAAAAAAAATTATCCTCATCATCAAAGTCATATTCAGGGCAACATTACTTTGAAGGTGTAAAATGACTATTAACACATTTCCATAATCTCCACAATAGCTCCACAATATCAAAGACCTTCTCATCAAAAATCGTGCTAGTTACTACTTTTCACCCAGTTCAATTACTAGATCGGTAAATACCACGAGAGAAAAAACTACTGCACCAATATCCTATCTCAGAAACCAAACTACCAGAACTGTCACACAGTGATTTTCCATATTCCTCTTGCCAGATCTTAATGAAGCAAATGCTTGTTGGACTTCCTTGCAAATTCCAGCGGCATTCCTCTTCATCATGCATACTCATGAAGATATTCTCCATGGTATCAGTATTGCTCCAAAAAACCAAACCAAATACAAAAACAAGATGTTAAAACAGTACCTATACCAGGGTGCTACGGCTTCCACTAGTGGGATAACTGACTTATATCACTCCTTACTTCAAAATTCTGTCACAGAAGAATCCATATCCACTACCGGGGTAACCCAAAACTTTTGGCATTCTGAGGGTGTCCTTTCCTTTAATGTTTAAGTAAAATAGCCCCGACCCCACACCATACATTATATGAACAGCAATCAATACTCCCTCCAAAATTTGAAGATTCCTGAGTGCTTTATACGCTGGCAGTTGATTTTCGTTTTGTTTTCTATTCCCGTGGACTCCTGATCTCTCTCACATTATCACATCCTATAGGTGCTATCTTCTCTCCACCCCAAGCCTACCTAACACAGAACCTACAGACCTTTTTCTTTGAAAAAGAAAATAGACCCACCATATGACTAACACAAGGCTATTGTATATAACCAACTCTTACTAGATAACTTGAAATTAATGAGAGTCAGGGATTTCTTTATAGCACAGCAAGCACTACATAGTATTGTCCTAGAGTTCTACAGCCACTCTCTATTGATTGCTAGAACCCCATCCACTCTCAGGTTCCCTCAGTGTTCCTCTTCCAGCTGCCGATTAGCCACTGTTGTATTCTAAGTTCCTGTCGTTTTCTTATATAGAGTACTTTACCTTACCTTTTTGCTCAAACTAGGTATCTCCCAATAGGCTTTAGCTCTCATAATCAAACATACCTGTTAAAATGATTTTCCTAGTCAAAAGACAAGGACCTCCCCAATGAGGAATTTTACCTTAAGTCACAGCCAGGTTATTAAAAATGACAAAATGAAAAAATCTTATTCTCTCTGGTTGGAGGAGATGGAGTGAAGGGTGAGACTTATTAATTCATTCAACATATATTTGTTGAGCAGTTAATATGTGCCATAAGCACTGTATGGAGTACTGAGGATACAATATTGAGCAAAAGTACACATGATATCTGCTTTCTTGGTATTTCGTCTTATCTGAGATACAGATCTTCACAAAACAATAAGAAATAGGGGTACCTGGGTGGCTCAGTCGGTTGGGCATCTGATTTTGGCTCAGGTCGTGATCTCGTGGTTTGTGAGTTCGAGCCCCGCATTGGGCTCTGTGCTGACAGCTCAGAGCCTGGACCCTGCTTCAGATTCTGTGTCTTCCTCTCTCTCCCTGCCCCTCCCTCACTCACACTCTATTTCTCTCTCTCAAAAATAAACATTGAAAAACTTTTTAAAAAATATAAGAAATAAAAGTTGCAACTGTGATTAGTGCTGTGAGAGTGTATGAGAACTTGACCTAGTCAGAAAAGTCATGGAAGCATCCTTAAAGAATAGAGTTGAGTTTAGATCCAAAGTATAAGTAGTAATTCACTAGGAGGGGAAGAATGCTCCAGGAAAAGAAAAGACTATATGTAAAGGCTATGGCAGGAGGAAGCCTGGTATATCACTGAAACTCTAAGAAGGCACAGTAAGCAAAGCAGAATGTGGTCTGAGATGAAGCTGGAGATCTAAGGTAAAGGCCAGACATTGCAAGTCCTTGTACGTGACCTTAAAGGGCTCTTCATCCCAAGAAGTATTATTAGAGTTTATGCAAGGAGGTAACATGATCAGATGTGTGGGGTTTTTTTATTTTTTTTATTATGTTTATTTATTTTTGAGAGGGGAGGAGGGGCAGAGAGAGAGAGGGAGACAGAATCCGAAGCAGGCTCCAGGCTCCGAACTGTCAACACAGAGCCCAACATGGGGCTTGAAACCACAAGCCTGAGATCATAACTTGAGCCAAAGTCGGACACTTAACTGACTGAGCCACCCAGGCACCCCACAGATGTGTGTTTTGAAAAGATCATTCTGTCCATAGTGTTAAGGGGGATAAGACTGGGTGTGGGTGGGGGCACCTGGGTGGCTCAGTCGGTTGAGCGTCTGACTTCGGCTCAGGTCATGATCTCACAGCTCGTGAGTTCGAGCCCCCCGTTGGGCTCTGTGCTGACAGCTCAGAGCCTGGAGCCTGCTTCGGATTCTCCCTCTCTCTCTGCCCCTAACCCACTCGCATTCTGTCTCTGTCCCTCTCAAAAATAAATAAACATTAAAAAAAAAAAAAGACTGGATGTGGGTGGACTTGTTAGGATGAACAGTGATGGTCCTAAGGAAAAATTATGGTAACTCGGACTAAGGTAATGGTGGAAAATAGAGAGATTTAAGAGATATCTAGAAGTTTAAAATAATAGTAATTCACAACGGTTGCATGAGGAGAACAGAGAAAACAGAGTTGCCAAGGATAATTCCCAGGTTTCTGCTTCCTATTTCTTGAGACTATTCTAGTGCCAATAGGTTCTATTTAATTCCTACAACAATCTATGATATCAGCATAATTTTTCAGTTTAGCTCCCCAAGTACAAAGCCTGGAAATCCAGACCAGAATTCCATAAGCCAAAAAAAAAAAAAAAAAAAAAAAGCCACAGTGGTTTCATATGTAATTTCTGTTGCTTCTGGTAGAGCATGCCCTAAAGGCTATTTAATAATATGACTTGAGATTAAGCTTTAAAATCCCTATTTTATGGGCATCTTTATGCTCCAGAACATCCCTCCACTTATGTCTATCAACCCAGAACTCACCATAAATGACTACCTACTAAAATTCATGCAGCCTGGTTCTATCTTCACAGTACATCCCAGCCACCAAAGACCCCCTAAAAGCCACCACTGACAAATGACAAAAACCTGTGGAAGCCCATGGAAAAGGATGCCATGTCTGATAATGTTCCTGCCATATTTACACAAACTGTTCCCTCAGTCTAAAATGTCTTTCATTACCACCTTCATTACCACCTTCAACCAACTAACCCCTATTGATCCTTCAAGATTTAGCTCAGACATCACATCCTCTGATGATCTTTCCCTGGTGTTTCCAGTATACATTTGCAGCCTAACTACATTCTATAACAGTATTTGCTATACAACATTATCATTTTCATTTTATTTGACTCTTTCCACACTAGAATGGGAACTCCTTTGGAAAAAGAAATGTGTTCTATTCATCTCTGTATCACCTTGCATAGTTCCAAGCACAGTAGATATTAAATGACTATCTGACTCATTAAATACATGGATAATCAATGAATCAATCGTTTATCAATCCATTATTATCAGACACCCCCTGGTGACATATAAACATATAATACAAAACATCTGCTAAATATCTCCATAATGTTTTTTTAAAAATCTACATTTTGCAAAGAGTAACTGAATAGCATGAGAAGATTGTGTAATCAAAGCTATCTAATAAAGTTAAAAATTCAAGAAATTTAGGTCTCCTAATTTGTGAAGCCAATGCCCTTGACATTAAAGAAACCATCTCTCCACAAACAAGAAATGGAAAAGAGAGGAACGTTTGAAAAGAAAATAAATACATTTTTTTCTTACATTTTTATCAAACATACCAAAATCTAATAATTTTAGAAATTTCTCATTTAATTTTTCTAGACTATCTCTTACCACAGACACCAGTAAGCAATGTTGATAGGTGGCAAGAGGTAAGAATCAAGAAGGAGAGATGAAGGATGAATCAGAACACTGATATCCAAGAAAGATATATTTACATAGTAATTCAAATAACTCACTGTCTATACTAGCATGTTTTATCACTTCCTGAAAAGTTTCAGGAATTACAGGAATATCCATGCTATCCAAAACAGCAGCCAGTTCATCAGTCGCAACTCGACCACTTTTTATCCTACAGAAAATCTTCAAGGCATTCTGGAATGCTGCAAAAATATAATAAACAAAGAAGTTATTTTATCATGAGAATCAACAGCTTTTCTTGGAGGGGCTGATTTTGTGTCAATAGCCTACCAGGGTACAATACCTTTCCATAGGCATAGGGTTTTCTAAAAATGTACCTGCAAGTAGGCATTTGCCCAATTCTGACCACATTCCTAATATAAAATGTAATTTTTGCTATTATCACTACTGATATAATATTAGCAAAGATAGGTGCTATTTATTGAATGCTATTTATATGCCAAACATTGTGCTAAAAGCTCTGGATTATCTCATTATACTATATTCACCGCTTAGTTAAGCCTTGTAACTAAAATAATTTCATATCTATCAGTGGTATAATCTATAATAGCAAGGCAGCTTAATCTAAAATTTGAGGGCATCATTAATTGTTTTAAAATGTAATTTAGAAAAAATAGTGTAAAAGAAAGAACAGAACAGATGCAAAATTTCTCTTCAGATTTTTTTATATTACAAAGAGTTTAGCAATGGTTTAACCACTATTTAAAGGTCTTCTATTTCTCCATAGAAACTTCATTTTCTTATGCTAACAGTCCTTAACATCAAAAATGAATTGGAAAGATTTGCAACAATATGGATAGAACAAGAGTGTATTGTGTAAGTGAAATAAGTCAGTTAGAAGAAGACAAATAGGTTTTCACTCATATATGGAATTTAAAAAACACAACAGATGAACATAGGGGAAGGAAAGGAAAAATAAGATAAAAACAATAAGAGACTCTTAAATACAGAGAACAAACTGAGGGTTGCTGGAGGGGAGGTGGGTAGGGGGATGGGCTAAATGGGGGAGGGGTATTAAGGAGGGCACTTGTTGGGATGAGCACTGGGTATTCTATGTAAGTGATGAATCAGTGGGTTCTACTCCTGAAACCAATACTACACTGTATGTTAACTAATTTGACTTTAAATAAATAATTTTTTTTTATTTTTTATTTTTTTATTTTTTTTTTTTCAACGTTTATTTATTTTTGGGACAGAGGGAGACAGAGCATGAACGGGGGAGGGGCAGAGAGAGAGGGAGACACAGAATCGGAAACAGGCTCCAGGCTCTGAGCCATCAGCCCAGAGCCTGACGCGGGGCTCCAACTCACGGACCGCGAGATCGTGACCTGGCTGAAGTCGGACGCTTAACCGACTGCGCCACCCAGGCGCCCCTAAATAAATGATTTTTTTAAAATGAATTGGAAAGAACACAGCTAAATGAAAATATTCATATTAATGAGAGAATTTTCCCTAAACAGATGTCCTCCTTAAAATCTAAACAGATTGATACCTGCGTCCTAATGCTAAATTTAAGTGATCCTCAGACTACCGCACCCCTTAATTTGATAAGGAAACACAATTCCCATAATCCACTTCAGAGAGCAAATCACTTTTTGTCAGACTACATTTTCTCGGAATTCAGGATATAACGAGCCTACTGATCCACAAGTTCTTAGATTTGCACAGTCATGGAGGAAGAACTGGGCATTATTCACTCATCCAACCAACCAGTTGTTATTGACCAGGCGAGCAAAAGTAGCAGAGGAAGGACCTCTGAGAATCCTCTCCTCCATAAAAGCTGTGAGAACATGGACGCAAACTGTCAGAATCAACTTTTTTCAAAACTCTGGCTATAAATCAAAGGCTTAGAGTCATCCAAAGAGTGTTTTCTTTCAGAAAAACGGCTGAACCTCAGTAATCGTGAGCTTTGTGGCATTTTAGCTTGCCATTATTCCCATCTTACCATCCCAGCTTCCCAGGAGCCTTGAAAACTAAGAGCCTACCCTCATGATGAAAAACAGCAGCCTGACAGCCAATGGAGAAGAATGAGTTTGGAACTTCTTCAAAGCCCCATTCTCTAAGAACTCTCATTATTAGACCTGCCTTGTGGCTCCCTGGAAGACCCTACTTGCCAAGCTGCCTTATTTGACGGGACTCAAAGCTTGCCCAAGGCAAAGAGCCTTTTCCCTGGAAGTACTCCTCAAACACAATCAGAGGCAATTAGTTAACATTATAACTGTCTGAAGTGGTGGGTAATAGTTGGAGCAAGCACTGGATGTTACATGTAAATGATGAAGCACTAAATTCCACTCCTGAAACCAGTATTATACTATATACTAACTAATTAGTTTAAGTAAAAACTTGAGACAAATGAACCAAAACCAGTCAGATTCAGGAGCCTGGCTCTTAAATGCTATTGCTGCTCTTCCAATGACATACTAATATTTTTTAAGATTAAAAAAAAAGTTTTTTTTTTGGAGAGAGAGAAAGAACAGGGGAGAGGGGCAGAGGGAGGGAGGGACGGAGGGAGGGAGGGAGGGAGGGAGGGAGGGAGGGAGGGAGAGAGAGAGAGAGAGAGAGAGAGAGAGAGAATCCCAAGCAGGCTCCATGCTCAATGTGGAGCTTGACTTGGGGCTTGATCCCACAACCCTGGGATTGTGACCTGAGCCAAAATCAAGAGTTAGATACTCCACTGACTAAGCCACCCAGGGGCCCCGACACAATGATTTTTAAAAATCAAATAAACCCACAACTGTACAAAGAAGAAAGATAAAAGCAACACAAA
This sequence comes from Puma concolor, assembly GCF_028749965.1. Classification (NCBI taxonomy): domain Eukaryota; kingdom Metazoa; phylum Chordata; class Mammalia; order Carnivora; family Felidae; genus Puma; species Puma concolor. The sequence continues at coordinate 267,512 of NW_028240233.1, read as the reverse complement.
TTTCCCATCCAGGGCATGCAAAAAATGATGGATTTTGATTCATATCCTACTTGGATACCTTTCTATGTCTCTTTACGTTCATCAACGATTGTGAACATTTCACTCAATTAAGACAGTACATATAGTATACTGCCTTTTCACTAAAAATATGCCATGGACCTATTTACAAGTCAATAAATGTAGATTCATGCCATTAAAAAAAAAAAAAAACAATTGGGGCAAATAATAGGCTAGCAAACAAGCTTAAAAGGAAAATCTGGGAAATGAGATGTCTTTGAAAAGTTCCAACATATTCCTGAGCATCTAGATGGCTGCACACATAAACAGGTCTGTACCCAGGAAAACCAGAGTAGGTTCTGAACTCTCAGGTCTGGCTTACGTTGAGGATATACACACGCAGAAAATGAAGGCTAAGGAAGAGTTGAAAACTATCTGTTTGAGTGTTGAAGGCATGCCCCAATGCACACATAGGGTCCCTCTGGTTCTCCTCTACCTAATAATTGGCAACTAATTTTGCCTTAAAAGGCACTTAAGGACACAAGCATACATGTATAAACTATAATGTGAAAATAAATATGTATGAAATATAAGAAAAGATATTCATTGTGAAAGTGTCTATACTAGGAAGATAATTAGAATCAATAAAGGATTAAATAAATTATAGTATATCTACATTTTTCAGACACCATGCAGCTATTAAAAAATAAAAGGATCGAGCACTTCGGTGGCTCAGTTGGTTAAGCACCCGACCCCTTATTTTGGCTCAGGTCATGACCTCATGGATGCTAAGATCAAGCCCCACATCAGGCTCTGCACTGACAGCATGGAGCCTGCTTGGGATTCTGTCTCCCTTACTTTCTGCCCTTCCCTCACTTGCTCTGTATCTCTCTCTCTCAAAATAAATAAAAATAAACTTAAAAACAATTTTTTTTTAAGTAAAAGGCTGACCTACACTTACTGGCACGGGGAAAATTTTCCAAGACATATTACTCAGTTAAAAAAAAAAAAAATCATGCTAGACAACAAAGTACATAGCATGATCCCTTTCTCTTAAAGTATAAGATGATCATATTTTCCCCTTTTATTTTCTTAGGGTCTCTTGATTTCTACCTGTATGCTTGATCTTTTCACTTGCCTCTATAAGACCCAGGTACTCTAGTTCTCTTCTGCCTAGTAACTGATAACTCATTTTCTCTTACAAAATATGTAATATGTAAATATTTATATACATTCATAAGTGCATATAATAAAAGATGCTAAAGTCAACATTAACTTTAAGATAGGAAGGATTAAAGAGGGTATTTTACATTTATATACTATTATATTGCTTGGATATTTTACTAAAAATAGTGTATTTGAGAATTAGGCATACTGTTTTAAGAGGAAGAAAAGAAATTTGGCACTTCTTGGTTGGTCTCAGAACACTGGACCATAAATAAAAAATAGGTCAAAATAGAAAACCAGAACTTCAAAAACAAAGGAATACATGATAGCTCAACTGGGGCTCGACAAGCAGGCCGTACTTAGGTACCCAAACACACTTACAAATCTATAGTCAAGAAAAAGCTATAAGCTGAAAACCAAGTAGACAAAGAGGAAACCCAGTGCTATAGGAGTTCATCAAAATGCCAAGTAGGAAGAAATTCAAAGAGGGAAAGCAAGCCAAGCATCACATCTATATTGCTAATTGATGCATACGGTAATGTATTAAATAACATTCACTACATTAATGAATAAACATTAAAGAGTTTTCTTGCCTCTTGCTTCTTATCCAGGTATATGAAGATTATCACATTCATATATCCTTGATTCCAAGAAAGTACAGGCTGGTTGACAGAAATATATAACCCCAAGGACAGATTATAGGAATTTGATCTTGCCTAATGGCAAAACCAAGGAACTGGTTTCTGTTTTGATTTGTTCTAACACAAAGAACTGTTAAAATTAGGTCACAAACCCTAGAGATTTCAGAATATTGGAAGCACTGTTTCTATCAGTAACAGGAATATTTCTTCCAATCACTTTCTTTGCTATTTACAGGAGTGTAAACTAAACGTTGTTAGGAGATCCATCAGTGTCTGAAACTTTTAGGGAGAAATACAAGCAGATTCCAAAGAGAGCAAAGAAAGTACTATTCACATTGGAGAAGAAAGCAGATATGAGATTTCAAAGGGAAAAAAGAAAAAAACCACATGAACAAAGAAAGGCCTGGAAACAAGAATGAAATTGGCATGTATAGACATTTGTGTCTCTAACTGGAGCACGGGGTTCTTGCCTGGAAAAGATTCTACCAAGAGGAAAGTGGCAAGAAAAATTATAAGGGGGTGAGGAGGTCAAGCATAAGGGTTTGGACCACATTCATTTCATCACAGGAAAAAGCATCTACATTTTTGGGCAGGAGAATGATATGACAAAAATCGTGTGTTAAGAAAATCTAGCCGTTGCATGCAGGAAAAAGTGGAGATTATGGATAGAAAATTAGGATACTGTGGACAGGTTTTTAGTGCCTTTTATGAAATAACTCGTGTCGAATTTTTCTCAACCTAGGCTACAGGGGAAAACACTATGTGAGAGATCTGAAAAAAACATAAATCCATATAACCATCCCACCCTAAAATCAGTGACAATCAAAATCATTCTTTTCTGCAATTTTGAAGAATCGTTTTTTTACCTGGATCCTGGGAGACCAAATAACAAAACATCATTCACAGTCTTAAGGAAATCTGAAAAATCCAGCATTCCATTAACTATAATAATGGTTCAGAAACAGAAGGAAAAAACCTGCATTAGCAAACTCATTAAGAATATAAGATAAAAATGCAAACTAAAAATGTGAGTAGAATTAACTGATAGTCTAGAGGAGCACTAACATTAAATATAGACTGTAAAAAGAAAACCTATCATAAAACATAATTACACATTTTAATTATGTAGTAAATAGTGCCCAGCAATAATCAAAATGATATAGACTAGAATTTAAGATACTGCAATATTCTTTACTCAAAGCTCTAATTTTTATACTTGTCATTAGATGCAAAAAAGTCATGCAACTTGTCAATTTTACATATATAATGGTTTTACCTGAAAAGAATAGGACTGATTTCATTGTGTTCTAGCTAAGACCCTCTATACCAGTGGTTTTAGGGGAGATTACAGATCCAGATGAGACTCTAATGAAAGCTTTGCCTCAAATCATTCCATCTCCTTCTCTCCTCTCCTCCTTTCCTCTCTCTCTCTCTCTCTCTCATTACACACACACACACACACACACACACACACACAAAATGCATTGAACAAATGCACAAAATATTGCACAATATTAAAGTCTTCACCCAAAAAATCCTCTCATTTATCGTGCAAAAAGTAATGCCTATTTATTAAAAGAAAGAAAGAAATCTAAATTGTACAAATGAAAATTTCAGTAAGAAATTATTGCTTGGTTTGAATGAGAAGTTGAAATTATGGAGCTTTTTTTTCTGCATGATAATGCACAGGTCATCTCTGATGAGCAACTAGAGCTGAAAATCCAGATTTACAAAGTGTGACAAAACACAGAATCAGGATTCTTCTGTCTCATTTTCTAGACAAGCATAGATCTGCGTCAAGGAACATCTGAATTTTTCAAGATTCTTCAAGTTAAATAACTCTAACGTCATTTTCCTCTTCATATAGTAAATGAGGCCAATTTGGAAAGGGTTTATCTGTGTTTGGAAGAAACTTATTATAAATTTACATTTTAAATTAATGTAATCTGAACAAAGTAACTTATAAAAGAACATTTCAGTGCTTCTGGTGGTCTGCAGGCTTCTACTGTCAGAGAAATTGACAAGGCTTAGTTGTTCTCATTGCTAAACCACAGAAACACTTTCTGGATTGGAAAATTTGTCAAGTTGTCTACCTCGAAATTTCTTTTTCAGTGTCATAACTTGAGAGTGGTTTCTCCTTTCCTTCAAAGAAACAATGAAACATCTGTGCAAATTTCAATCAATTATTTTGATTTGTTTTCTGACTTCTATGTGACTTAGGTTTAAACAAAAACCTTATAGATAAAACATCAAGAGCACAATCCATACAAGAAATAGTTGTAGACTAGACTTCTTCAGAAGTATGAACTTAAGTTGAAAGATATTCTTCAAAAATTGGGGTGCCTGGGTGGCTCAGCTGGTTAAATTCCGACTCTTGATTTGGGCTCAGGTCATGATCTCACAGTTGGTGAGTTCAAGCCCCGCATAGGGCTCTGTGCTGACAGGGCAGAGCCTGCTTGGGATTCTCTCTTTCCTCTCTGTTCCTCCCTTGCCTGTGCTCTCTCTCACATATCCAGTAAAGGACTCGTATTCAGAATATATACATTCAAAACGCAATAGTAGGAACACAAACACATTTTCAATGGGCATAAGATATACAGGTAGCAAAAAAGCACATGAAGATATATTCAAAATCATTTGATCATTCAGGAAATGCAAATTAAAACCACAATGAGAAAACACCATACATCTATTAGAATGACAATTTTTAAAGGCTCACCAATTCCAGGATTGACAAGGATGAGGAGCATCTGAAACTGTCATAAATTGTTCATAACAATGTAAAATAATTCAGCTGCTTTGCAAGCACAGTTTAGCAGTTTCTAAAAAATTCAAATATACCTACCATATGACCCAGTTATCCTACCATCAGGTATTTACCCAAGATAAATGAAAGTATATGACTACACAAAGACACATAAATGAATGTTTACACCAGCTTTATTTGTAATAGCCAAAAACCAGAAACAATCCAAACATCATCAATTAAGGAATGGATGAACAAATCATGGTACATCCATAAGAGAGAACGCTGCTTAGCAATAAAAAGAAATAAACCTGATATGTACCAAAGCATAGATGAATCTCAGTATAATTACGCTGAGTGAAAGAAATCAAACTAAAAAAAAATGAGTACTTACTGCATGATATCATTTATATAAAGTTCTAGAAAATACAAACAATCTGTAGTGACAGAAGCAGGTTAGTGTTTGCTTGGGAAGTAGTGAGGGGGGGTTGTGGAAAGAGAATGGGGGCTTACCAAGGGGTATAATGGGATTGAGTTTTCACAAGTATATACATATGTAGAAATTTTCAAATTGTAGACTTTAAATATGTCAAGTATATACCTCAATAAAACTATAAAATACGCAGATAATTTAAAATCCATTGAAATAGCCAATTCCAAAAACAGTACGGAGGTTTTGTCTAAAAATTAAAAACAGAACTATCATATCATCCAGCAAGCTCACTTTTGGATAGATACCCAAAGGAAATAAAAGCACTATCTCAAAGAGCTATGTGCACTTCAAACATTGCAGCATTATGCCCAATAGCCAAGAAATGGAAACAGCCTAAATGCTCACCAACAGATGAATAAAGAAAATGTAACCTCTATGTATATGACATATTCTGGAGGGTGGAGGGAATGGGCAGATGTTTGTCAAAGGATACAAACTTTAGGTATAAGATGAACAAGTTCTGGGAATCTGATGTACAGCATGGTGACTATAGTTAATAATACTATATTGTATCTTTGAAATTTGCTGAGAGAGTATATCCTAAGAGAGTAGTGTTCTCATCACACACAAAAAAGGTAACTATGTGAGGTGATGGAGATGTTATTTACTTGATAGCTGGTAATCATTTCACAATGTATATGTATATCAAATCATTACGTTGTACACTTTAAATATATGCAATTTGTATTTGTCAATTATATCTCATTAAAGCTGGACAAGATAACATGACTTGACATAAACCATGTTCCTATAGGTATATGCATATCCTATGACCCAGCTTCTTCATTTCTAGAAATCTATCCTATAAAAATATTTACACAAATGTGCAAGAATTGATGAACAAGGATGCTCTTTATAGCATTATTTGTAATAGCAAAAATTTTAGAGGTAACTTCACCACTAATCAATATGAGACCAATTAAAAGGTATATAACAAATATCCAGGAAGACTACCTACCAAATTATTAACAGTGTGTACTATGAAGAATTGTAGTGAAAGATTGAGGTGAAGAGATAATTTCCATTTTGTAATTTGTAAACTTCTTTAAGCTAAAAATACTAACTTAAAACAAAAAAAACCTTTATATTCAGTTATTAAACTTTTTCTTGTATTTGCAATTTTTACCAAGATATTCAATATAGGTCTACACTTTTTTCAATGTAAAAATTAAGGAATACAAATTTAAACTAACATATGTTATCTAAAATTGTTTGTATGGACACTAATAATGAAGCAGCAGAAAGAGAAATTAAGAAAACAATCCCATGTACAATGGCACCAAAAAGAATAAAATACCAAGAATAAACTTAAGCAAGGAGGTGAAAGATCTGTACTCAGAAAACTATAAAGCATTGATGAAAGAATGTGAAGATAACACAAACAAATGGAAAGACATTCCGGGCTCACGAATTAGAAGAATATTGTTAAAATATCCATACTACCCAAAGCAATCTACAAATGTAATGCAATCCCTATCAAAATACCAACAGCATTTCACAGAACTAGAACTAACAATCCTAAAATCTGTATGGAAACAGAAATGACTCCAAATAGCCAAAACAACCTTCAAAAATAAAAAGAAAGCTGGAGGTATCATAATTCCAGATTTCGAGTTATATTACAAAGCAGTAGTAATCAAAACAGTGTGGTACTGGCACAAAAATAGACACATAGGTCAATGGAACAGAATAGAAAACACAGAAGTAAACATACAGTTAAATGGCCAATTAATCTTCAACAAAGGAGACAAGAATATGCATTTGGAAAAGAGAGTCCCTTCAACAAACGGTGTTGGGAAAACTGGACAGCAACATGCAACAGAATGAAACTGGACCACTTTCTTACACTATACACAAAAGTTCAAAATGGATTAAGAATTTAAATGTTAGACCTAAAACCATAAAAATCCTAACAGAGAGCAGAGGCAGTAATTTCTCTGACATCAGCTATAGCAACATCTTTTTAGATACATCTCCTGAGGCAAGGGAAACAAAAGTAAAAATAAACTACTGGGATTACCACAGAATAAAAAGCTTTGGTACAGCAAAGGAAACAAGCAATAAAACTAAACAATAACCTACTGAATGGGGTAAGATGTTTGCAAATGACATACCCAATAAAGGGTTAGTATCCAAAATATATAAAGAACTTATATAATTCAACACCAGAAAAACAAATAATCCATTTTAAATGGGCAGAAGACAGGAACAGACATTTCTTCAAAGAAGACCTACATATGGCCAACAGACACATGAAAAGGTGTTCAACATCACTCATCATCAGGGAAATGCAAATCAAAACCACAATGAGATATCACCTCACACCTATCAAAATGGCTAAATTTAAAAACACAAGGAAAAACAAGTGTTGGCAATGATGTAGAAAAAAAAAAGGAACCCTTGTGCATTGTTGGTGGGAATGCAAACTGGTGTAGCCACTGTGGAATACAGTATGGAGATTCCTCAAAAAATTAAAACTACCATATGATCCAGTAATTGTACCTCTGGGAATTTACCCAAAGAATAAACATTAATTCATAGGTATATAGGCATCCCTAGGTTTATTGCAGCATTATTTAAAATAGCCAAATTATGGGAGCAGTCCAAATGTCCATCGACAGATGAATGAAGATGTGATACACACACACACACACACACACACACACACAGAGGAATATTATTCAGCCATAAAAAGAATTAGATCTTGCCATTTGCAAAAACATGGATGGAGCTAGGGAGTATAATGCTGAGTGAAATAAGCCAGTCAGAGAAACACAAATACCATATGATTTTACTCACATGTAGAATTTATGAAACAAAACAAATGAACAAAGTGGTGGGGGGCGGGGGTGGGGAACAGGACAAACCAACAAACATACTCTTAACTATAGAGAACAAACTGGGGGTTACCAGAGGGAAAGTGGATGAGGGGATGGATGAAATAGGTGAAGGGGATGAAAAGGATACTTATCTTGATGAGCACTGCGTAATATAGGGAATTGCTGAATCACTATATTGTACACCTGAAACTAATACAACACTGTATGCTAACTAACTAGAATTAAAATAAAATAAAAACAAATAAAATAAAATAAAATAGGTTGTATGGCTTTGGAGTAGACTTTTATCTTTCTGTCCCTCAGTTTCCCCAACTGTAAATCCAGGTAACTGGAAGAAACTACATCTGAAGTCTTGAAATCTAAAGTTCTAAAGATTTATAATAACAGTATTACTTAAAAGCCTTAAAATGTTCACATCCTTTGACCTAGCAATTTCAATTTTAGTGACCTATCTTTTGTCTGATGAGATAAAGAGAAAAAACCCTGCTTATAACAGCAAAAATATTAGAAATAACATATTTATTTAGATTATTTGTTATATAGCTTATTTTTCAAAACAATTTGTTTTTGTGCTTTGACCTGTTCCACAGAATAATTCACAGCTGCCAAAAGCCAAGCTCTCCAACCAGCCTGATGGCAGGGCCCGGGTGATGGATGGATCGGGACTGCATGGTGGCCCACCGACAGTGAAGCTTCTTGTACCCCTGCTTTTATGTAATTTGGCCTTAGCATTGGTCAGGGCAGCCCCCCTACCAATGAAAGTATACTGGGGATTTGTCGGTTGGGGAATTGCCCATGACAGGCCCCCTGGGAAAAGGACCACGGGGGAAAGAAAGAAGATTCCGCAGGGAAATTATGCGGGCCTACATCCAGCCCTTGCCACCCCCTGTAAAGACTCCTCTACCTAAAGGAAGGATAGCCCCATATATTTCCCAGCCAGGGAGGGGGACAAATGGATTTGAAATCCCCACCCTGGCAACAAAGGAATGTATCTATGGATACAAATTACTCCAACCCCTAGGCCCACTTGGCCCCCAGGAGGCATTCCAGATGATAACTGGACCTGGTGGGTTACGGTACAGAAGGGTTCATTAGTTCCTAGGTATACATTGTCTCCCTGGGAGCGCAGAAGGCGTGGGTTCCCAGGGCCCTCTTGGCTCCCTCCCGGCACCCCAGACCAAAGCGAATAACTTTTGTTCCTTATACGCAAATGGTTCAAAGAAACAATTAAGAAGTCATGTCCCTGTAAATGTTCCACTTGAGGTGTTGAGAGATAGATGACCTTTCATGAAAATAGCAAAGCAAACGCTTTATAGACTATAAATAAACGTAGATACATAATGAAAATAATATGAAGAAATTAATCAATTTCTTGTAACGTTACAAGAAAATAACCATGTTGTCCCTTAATGGGTGATTACACAAAGGAACATTTTTAGAAATAGGTAAAGCCAAGAAACATAGATGACGCACGCTACAAGGAAATTGCTAACAAATATAATGCCACGTTTGCCGCAATAAAGCGGCCAGTCTAACACACTGTTGTTGTCCGTGTCCATTTGTTATTTTCGCCGACGCCGTGCATCCTTCGGGAACCCCTGGACCTGCTGGGGCTGGACCCCGGCGCACAGCCATTTAAAAAGGCAGTGTTGGGGTGCCTGGGTGGCTCAGTCGGTTAAGCGTCCAACCTCGGCTCAGGTCATGATCTCCCGGTTTGTGAGTTCGAGCCCCACGCCGGGCTCTGTGCTGACAGCTCAGAGCCTGGAGCCTGCTTCTGCTTCTGTGTCTCCCACTCTCTCTGCCCCTCCCCCACTCATGCTCTGTCTCTCTCTCTCTCTCTCAAAAATGAATAAATGTTAAAAAAAAAAATTAAATATTTAAAAAGGCAGTGTGGATCTATATTTGTTTACATGGAAGGTTGCCTAACATATAAAGTTAATAGAAAAAGGTAACAAAATTGTATGCATGTGAGTCAACATATATATTTTCCAATTATGTGTTTATGCGTATGTATATACCACAGTTACACACACACACGCACACACATGCTTAGAAAAATCCTAGAAAAATATATGTAAAAATACCAAAGTTCAGCTCTGGGTAGTGGGATTACACATAAGTTTTATTTTCTCCTTTCTATTCTCCTATGCTTTCAGAGAATAAAGTTATTTCCACTTTGAATAATTATTTTAATAATAAATCCCCAAAAAATTATATGTCAAGAGAATTAACATATGGGTAAATAAACATGTCAGAAAAAATAGAGTTGCTTTTTAGTCTTTCTAAAAGTTAGATTTATATTTATTATTTTATTTTTATACCCTCTGAAAGTTGTGTACAGTAGGCACTCAAAAAATGTTGGGGTGACTCGGATAGATAGACGAATGACACCATTGCAACTTGTCAATTCCTGTTAGGTTGCTAAGTAACATTCTATTGGTGGTCCATTTGACTCCTAGTATTCTCCATCTACAAATTTTTTATAATAACCAATCCACATCTTTTATTTGAGTAGCTTGATGCTTTTAACCTCAGAGTATTACTGTGCCATTGTGTGTATTAAGTTTATTTTATTTCTGACCAATCCTTCAACTTACCTATACCATTTTTATTCTAAACTTATCTCTCCTCCTTAATAAGCTTGGAATGATCTGTAAATGTAATCAGTTCTCTATTATTTACCTCTTTGATTAAAGTATTGGACACTGACAACAAAAGAACAATTACTTTTCCAGATGTTTTAAAATAAAATTATTAGGATTTTGATTTGCATTTTTTTGACTACTGAGGATGGAAAATATTTTTATATGATTATTGGCTACATATATTTTCTTGTATGTGATATTCTTATCCGTGAGTCTTACTCACTTTTCCATTCCATTGTTTGTTACTAATTTCTATGAGTTCTTTACACATTCTGAAAACTAATCCTTTGTCACTTCTGTGAATTGCAAATATTTCCAAGTTCATAACTTGTCTTTTTACTTTAAAGTGTCTTTTGATAAATAAAAGTTCTTAATTTTAACATAGTTAAATATATTAATCTGGTCTTTTATACTCAAACACTTTGCCTTAAGAAATCTTCCCTATCGTATGCAAGTAGCAAAAATTAAAAGTCTAAAAATATCAGATGTTGATGAAAGTATGTCATAATCAAATCTGGTAATCAATCAATCCAATTATACTGGAGGCCCAATTTTTTAATATTATCGTAAAGGTGCAAAAAACGTTTTTAGGACATATTATAAAGCTTAGCTTTCCTATGATTTGTAATTAATCTGACCAACATATAACTTACATCCATGTTTGCAAACCTTAAACTAATAATGAAAACACAAAACTTACCATCAATAGCAACAGTCTTTAGTGCCTTTTGCATTTCCGAAGCACTTATAAAAATCTTCAAGGTGTGATGGATCGTTGGCAGATCATTCACATAAATTTTACCACTTTGAATTTTGCTAAAACTTTTACAGGCCTTCTGAAGTGCTAAATACACACGACAAAACGGTTAATTAATTCAAACGAATAATTATCGTCATCCCCGCTACACTCTCTCCCAATGAAAAAACAATGATCAGTAAAGGAAGAAAGAGGAGCAAGTCTTTGTGTTCTAATTCTTTGCTTTAAAATCAATCTCAAGGGGCGCCTGGGTGGCGCAGTCGGTTAAGCGTCCGACTTCAGCCAGGTCACGATCTCGCGGTCCGGGAGTTCGAGCCCCGCGTCAGGCTCTGGGCTGATGGCTCGGAGCCTGGAGCCTGTTTCCGATTCTGTGTCTCCCTCTCTCTCTGCCCCTCCCCCATTCATGCTCTGTCTCTCTCTGTCCCAAAAATAAATAAACGTTGAGAAAAAAAATTTTTTAAATCAATCTCATGATTTATTTAGGTATGTCTAGAGTAAATGACCTCCAAGTCTACAGGTTTCCTAAACAACTCTCAGAAACTGAGAAAAGTCATGCAAAGCTCACATAGCAAAGGCAGTCACAATTTTCCCTGGGAATGTTTAAATCCTTCTTCCATGCTCCCATTATCACTCGGTACATATCTCAGACAAAGCCATTGGTATTGTGATTGCTTGCATGTCAATATCCCTCACTCAACTATCAGGCTCTAGGGGGCAAGGTTTTTCATTCTTCAAGTGCCAGTGTCTACTTCAGAACAGATCCTCAAAAAATGTCTGTTGAATTAAACTGAATTTAGTTCAGTGGGTACTACCCTTAGTTTTCAGAAAAAGAGGTGCTAGATGACAGTGCTAAATACCAGAGAAAGACTAACATATTGGTAACAATGTTTTTGTTTTTGTTTTTAATGTTTATCTATTCTTGAGAGAGAGAGAAAAACAGAGTGCAAGCTGGGGAGGGGCAGAGAGAGAGCTGGAGACAGAGAATCTGAAGCAGGCTCCAGGCTCTGAGCTGTCAGTACAACCTATGTGAGGCTCGAACCCATGAACTGCAAAATCATGACCTGGGCCGAAGTTGGACGCTTAGCCGACTGAGCCACCCAGGCGCCCCACGATGGCTTTAATAACAGGAGTTTTAGTAGAGTATTAGGGGTGGAAACCAGGTTTCAGTGAAATGGGAAGTAAATAAATAATTAAGGAAACCAACTCTTTCAAGAAGCTTCTTTGGGGGCGCCTGGGTGGCGCAGTCGGTTAAGCGTCCGACTTCAGCCAGGTCACGATCTCGCGGTCCGTGAGTTCGAGCCCGGCGTCGGGCTCTGGGCTGATGGCTCAGAGCCTGGAGCCTGTTTCCGATTCTGTGTCTCCCTCTCTCTCTGCCCCTCCCCCGTTCATGCTCTGTCTCTCTCTGTCCCAAAAATAAATAAACGTTGAAAAAAAAAAAATTAAAAAAAAAAAAAAGAAGCTTCTTTGAAAAACATACAGTATAATACTGACACAGTCCCTGAGGAAGCAGAAGAAAATTCAATGGAAGAAAATTAAGAGTGAAGGGATTAGTGACATGAAAGGGAATCTTCTCCAATGAGAAAATAGGGAAGGCTATGGATGTTGTTTACAATCCTAACAGTTCTCCTCGTGAGGAAAACTTTTTTTCCTTTTTTTCTGTATCTATATGAGATGATGGATATTAATTAAACTTACTGTGGTAATCATCTGACAATATATGTAAGTCAAGTCATTATGCTATACACCTTAAACTTACACAGTGCTACATCTTAATTATATCCCAATAAAACTGGAGGATAAAAGATGTCTGGGGCACGTGGGTGAGTCAGTTGATTAAGCATCCGACTGCAGCTCAGGTGATAATCTCGTGGTTCGTGAGTTCAAGCCCCACATTGGGCTGTGTGCTGACAGCTCAGAGCCTGGGGCCTGCTTACGATTCTGTGTCTCCCTCACTCTCTGCCCCTCCCCTGCTCACGTTCTGTCTGTCTCTCTCTCTCTCTCTCTCAAACATAAATAAACCTTAAAAATTTAAAGAAAAAGAAAAGATGCCTAACATAGGGGCACCTGGCTGGCTCAGTTAGTAGAACACGCAACTTCTGATCTCAGGGTTGTGAGTTTAAGGCCCACGTTGAGCACAGAGATTACTTATGAAAAAAAATAAATAAATAAAAAGATGCCTAATATGATGATCAGAAAGGAAAAATGTGCTAAATGACTCCATAAATATAAAGAAGAGGCCCAAGATACGGGAGAGTTCAGTGTCAAGAAGCGAAGGGGGAAAAAAAAGAAGCGAAGGGTACTATGTACCAAGAACTAAATCCTAGTAAAATCAGTGACTCTAGTGCTTACTAATATATTCGTTGGATGTAATAGTCAGACTTTTTTCCCGAAATATTTTAACTAAAATAAGCACATATGTTACATTTTGCCTATCAATATGACAGAAGATATTTCTAAAAAAAGATATTTATGAATACTTATTTTACCTAGTTTGCTCATGCTTACTCACAGACTACAGCATTTGTCACATCATGTAATATTAGTTGATACCATATGCCATTAGGAGTAAAGAAAGCGACACTAATCACGGAAACAATTTCTAAAATGTACACAATCAGGGAATTTATTCACGAAGTTCTAGAATCCATTATTACCGCTTAATTCTTGTGAGTGTCAGTGTCCTTGAGGTACTTCATTACATGATGTCTTGCAGAGGCTAGAAAGCATTTCCCTTTCCCTGTCAAAGAAACAGCCACATTAGAAAGCAGCACAAAAACGAAACAAAACAAAACACCACACACACAAAGTATTTATGCCATTTTTCCATTAAAATACTAGCAAGCCTATCAACAGTTTGAGATTCTCCAGTCTCTTACTCCATAAAAACCTTTATTGAAAGACCATCCAAGTGACAGTGAATTATATACTCTTCATCCCAGAATTCCCACCTTGCTTCTTTTAGACATCTCTCTATGGAGCAGAATTTACCCTGGTCAGTAAGTAGTGCCCATGATTCACTATCCTTTGGCTGTCGTCCAATTTTTGCTACTCTTAATTCAAGTCACAGCAAATTTTATAGAAAGTTATTATAGTAAGGAAAAACAAGAGTATCTTTAAATAGCAAAGAATCCCAGATGCCACAACCTGTCAGTAAAAATTTTTTGAAAAGATGACTTATCTAATCCCCTAACACGTAAATAACTCAAATCATAGAATGTTAGTGTTAGAAGGAATCTCAAGGGTCCGTCTAGTACAAGATTCTTGTACAGATGTGGAGACTGAGGCCCAGAGATAGAAAGTGAATTGTACAAGAGCCTAAGCTAGCAAGGGAGGTCGATAAGGACTCAACGTTAAGTTTGTGAATTCCACATACAGTGATCTTAGTTAGCTCTACGCCACCCTCCCTAGAGCATAGTCTTAGTTTGCACAAACTATTTTGCATACTTTATGTGGAAATGATAGATGATTCTGGAAAGAAAAACCCAAATCTTAATGCAACATTTAAGGGAAAAAAACAATGATTTAAATACCGAATAACTGAGGAAGATGTACAAAGGGGTGATAAAGCCTTGTGAACACTGTACTGATTCGGAAACTTGAGTGAAGACCTTTCTTTCTTAGTCATCTTCTCCTTCAACAGCTTCACTGAGGAAGAGGCAATCTAGAGCCAAATGCAGGAATGTGGGTGCCTGAGATCACACTGGTAAGCCAGCATTACTGGAAAATAAACCTCTTAAAAAGACAGCTAATCATATCTGGGTTCCTCACTGATGTAAAATTGCTTTTTGTAATGGAATTAGAGTTTACATACACTAAAATTTTAAATAAACTATGGAATTTTTTTTGCAGAGTCATGTCTTTCTAAGTATGCAACTAAATCATCTAATTAATGTCGTGTCAATTTAAAATAGTGGATTTCACAAAGCAGGACAAATCTATGGTATAGTGAAGAGAAGACCACCAGATTCTAGGCTACATATATGGGCTTTGACTATATGAGCAAAATAATGTGGAGAATCAACACAGTTCTTCAAATAACACAGGTACTCATGCTTTAAATCATCCTCATGATTGAGAAAATTATCCACTTAACATGTATGCATAAGCATGATTCAAAAGTGGCAAGTAGCTGGGTAGACAGAAAAGCATCACTTTAGAAAACGAGGACTGTAATAATGGGTGTCTTCAATTTTACGTGGAGTCTAGAACCTTGTTTACATGGAGTCTAGGCCCCCTTTGAAGCACAGAAGTATGCAGAGTAAAATCTGTCTTTGTCTCAGCTCCAGGCTGGAAAAAAAGAGAGAGAGAGAGAGAGAGAAGAAAGAGTACTCCTCTGGATTAGTTATGGTGATAGATCTACCCACACATGAGTACAGAACTCAGATCTACACTAAATATGTGGGGTAGGAGCACAGAAACCAAAAAAGTCATTTAAAGTTGTCCCATGTTCATCACATCTCTGAAGTGCAGTGCAGAAGAGAATTCAAATTCTCTTGGAGGAGAATACTCTAGATCCAGACTCACGTGAGATTCCCACAGATTTAGATCAACAATATATGAGAAAATAAACAAAAAGTACAAAGTACCCAAGGACATAAGTTAATGAGTAAGAAGCAGACAAAGCAATAAACAGAAGACTTAGATCCCCCAGGGACTTTATATTATCTTTATCAGGTATCAGTCTTGAAACAACTAAAGAACATGACCAAAAAACATGACATAAGGCAGATTATAAGAAGAACCAAATGGGGGTGCCAGGGTGGCTCAGTCGGTTGAGCGTCTGACTTCGGCTCGGGTCATGATCTGGCGGTTTGTGAGTTCGAGCCCCGCGTCAGGCTCTGTGCTCAAAGCTCAGAGCCTGGAGCCTGCTTCAGATTCTGTGTCTCCCTCTCTCTCTGCCTCTCCCCTGCTCATGCTCTGTCTCTCTCTGTCTCTCAAAAATAAATAAATGTTAAAAAAAATTCTTTTTAGAAAGAAGAACCAGGGGCGCCTGGGTGGCTCGGTCGGCTGAGCGTCCGACTTCGGCTCAGGTCATGATCTCGCGGTCCGTGAGTTCCAGCCCCGCATCGGGCCCTGTGCTGACAACTCAGAGCCTGGATCCTGTTTCAGATTCTGTGCCTCCCTCTCTCTCTGACCCTCCCCCGTTCGTGCTCTGTCTTGCTCTGTCTCAAAAATAAATAAACGTTAAAAAAATTTTTTTTAATTGAAAAAAAAGAAGAACCAAATAAAGTTTCTAGAGGTAAAAAATATAGGCACTGAAATTAAATTCTCAATAGACAGTTTAAACTAGAGATTAGATTCAGCTGGAGAAAGATAAACTAGAAAGCAGATGGGAGAAATTACCCAGATGAGATAGACAGTATATCTAAGTACATCATATAGTGAATGAGGCAGGCTGAATGGTGGCCCCAAAAAGATATGTCCATATCCTACTCCTTGGAACCTGTATATGTGACTTTATTTGGATAAAAGGTCTGTGGAGAGGGAACAAAGTTAAGGATCTCAAGATGAGATATACAATGAAGTGTTTATAAAAATGGAAGGAGACTTGAGATATAAACACAGGGGAGAAGACCATATACAGAGCAAGATGGGGGCCAAGATTAAAGTTATGCTGCCACAGCCAAGGAATGCTCAGGGTCACTGTTACAACAGCAGAAGTGTTAACAGAGAGCAAAGTAATAAAAATAAAGATCTAATGGAGAAGGAAGGGGAAAATGTCATATTCTTCTGAATGGGTTCCTTGTTACATTTTTTGTAAAAAAAAAAAAAAAAAAAGGAGGAGGAGGAGGAGGAGGAAGAAGAAAAAGAAGAAAAAGAGGAGGAACAGGGGAAGGAAGAGAAAGAAGAAATATTTAAGATTGTGACATTTCAGGGGTACCTAGGTGGCTCAGTAGGTTAAGTGTCTGCACGAATTTCAGTTAAGGTCATGATCTCATGGTCATGAGATCAAGTCCATGTCAGGCTCTATGCTGGGTGTGGAGCCTGCTTAGGATTCTCTCTCTCCCTTTTCCTCTGCCCCTCTGCCCCTTTCCCCTGCTCGCACTCTCTCTCTTCTCTCAAAAAAAAAAAAAAAATGATTTTGATTGATGTGACATTTCAATACTTGGACTAAAATGTGATGGAATGTTTGAAAGCTAAAAACAACGCTCAAAAGTAAAATATTTTCAGATCATAAGTACCTCAGTTCTTTCAGTATGCAACTGTACTTGTAAACTTTTCTTTCTTCTGAACTTTTTCTCTCCTGAAAAATCGGAGGATTTCTCTTCTCCACAGAGGAATATTGATGTTTCATACCTAAATTGCACAGAAAATTGGAATAATTCCTGAGTTGCTTTTTTTCTTACTTTTTCTTTTTTTCATCTCTTATCTATAGAAAATCTCAAGCATATACAAAAGTAGACAGACTAATGCGATGATTGGGGCGACTGGGTGGCTCAGTCGGTTAAGTGTCTGACTTTGGTTCAGATCATGATCTCATGGTTCATGGGCTGGAGCCCCGCATTGGACTCTGTGCTGACAGCTCAGGGTCTGGAGCCTGCTTCAGATTCTGTGTCTCCCTCTCTCTCTGTCCCTCCCCCACTCATGCTCTGTCTCTGGCTCTCAAAAATAAATAGACGTTAAAAAGAATAATGTGACAAGCTTCCCATGTACCCATCACCCAGCTTCAATAATAGCCAATCCTATTTCAGCTATATCCCTACTCCCGTTTCTTATTATTTTGAAGCAAATTCCAACATCATATTATTTCATGAGTGAAAATTTTAATATTAATTTCTACAAGGTGTTTTTTCTTTTATTTTTGAAAAAAAATTTTTAATGTTTATTTTTGAGAGAGGCAGAGCACAAGCAGAGGAGGGGCAGAGAGAGAGAGAGAGAGAGAGAAAGACAGACAGAATCCGAAGCAGGCCCCAGGCTCCCAACGCAGGGCTCGAACTCACAAACTGCGAGATCATGACCTGAGCAGAAGTCAGACGCTTAACTGACTAAGCCACCCAGGTGCCCCAAGGTGTTTTTTCTTTTAAAAAAAAACACACTTAAAACACAATTATGACACCCTAAAAGTTAACAATAATTTCTTAGTATCATCAAACATGATCAGTGTTCAAATTTCCAATTGTTTCGTAAATGTCAAAATTTATTAACACGCTGCATCAGGATTCAGGAAGGTCACCATTACAGTTTGTTGATTGATGTGTCTTATTTAGATCTCTTTTTTACCTATAGGCTCTTTTTCCATGTCTTTTATCATCCTCATTATCACTATTGCCAGGCAATTTGTCCTATAGATTTTCCACAGTCTGGATTTTGCTAATTATATCACCATGGTTGTAGAATTTTAAAGACTTGATCAGATTAACTTCAACAGATTAAGGGTTGAACCACTAAATTGTACACCTAAAACCAATATTATACTATATGTTAACTGGAATTCAAATTAAAACTTAAAAAAGATAGCCAGGTGATTTTAACGTGTAGATAAATTTGATAGTCGCTATGCAAACAACCACAGGCTTGTTCCTATTCAGAACTCCCATCAATTGGTCTATAACTCAGTATTTTATAAGAAATACCTTATTCTTCCTTATAAAGGAACTAAAAGCAAAACTAAAAGCTCTTTAGCAGAAGTGGCTCCTTCTTTTTAGAGTAACCTGCTATACAAGGGCTACTTAAGTAATACGAAGGACAATGAATGGATTGAATCTATAACATCTTCAGATGAATTTGGCCCCAAGCAAAATTGTGATATAGAGGTAATTTTTATCATGCACCTACCTCACTGCCCTTCCTTAGCAGGTACCTTGCCCTTTTGACTCTCTATCCCTTTAAGTCCAATCCCATGAATTCCTGCCCTCGGAGCGCCATTACCTTGCTCTTAGCCCCCCTGAATCTGCCCTATTATTAGTCTCCTCTGCAGTCCTCCACTCACACAGGGAATGACTTTAACTCTTTTGATTATGACCCAGAGTATAAAATACATTTCTATTGAGATGTAGTACACGTATACAAAGAGAGAGAACTGAAGTAAGTTCGCAAAGTAATACTTATTATGTGAAAAACACTCTAGTGTCTTCAATACTATTCGAATTTCTTTTTAAACAAAATACCAGTTAGTGACCTCCTAAGTTGATTTTATAACACACAAGTGAGTCATAATCTAGAATCTACTGCTACTTTATATCACCCATCCTCTACCCATATATCTCCATTGAGATCTTCATATTTCTGGAACAATTATGATTTCCACATTACTACATGATTTTTCAAATCCTTTATTATTTTTCTAAAGTATAAGTGTGTTTATGTTATGAGCTGCCTCAAACATTTTACAGAATTGGGATGACTTACTATAAATAATGAATAAGTGAAAACATTTGTTCTGTACCCTATTCTTCTAGGGCATTGTGTCTCCCAGGTAACCTAGTTTTACAGTGCTAATGAAAGAATGTAAAGGAACACTTCCACCATCTCCCATTCCTTCCTAGGTGACAAGTTTTATTGCGATGTTCTAGAAATAATTATTTTGCCTTTTGTCACTGAACATAAAGGAATAGTGGGATTCTCCATGAGATTATCACCAGATTTGTCAGCAGCAACCTTGCAGGCCAGAAGGCAGTGGTATGGTATATTTAAAATCCTGGGGGCAAAAAATACCAAAAACAAAAACCTGCCAACCAAGAGTACTCTACCCCCCAAAGCTGTCCTACAGAACTGAAAGACAGATAGTTTCCCAGACAAAAAAAAAAAAAAAAGGCTAAAGGAGTTCATCACACTAGATAGACTGACCTTATAAGAAATGTTAAAGTGGGGGTGCCGGGATGGCTCAGTCGGTTGAACGTCCACCTTCAGCTCAGGTCACGATCGCATAGCTCGTGAATTCGAGCCCCACGTCAGGTTCTGTGCTCAAAGCTCAGAGCCTGGAGCCTGTTTTAGATTCTGTGTCTCCCTCTCTCTCTGCCCTTCCCTTGCTCACACTGTCTGTCTCTCTCTCTCTCTCTCTCTCTCTCTCTCTCAAAAATAATAAATAAACATTAAAAAAGAAAAAAGAAATGTTAAAGGGAGTTCTTCAAGCTAAAATGAAAGGATGCTAATTAGTAACATGAAAACAAATGAAAGTGTAAATCTCACTGGTAGAGGTAAACATATAGTTAAATTCGGAATACTGACATCTTGTAATGGTGGAAGGTAAATCACATATAACTCACATATAGGTTAAAAGATAAATGTATTAAAACAACTATAACAACAATAATCTGTTAATGGATACACAAATATAAAAAGACGTAAGTGGTGACATCAAAAACAAAATGAGAGTGAGGTGTAAAAATGCTGAACTTTTGTATACATTTGAAGTTAAGTTGTTACCAGTTTAAAATAGGCTTATAAGATGTTTTATATAAGCCTTATGGTAACCACAAAGCAAAAACCTACAGTAAATATACAAAAGATAAAAAGAAAGGAATCAAAGTATATCACTAGAAGGGCACCTGGCTGGCTCAGTCAGTGGAACATGTGACTCTTGATCTCGAGGTTGTAAGTTTGAGCCCCACATTGGTTGTAAAGATTACTTAAAAGTTAAAAAATATAATTTTAAGTATATCACTAGGGAAAATCATCAAATCACAAAGGGAGAGAGTAAGAGGAAGAAAGGAACAAAGAAAACAAGCAACCAAGCCAGAAAACAAGCAACAAAATGGCAATAGTAAATCCATACCTATCAATAATCACCTTCAATGTAAATGGACTAAATTCTCCAATCAAAAGACAGAGTGGCTGAATAGATTAAAAGAAAAAAAAAAAAAAAAAGACCCAAATATCTGCTGCCTCCTAGAGACTCCCTGCAGCTTTAAGGACACTTATAGACTGAAAGTGAAGGGATGGAAAAAGATATTCCATGAAAATGGAAACCAAAAGAGGGCAAATCTAGCTATATTCATATTAGACAAAATAAATTTCAATAAATATTTTTTGTTTTTTTAATTTTTTTAATGTTTGTTTATTTTTGAGAGAGAGAGACACAGAGAGTGAGCGGGGGAGGGGCAGAGACAGAGGGAGACACTGAATCCAACGCAGGCTCCAGGCTCTGAGCTGTCAGCACAGAGAGCAACACGGGGCTCAAACCCATGAACCATGGGATCACGGCCTGAGCGAACGTCAGTCACTTAACCAACTGAGCCACCCAGGCACCCCTCAATACGTGTTTTTTTTTTAATGTTTATTTTTGAGAGAGAGAGAGAGAGCATGATTGAGGGAGGGGCAGAGAGAGAGAGGGAGACACAGAATCTGAATCTGAGCTGTCAGCACAGAACCCCATGAGGAGCTCCAATTCACGAACCGTGAGATAATGACCTGAGCTGTAGTCGGACGCTCAACCGACTGAGCCACTCATGTGCCCCTCAATGTATGTTCTTAAGCCAAAAATTATAACAAGAGACAAACAAGAATCATTACATAATGATAAAGGGGTGAATTAATCAAGAGGATATAGCAACTGCAGTGTTTATGTATCCAATATTAGAGCATCTAAACATATAAAACAAATACTAACAGATCTGACGGGAGAAATAGACAGCAATGCAGCAATAGTAAGGGACACTTAAATACCCCACTTTCAACAGTAGATAGACTAACTAGAGAAAAATGAAGGAGAACACTGAACTTCAACTATACTGGAAACCAAATGGACCTAACAGACATATAGAGAGCATTCTATCCAACAGCAGCAGCATATACATTCTCTCAAGCACACAGGCAACATTCTCCAGGATAGATAATTTGTTAGGCCACAAAACACGTCTTTAAAATCTTAAGAAGACTGAAATCATATCAAACATCTTCTGTGACCACAAAGGTATAAAACAAGAAATCAATTACAAGAAAAAAACCTGAAAAAAATCACATATGTAGCGATTAAACACTATGTTCCTGAACAACCAATTGGTCAAAGAGAAAATCAAAAGGGAAATAAAAAATACCTGGAGACAAAGTAAATGAAAACACAATATACCAAAACTGACTGGATGCAGCAAAAGCTGTTCTAAGAAAAATGTTTATAGAGATAAACACCTACATCAAGAAAAAAGAGGGGCACCTGGGTGGCTCAGTTGGTTGAGAGTCCGATCGGCTCAGGTCATGATCTCACATGACAGCTGATAGCACAGAGCCTGGAGCCTGCTTTGGATTCTGTGTCACCCTCTCTCTCTGCCCCTCCCCCACTCACACTCTGTCTCTGTGTCTCAAAAATGAATAAACGTTAAAAAATAAAACTTAAAAAAAAGAAAAAAGAAAGATCTCGAATAAACAACTTAATTTTATACCTCAAGGAACTGGAAGGAAAAAAGGAACTAAGCCCAAAGTTAATAGAAGGAAATAACCAAGCTCAGAAATATAGACTAAAAAGACAATAGAAAAGATAAAAGAAGCTAAGAGTTTGTCTTTTGAAAAAATAACCAAAACTGACAAATCTTACTAGACTAAGAAAAAAAGAAAAGTCTCAAAATCAGAAATAAAGAGGAGACATTCAACTGATAACAGAAATACTAAAGCTCATAAGAAATTACTATGAACAATTATATGCCAACAAATTAGATAACCTAAAAGAAATTTATAAATTTCTAGAAACATACAAGCCTGAATCATGAAGACATAGAAAATGGGAACAGACCAATTATTAGTAAGGAGATTGAATCAGTAATCAAAGACCTCCCCACAAAGTCCAAGATGGCTTCACTGGTGATTTCTACTAAACATTTAAGAATTAACACCAATCCTTCTCAAACTCTTCCCAAAAACTGAACAGGAGGGAACACTTCCAAACTTGTTTTATGAGGCCAACATTACAGGTAACAAAACCAGACAAGGACACTACAAGAAAAGAAATCTGCCGTCCAATATCCCTGATAAACATAGATGCAAAAATTCTCAACACAATATTTCAATAGTACATTATATTAGTACAATATTAGTACAATACAATACTAATACTAATTAGTACAATACTAATATTGTACAGTATTAGTACAATATACTAATATTTCAATTGTACATTAAGAGGATCATAGACCATGATCTAGTGGGATTTATTTCTGGAATTCAAGGATGGTTCAACATAGGCAAAACAGTAAATGTGACACCCCACATGTGATACCCCAAATGTGATAGGGAAAAACCCATTCTTCTTCTGTGTTTCTCCTTTACTCCTCCACGACTACCACACTCACAACACTTCTGACACCAGGTGTGTGAGGTATTCTTCCCCACCACCAAGCAATTCTCTGCCACACCAACTGGGTGTGGCACCAACTGGGTCCTACAATTTACCTCAATTCTAACACTATCTACTTGGATATACTGTCAGATTCCACAGGTTAAGGGATCTGTCCCACAAGGCTGCTCCCACCCCACTTATGCCAATCACAACTCCAGATTGTGACCTGTGCTTCGGACTCATCGCCTATAAATGAGAGGCTCCCAAAAGACTCTCCTTGGATTTGATTAATTTGCTACAAGAGCTCACAGAACTTAGAAAAATAGTTACATATGTTTACCAGTTTACTTTTTTAAATATGATAAAAGATACAGGTGAATAGCCAGATGAAGGGATACATAGGGCAATGTCTGGCAGGATCTTAGCACAGGAGCTTCTGTCCCCAGGGATTTGGGAGGACATCAGCCTCCTGGTATGTGGAGGTGTTTACCAACCTGGAAGGTCTCTGAACAGGCCTATACTATTGAGATTTTTATGGAGGCTTATTCATGTAGGTAGGATCAATTATTAATTCCATTTCCAGTCCCCTTCCCCTCTCTGGAGAACTTCTAGGTTGGTGAACACATCCACAGACTAGGAGGGTGACACACCCCAACCCCATGGGGACAGAAGCTCCTGTGCTTGGGACCCTCCCAAACCTCACCCAATGAATATCTTCATGGGACTATTCTTCTGTATACTCAGTCATGTCCTTTAATAAACTGCTGAACATAAATGTTTCCCTGAGTTCTGTGAGATGCTCTAGCAATTAATTAAACCTGAGTAGGGATCATGGGAACCTCTGATCTGTACCCAAGTCAAACAGATTACAAAATCAATAGACAAAAATCAGTTGTATTTCTATACACTAACAAGAAACTATCAGAAAGATAAATTAAGAAAACAATCCCATTTACAATAGCATCAAAAAACAAAATACTTAGAAACAGATTTAACCAAGGAGGTGAAAGATGAGTACACCGAAAACCATAAAACGTTAATGAAAAACACTGAAGAAGACACAAATAAATGGCAGGATGTTTTGTGTTTGTGGACTGGAAGAATTAATATTTTTTAAATGTCTTATACTACCCAAAGTGATTTATATATTAAATGCAATTCCTGTCCAAATTCCACTGGCATTTTTCGCACAGAAGTAGAATAAATAATCCTAAAATTTGTATAGAATCACAAGAGACCTCAAAGAGCTAAAGCAATTTTGAAAAGGAAATAGTAACACTTGTAGAACATAGTAAGCTCTTCGACACTGGACAATAATGTTTTGGATTTGACACAAAAAGCAAAGGCAACAAAAGCAAAATTAACAAGCGGGACTACATCAAACTAAAAAGTTTCTGGACAGCAAAGGAAACCATCAGCAAAATGAAAAGGGAATCTATACAATGGGAGAAAATATTTGCAAACCATATATCTGATGAGTTAATATTCAAATATACAAGGAATTCATACAACTCAATAACATAAATAATCCAATTTTAAAAGGACTTGAATAGACATTTTTCCAAAAAAAGACATACAAATGGCCGACAGGTACATGAAATGGCTCACAATCGCTCATCATCAGGGAAATGCAAATCAAAACCATAATGACGTATCATCTCACACCTGTTAGAATAGCTGTTTTCAAGGAGACAAGAAACAAGTATTGGCAAGAATGTGGAGGAAAGGAAACACTTGTGCACTGCTGGTGGGCATGTAAATTGGTGCAGCCGCTATGGAAAATAATGTGGAGCTTCCTCAAAAAATTAAAAATATAACTACAATATGATACTGCAATTCCATTTCTGGCTATATATCTGAAGGCAATGAAAACACTCTCAAAGAGATATCTGCACTCCTAGATTCATCACAGCATTATTCACAACAGCCAAGGTATGGAAACAATATAAATGTCAATCAACAGATAAATGGCTAAAGATGTGTCATCACACACACACACACACACACACACACACACACACACACACACAGGAATGCTACCCAGCCATGCAACATGGATGGACCTTGAGGGCATCATGTGAAGTAAAAATAGGTCAGACATAGAAAGGCAAATACTGGATGATCTTATATATATGTGGACTCTAAAAAAGCCAAATTCATAGAAACAGAGAGTAGAAGGGTGGTTTCCGGGGATGGAGGTGGGGGAAATAAGAAAAGGGAGAGGCTGGTAAAGGGTAGAAACTTTCAGTTAAAAGATAAATAAGGTCTGTAGGCCTAGTGTATAACATTATGGCTATAGTTGATAACACTACATTGCACAATGGAAATTTGCTAAGAGAGTAGAACCTAAGTGTTCTCACCAACATAGTTAAGTAAATAAGGTAAATATGTGAAATGAGTAAAAGGTGGTAATCATTTCACAATGTAAACATATATCAAATCTTCACATTATAGACTTAAATACATTATTTTGTCAAAAAAGACATTGGGGCGCCTGGGTGGCGCAGTCGGTTAAGCGTCCGACTTCAGCCAGGTCACGATCTCGCGGTCCGTGAGTTCAAGCCCCGCGTCGGGCTCTGGGCTGATGGCTCAGAGCCTGGAGCCTGTTTCCGATTCTGTGTCTCCCTCTCTCTCTCTGCCCCTCCCCCGTTCATGCTCTGTTTCTCTCTGTCCCAAAAATAAATAAACGTTGAAAAAAAAAATTAAAAAAATATATATATATGTACAAAGAACACTTAACAATAAGAAAAAGCACAACCCAACTTAAAAGTGGGCAAAAGATCTTAACAGACATCTTACCAAAGAAGACGTGCAGATGGCAAACAAGCAAAGGAAAAGATCATTTGCTCAACATCATGTCAATAGGAAAGTGCAAATTAAAACATCAAGATACCACTACACATCTGTTCAAGTGGCCAAATCCAAACTACTGACAAAACCAAATGCTGGCAAGGATGTGGAGCAAGAGGAACTCTTATTCATTGCTGGTGGGAATGCAAAATGGTACAACCACTTTGAAAGACAGTACTAAACATACTTATACCATATTTGGCAGCAATTACACCTTATTGGTATTTACCAAAGGAGTAGAAAACATATATCCACACAAAAACCTGCACACAGATGCTTAAAACAGCTTTCTTCTGAATTGCCAAAACTTGGGGAAAAAACAGTGCCCTTCAGCAGATGAATGGCAGTAGATTCAGTACAGGAACTGTGGTACGTCTAGAAAATGGAATACTATCTGGCACTAAAAAGAAAGGAACTATCAAGCCATGAAAAGACACGGAGGAAACTTAAATACGTATCGCTAAGTAAAATAAGCCCATCTGCAAAGGCTACATACTATATGATTCCAACTATACGACATTCTGAATAGGTTAACCTATGAAGACTACAGAGACCAGCGGTAGTCAGTGGTGGAGGGGAAAAACGAATAAGCAGAGCACAGAAGATATGTAGGGCAGTGAAACTATTCTATATACTATAATAATGGCTACATGTCACTATACGTTTGTCCAAACTCACAGAATGCACCATACTGAATCAACCCCAATGTAAAGTATGGACTTTGGGTGATAAAGATATGTCCGTGTAGGTTTATTGATTGTAACAAATGTACCACGGTGGTGTAGGATGTTGATAGTGGAGGAGGCTGCACATGTATAGAGGCAGGGAGTATATGGGAACTCCCCACTCAACTTTGCTGTGAATCTAAAACTGCTCTAAAAAATAAAAGTCTATCGAGAAAAAAAATAAAGCAGCTATATTGCTTCTAAACAGACACCTCCCCCTCCAAAAAAGGAACTAGAGCCTAGGAGCAACGAACATGTTTAGAAAAAGAGGAACGAAGTGAGAAATATACTCTTTTGAAATGTGGCTGTTTGCAGGTCATCTGGGTAGCTCAGTGGGTTAAGCATCCAGCTCTTGGTTTCAGCTTAGGACATGATCTCACAGTTCACGAATTCGAGCCCTGCATCGGGCTCCTTGCTGACAGCGCAGAGCCTGCTTGGGATTCTCTCTCTCTTTCTCTCTCTCTGCCCCTCCACTGTTCATCCTCACTTTCTCTCTCTCTCTCTCAAAAATAAATAAACTTAAAAAAAAAAAAAACACATGGCTGCTTGCTTAAAACAACTGGACTGCATCTAGCTGATCAAAGGTACATTAGTTTTTAACCCCTGAACAAATTACAAAAGGCAATGTATAAAGCAGATCACTAAGGGGGTTTAGAGAATCTCTATTTCTACACAAAATGTAAATTAAGGGAACTATTTCAGTGACTTTTAGGGTCTGCATACATTCATCTTACAACAGAGGCACACCTTTAACAACCTGCTTCAAAAAGGCAATCTGATTTGCTGCCCTAATATTTATTAGGGATGATGAAAAGTTTCCTAGAGATGTTGAGAAAAATGACTCAAAACAGAAACCAGGAAAATAAAAGGAGGAAGATCTAAACAGACAGAGAGGCACAAAAACCTGTTATCAAAGACCAGATGAACAGAAGCAGTCAAAGAGTGAACAGAAACTTTGATGATACAGAAAAGGAAGAAAATAATCTCTGAAATTCTGTGGTTAAAGGTGAACCGTCTGTGAAGTATAAACTACACAGCCTAAGACAAACTGGTATGATATATTAATACTGTTAATTCTTTTAACTTTTAAGAATCAGCTCTTCCAAATCAGCTCATGAGGATACAATCAACTAAGTATTAGGTATAAAAAAGTGGAACAGGTTAGTAGACATATCACACATCTTGGTACTTAGCAAGAAGCCTTGAAATTGTTTTTTTTTTTGTTTTTTTTTTTTTTTTGTTTTTGTTTTTCGGGGGTTGGGGGGCACCTGAGTGGCTCAGTTGGTTAAACATCTGACTTTTGTTTTTAATTTTTTTAATGTTTATTTATTTTTGAGAGAAAATGAGACACAGATGAGTGGGAGAATGGCAGAGAGAGAGGAAGACACAGAATCCAAAGCAGGCTCCAGACTCTGAGCTGTCAGCACATAGCCCGTTGTGGGGCTTGAACCCAAGAACCATGAGATCATGATCTGAACCAAAGATGGATGCTTAACCGACTGAGCTGCCCAGGTGCCCCTAACTTTTGATTTCAGCTCAGGTCATGATCTCACAGTTTGTGAGATCCAGCCTCACACCACACTGTCTGCTGACAGCACAGAGCCTGCTTGGGATCCTCTCTCTACTTTTCTCTGCCCCTCTCCCACTCATATTCTCTCTAGCGCACATGTGCTCTCTCTCAAAATAAATAAATAAACGTTAAAAAAATTTTTTTTTAATTTCTTTCGGATTACAGTGTAGGTACATGTCATATGGTAGCACCAGATCCATTGAAAGCATAAATTTAAAAGGTTAAGACTCTGAGTTGACAATGTTGAATTTTTCCTGAGCCTTGTGCTCCTGGAAAACAGTGAAGATTAAAGGAATCCCTTTACCCCTTTGTGTTCTGGAAAATGGCTTGCTGCAAGGAATCACCCTTCCCCCCCCCCCCCATAAGCTTTAGATAAAACTCACAGATGCCCCCCTTGTTTACCTATGACGAGGCCAAATACCTTCAAAATTCCTTTTCTTTGTTCTACGAATGATTAGCTAAACTGTTTTAACCCCACTGATTAATTAGAACAGAAGGATTATTAGCCAAACTGTGGTTAAGCTTTCCTCCTTCCTCCAGGCCCCTACAATATTCTCTGATCTGTTTATCTCATCATGCCACTCTTTCATCCCACTTCCCCAAATCCAGTTCCTAGCCTTGTTGACTCCTCTCCATGAAAGAAAAGCCATTTTTGCCTGGCCCTTGAGCTCCTTGAGGATCTTATGGTCACAGCCTTCCCTCTCCTATTTCAATAAATAGTCCCTTTCCTCCCTTGGAATAATCCTTTCAAATAAAGTCTCTCCTTACTAAGTCCGGGTTTGTTTTTTGTTTGACACAATACCGGCCAATGGATAAGAACATCCCCTGAATCACAGGGAAGAAGGCTAGAGACACTTGGTATCTTTTCGATTACCTTCTGGTTAGACTCCCACATCATTAATTATGTTACCTACAACCGTTTATGTAGGTTTAAATCCTTTATTCTCCCAAAAAATTATCCCAGTCCCCTACCCCGCAAAATACTCTCAACATACACCACAGACCTCTTGATATTGCTGGGATGAAAGTTCATTATATGCCCACTAAAAGAACTCAAAACTCACCTTAGGTATTAAAAGATCCTATAACTATATTGCTCTATGAATCTGCTTACTGATTATGGGTGTGAGATAAACATAAACTAATTTTTTAATGTAAACTATTTTTAAAGAAGAAGAAGAAGAAGAAGAAGAAGAAGAAGAAGAAGAAGCAGCCGCCGCCTTTAGAAACTGTTTTAGAAAAAAATACCTGGCAGAATAAAGGTACTTTACTTTCCATTTTTCAGTTTAGAGGTAAGTGCGGCCCTTGAGGACTCAAAGGTCTTGATGAACAAGTATGAATGAGCACAAAAGGATTTCCTGCCAAAAAAAAAAAAAAAAGATAAGAAAAAAATCATATGTCTGCTTAAGAGACTTAATTACACTTACCTACCTGGTTATCCCTGTAATGTAACACAGTATGATACCAAATAGATATTCCGCAAGCCATATATGTGTACAAAAACTAGAAAAAGCAGTTAGCAGATTCTAATTCACAGATCACACCGTCCCTTAATTTTACCTTTTGTGGTATAAGAAGTAGAGAAATCCAAAACAAATGACATAAAAGGCAGAGAAATCCAGTTATATTTATTTATTCAAATAAACCCAGAGAAACAGAACTACTAACATAGCAGCAATTCCCAATGTTATTAAATGCTTACTATATACTAGACATTACGATGAACACTTTAACATTATTTCATTTATTCCTTACAGATATTTTTTAAGGAATTATCATTATCTTTATTTTACAGATGAGGAAAATAAAGACTCAGATCAAGTTGTCCAAGATTAAACCACCAACAAATAGCAGAGTCAGAATCTGAAGTCAGACAGCCTAACTCAAGAGCCGTGGTCTTCAGCACCCTATAGCATCGCCTCTCAAAAAAATACTATTGTAAACAAAAGATGCCTCAGCCTGTTTTAAATCAAAGACTTCCACATCACATACCAACCAATTTTCAAAATTCCTCGCATTTTCACAGGTTTTTTTTACTTCTATCTGAGTTACAGTGGATGTGCTATTTATTACATTGCTAGTTATATTACATTGTTACAATGATCAGGGTCATTTTCATACCATGAAGTTTAACTGCAAGTATTAATATTCTTAACAGAGATAGTACTTTAAAATCACTTACTTCTGAAATGTTATACTAATTACTGCTGAATGTGGTATGTCCAACATTCCTGGAATTCAAACCATGTTAAAAATCCAATGAAACCATGTGACAAATAGCCATCTCAGAAGACATTAGCTGGCTATGCAGATTTCCCCAGCAACCCACTCGATGTTACCTCTTCGAGGTCTTCTCTAATGAGCTCAATCTTTACTCAGCAACTAGTTGGTATAGTATGGTCTCCACCATTGTAACTGTCTTCATTACTCAACTGGCATTAATCATTTGCCTTATATTTTTATTTGCCACATGTACATCTCCTATATCAACTATAACCTAAATTTCATGGATGGACTGAAACGAATGGATTGGTATCTTAACATTCTTTGAACTATTTCTCACAATAACAAGCACAATGCTATATGTATAAAAGGAAGGAAAGAAAGAAGGAGGGGGGAAGAGAGGGAGGAGAGAAGAAGGAAAGGAAAGGAAAGGAAAGGAAAGGAAAGGAAAGGAAAGGAAAGGAAAGGAAAGGAAAGGAAAGGAAAGGAGGCACGTCTTCCTTATGGAGATTACTCACCAACAGCTTCTTAAGTTATCAAAGTACCTAATTAAGCACAGTGAGTTTTATTTAAATAAACCATGAAAGGAAGAATTGTTTCATAATTTTTGACCTATCAAAAAGTTGACTGGTTTTCATCTGCTGGATGAATCAAATACTACATAACCCTCTCCAAGCTAAGAGCAAAAATAGTACAGGAAGTCCCTTCCCCATAAATCTGACAAAAGATGTCTCGAGTCTTTCAATCCTATGATACATATATGAACTTGCAAGGACAAACCAAGAGAGATGAAGTTGTATTTCTCTTGTCCAATCTATCCGTTTGTCTCTCCATCCATGAATTCAACACATATATACTGCATGCTTACTATGTATTAGGCTCTCCTCCAGGCTGAAAACAGAGACAACAGGGATACAGCAGTGAAAAAATAGGAAAAAACAAATCCTGTTTATTTATCTGGCTCCTCATGGAGCTTACATCCTAGTCAAGGAGTATGTTATCTGTGATAAGTACTAAAAGGGAAAAAAATGTAAAGTACGGGGAAAAAGTGAAGTACGGTGTTAGGGAAGAGAAGCAGGGAACAGATAGGGTAGCCAAGAAAGACCTTACTTAGAGGGAGACTTGTGCATACAGATCTGAAGGCATGAAAGTAGGAAGCCAATGAATGTGTTAGGGGACAGCATTTCAGCCAGAGAAAAGCAAGTACATAGGCTCAGAAGGAAGAAGCAGCTTCATTGTTCAAGGAACAGTGGGAAAGCCCACAAAGCTGAAGCAGAAAAAGCAAAGTGAAAGAAGTGGGGATCAGAGGGGTCAAGGAAGGGGGGCAGAAATAGAGGGCCCTTAAATCATTGTAAAAACTTTGGCTTGTGCTCTGAGATGGGAAGCCATGAGACCGTTTTGAGAAGGGAGATGACATGATGTAAAGTCCTTTCTGAAAGGATCACTCTAGTCGTCACAAAGAGGATAACCAGGTGGGGCTAGATTCCTAAAAGCCAAGTGGAAAAAAGTACTCCAAAAGAAGAATGAGCAATTGCCTGGGTGGCTCAGTTGGTTAAGGGTCTGACTCTTGATTTCAGCTCAGGTCATGATCTCAAGGTTCATGAGGTCCAGCCCCTCATCAGGCTCTGCACTGTCAGTGCAGAGATTCTGTCAGTGCTTGGGATTCTCTCTTTCCCTCTCTCTCTGCCCCTACCCTGCTCGCTCTCTCTGTCTCTCAAAGTAAATTTCAAAAAAAAGAAGAATGAGTAATCAGCTGTGACAAATGCTGCCAACAGGTGAAGTGAGAGGAGTACTGAATGGCTGATTAGGTTTTCCAACATGGAGGACACCAACGACCCTAAGAGGAGCCATTTGGGTAGTATGGTAAGGAAATAATGTCCTTGGAGTGAGTTCAAGAGAGAACGGAGGAGAGAAAACAGAGACAAACAGAAGAGGACTCTTTCAAAGAGTATGCTTTAAAGGGGAAAAGAAATGAGGTAGTAGGTGAGGGGCAAAGGGGTTACGAGGGTTGAAGATGGGGGAAAATAAAGGCATGTTCATACGCTGATAAGAATAATCTAGTGGAGAAGCAAAAGTTGATCACACTGGAGGGGAGAATTACTGAAACAATATTCTCAAGTAGGATAAAGGAGATGAGATTTAGGGCACAAGGGCAGGGTCTGTCCTTAGCTGAGAATATACTTATAAGAATAGGAGACATGACAGAGTAATTGGGCTTAATTACATGAAGACCAAGTAAGCAGATGTGGTTGTAGAGGCTTGTGAAAATCATCTGATTGCTGTGAGTTTTCTTTTATTATTTAATATCTATATTATATATATAAACTTTTATTTTAAGATGGAAACCATCTGATTGCTGAGTTCTCTTTTATTATTTGATATATAGATAAGCGTTTATTATTTCGTATATATATATGCTTTTAAGTAGGCTCCACACCCAATGTGGGGCTTGAAACCACAACCCTGACATCAAGACTCATATGCTTTACTGACTGAGCCAGCCAGCTGCTCTCGATTGCTTTAGTTTTCTTAGTGAAACAGGAAGCAGCATAATCAACTGAGAACAAGGATGTGAGAGAAGATGCTAGAGGTTTGAGGATAGAGGTATTGTTATACAACAGTCATCGAGGAGAATGGAAGAATTAATAGCCCAGGGGTACCTGATAAAGTTGCTGGGCAGCCTCAAGGGTCCCTTGAGGAAAGGACAGTGAACTTAAAGTGAAACCAGGAAGCATGGTTGTGGTTTTTTTCTCTAGCTGTGTTCAATGCAGAGATCTAGATTTAATCTAAGATTATGACTTAGCCAAGAAAGGAAAATGAACTGAAAATGTGATAAGGAAACGGGGGGAAATGAAAGGGAATGGTTTTAATTATTGACCATGTAACAAACGGAGTAGGTGCGTGGGAAATAAGTATGAGAGACGGTGAGTGACATCTAAAAAAAAAAAAAAAAAAAGGTAGACTGAAGATCCTGGTGGGGTCCAAGGATTATCAGAGTCAGAGTGAGCCTGAAAGACAGGAATGTGATGGTTGGAGAATGGCACACAGTATTCCCCCACCTTATGCGTGGAGACCTGTTCACAGACCCCCAGTGGAAGCCTCAAACTACAGAGTACCAAACCCAGTATATATTGTTTTTACCTAAACACAAATACCTACAATAAAGTTTAATTTCCAAATAAGGCACAGTAAGAAATTAGCAATAATTAATAAATTAATTGAGAATTAATTTTTCATACTGAGAATACGAAAAAGGGACAAGTGACTGAGGAAAGGTGAAATAATCGTAGGAAGACAGGAACTGAGAGATCAGAGTACTGGAAGGATCATCTACACGAATGCTAAAGTCACAAGAATCATGACAGGAGTACAGTTAGAGCCGCAGAAAGCCAGGAGCTGAAATTTAACTAAAGCAACAAGGAGTGGTAGTGGGTGGTATAATCTGATAATGCGAGGTGCAAAACTGAGCATTTTGAAAACGGAACGAAGAAATGTCTGGAAGCACCTATGAGAATCAAGAAGGGGTCATCTACTCACCCTCTAGTCCCGGTAGTACTAGGAGAGTGAGAGAGAAAACCACCACCACCAGCCATACCTATGTTCTGCCCACCACATTCCCAGATACGCAGTCTTTCCTCATTTTCCCTTACATCTTGGTGGTCGCTATCTGATTCATCAAAAACTCCCAAAAAGAAGGAAATTCAAAACCGTCTGATACATCACAAGTATTTTTTTAAGTATCGTGACTGATTCAGTCCCCATGTAGATCAAGCTGTCATATTATTATTAAAGGGTTTTCCATTCCTTGGCAGAATATAGAATTTTCAAAATTTTACAATTTAATACACACATTAAAATTAGGGGAGGAAGACATACAGATGGCCAACAGACACATGAAAAGATGCTCAACATCACTCATCATCAGGGAAATACAGATCAAAAGCACAATGAGATATCACATCACACCTGTCAGAATGGCTAAATTCAAAAACACAAGAAACAAATGTTAGTGAGGATATAGAGAAAAAGGAATCCTTGTGCACTGTTGGTGGGAATGCAAGTTGGTGCAGCCACTACGGAAAACAGTATGGAGGTTCCTTAAAAAGTTAAAAATAGAATTACCATATGATCCAGTATCAGACGATTGGATATTTACCCAAAGAATACAAAAACAGTAATTCAAAAAGATATATGGGGGTACCTGGGCGGCTCAGTCAGTTAAGCAACCAATTTGGTTCAGGTCACGGTCTCATGGTTTGTGGGTTCAAGCTCCACATTGATTGGTCTCTGTACTGACAGCTCAGACCCTGGAGCCTGCTTCAGATTCTGTGTCTCCCTTTCTCTCTGCCCCTCCCCTGCTTGCGCTCGGTCTCTCTCAAAAATAAACATTAAATTTTTTTTAAAAACTATATGCACCCCTATGTTTACTGCAGCATTATCTACAATAGCCAAATTTTGGAAGCAGCTCAAGTGTTAGCAGCCCATCTATCCATTGATAGATGGATGGATAAAGAGGTGGTATACACACACACACACACACACACACACACACACACACACACACACAGAGGAATATTACTCAGCCATAAAAAAGAATGAATAATCTTGCCATTTGCAACAGCACGGATGGAGCTAGACAGTATAATGCTAAGTGAAATGTGTCAGAAAAGACAAATACCACAAGATTTCACTCATATGTTAAGAAACAAAGGGAAAAAAAGGGACAAACCAAGAAACACTCTTAACTATAGAAAATAAACTAATGGTTACAAGAGGGGAGGTGGGTAGAGAATGGGTCAAATAGCTGAAGGGATTAAGAGTACACTTATCATGATGAGCACTAAGTAATGTATACAATTGCTGAATATTGTACACCTAAAACTAACACTTTATGTTAACTATATTGAAATTTAAATAAACAAACTTTAAAGGCCGTAAATGAAGTTGGGGAGGAGTGCTTATTGTTACATGAAATCATAGAATCCACAACAGAGCTAGGATGATTTCAGAAATCTTTCTGGTCAGGGGTGCCTGAGTGGCTCAGTGGGTTAAGCTTCTGACTTCAGCTCAGTTCATGATCTTATGGGGGGGGGGGGGGGGTTCGAGCCCCACATCGGGCTCTGTGCTGACAATTCAGAGTCTGGGGGCTGCTGCAGATTCTGTGTCTTCCTCTCTCTCTGCCCCTGCCCCACTTGTACTCTCTTTCTCTCAAAAATAAACAAACATTTTAAAAAAAGAAATCTTTCTGGTCTAATACCTTAATTATATATAAGGAAGCTGATACACAGAAAGATTGTGATTTGCTCACACAACGTACACAAAATAGTAGCAAAATTCAGGTCCCTGACTCCCAACTCCAGGGATACTTTCACTAAATTTACACTGCTGCTTAGTAAACCCAGAGGCACAGCTAGGCAGAAATATGGAGAATCTAACTTTGTTTTGTTTTCAGTGCTCTGATGTTTGCATTGCGCTTTCACAACTGCACTTTCTCACTTGCTGAGTTACCACCACCTCCTCATCTGCTTCCCTCCCATCACCCAAGGGCGACAGCCTTCTGCAAAGTACTTTCTACTCTTTCCATTTGGGTTCCCTTCCAAGCCGCCCCCTCACTTCCTCCCTCACTTCCCTTGCAGCGATGACCGCAAACGTCCATTAACAGCAACTGCAGACACCTCTTCACTGCACCCGTTGCCCTTAACGTTCACACACGACCGGCACCACCCCCAACTACCACCTTTAACAATACTGACTGAACTTCCACTTCATGGAAGAACCTGTGCTGTGGAACATTCCAACAGGCCCTGCTCGTTTAGCCTTCTGGCGAAGAAAGTGAGTAGACCTGTGAACACTACTCACCAGATGAAAACAAGTGCTCTACTAGTGGTTTGAGGGTTTGCTCAAGAAGCAGGGAAGCTTCCCAGCCACCATGACCTCCACCCTTCTAGAACCACCACCATTTCCGAGGCACCATCGGATCCAGCCGCGTCTGCCCCTTTAGTGCCCCGCCCGCCCAGTCACATCGCTGTCCCTTCTGAAACCTTCGTCCATCTCCGTAATTGTTCCACTTTGTCCCTCGCACCGGGTGGCACGCTCCTCGGCAAGTCTTGCCTCTCCACCTGTGTCCCCTCGGGGGGGGGGGGGGGGGGGCTCCCACCGTGAACCCCCTCGGGCTCCCAAGGGTGTCCCCCTCCTCCCGCCTCAAGGGCCGAGGCCCTAGCCCCATGGGATCCGAAGGTCCTAGCTGCAGGCCGCTCAGCCCCCGCCCCCCCCCCACCCCGCGTGGCCCGGCGCTCTCGCTGCGCCGCCTTCCCGGGATCCCACGCGACGAAGCCCCGCCCCCAGGTCACCTGACCGAGGCCGACGCTCCGCCCACTGAGCGGCCCGCGCTGGAAGAGTGCGGGACCCAGGGCACCGCCACCGCCACCGCCACCGCCTCCGCCACCGCGCAGGGGCTCCGGGGCAGCGGGGAGCGGCTGAGCTCGCCGCCGCCTCCGCGCCGACTGGACAGCGCTGCGGCCCCGCGGCTCCACCCCACCTCACAAGGGCCTGTGACCTCACCTGGCCCCGCCCGGCGGCCCAGACGCGAGCTCCTCCCCGCGCGCTGTCCTCCCGGCACCTGGATTTCGCCGTCCTTCCCGCACTCCCTACCCTTCCTGCAGCTCTCTTCCTTCCCTGGTGCAGTGCCCCGCCCCAGTCTGACATCTTTTCAGGCTTATCCTGTATCCATCCTTTGAAGACTTCCCGCCCTGCCTTCGAAAGCATTCCATCCTTCTTGGTTTCTACCGCTCTGTACCGGACAACAGCGCAGAGCTCTTTGTCCCGACACTTTGCTGAAATCGGTTCCAGGCTGCCCTTCAGAGGACTAACGCTTACTTTGGGAAGAGATGCTTTGTGTTTCTTCGAAGATCAATTTCTTGTGTGTGTGCATGCTGCAGATGAAATGTTACTGGTAAAAGACACAAAGCGATTTTTCACGGCTCGCCCCAAATATTATGTCGCTAAAACGTTGTACGAATCCAAGACAGTGAAATTGATCATTTTTAAGGTTTTTGCTACATTTACAGTCGTAAATGTTCTGTCAAGCGGAGAGCGTTTTGCAAATACTTTCCCCCTAAAGCTCATGATTTGAGGTGTAAAGGTAAATTTTCAAAAAGGTAAAATTCACAGTGATTGAGCCAACCTGAGCTCTCCGTTGTTAACATTGTGGTGAGCAGCGTGGACTTTAGAGCTGGATCTATGCAAATTCAATTATTGAGTCAATTATCCTAATTATTTACTGTATGCAGTGGGGCAAACTAAGCTCTCTAAGCCTCAGTTTTCTCATTCGTTCAGAATTGTGATAATTCAAAAATGTTTATGCAGTGCTCAAAAAATGTTAAAACATTTAATTACTTCAGAGATACTTGTGCCCGTTTATATCTCAAATCCTGTTGTGTAGGCATTCTTTAGTACTTTTAACATGTACGTGTTTTATGTCCCTCAACAGTCTGTAAGTAATGAGTGCTGAGACCATGTCCTTTATTTTTGTAAACACCCCACCCTCCATTCCCTACTTCCCCACCTACCCACACACACTGTTTACAGTCCACCTCTGTTAATGAGCTGAGCCCATTTGCCATCTATTCATAAGGCATCAACTTCTAACGTGTAACGATTATAATGGTTTCAGTCTGTCTGATCACCAGATTGTGGACGCTGCACAATCTTGAGCACTTGTAGTTTGTTAGTATTGAGTCTATTGATGAGTTAGTTACTGTATTAGTCAGTTTCAGAGACGCTCACCAAATAGCACCAAGAGTATAGTAGTTAGGATTAGATTCTTTCACCTAACAGAAAATCCCTAAATAACAGTGGCCTAAGCAAGATAGAATTTTATTTCTCACATTCGAGAGGTTCAGAGATGGTCACTCAAGGGTGAATATTGCTAACCATAGTTGCAAGGACACAGTCTTCTATTTTACTGCTCCACTGGCATTTATTCCAGTGGTGGCTTAAGGGAGATATCGCAGGCAAAAGACTCTCAAAAGATTTTAAGGTTATGCTTCTTGGATCCTCTCATTCAAATAATATGGCTTCTAAGAAGCTTAAGGCTTTTGTCCTTCTGCAGAAGCCCGAGGTAGCAAAAGATTTAACTCAAAGATATTTATGGGTAGGGCTTTTATTTTATGGGACTGAAACCCAATCAAGATTTGCAGGAGATTCATAATTTTTTTTAAAGAGTATTGTAATTGTCAGAAACACTGCCAGCTTGGGCTGAAGGAGTCAGAGCATGAAAAGGAAAGAGGTCTTTGGACCCTCAAGCTCTATAAGCAGGAAGCAGGCTGAGAAAACTATTTCCACGTGAATATATGCTACCTTTAATGGAATAAAGATGGCTTCAAGGGTAAAACCAAAAGCCTAGAAGATAGAATGAAAATCCATGGAGAATTATTCCCAGGCCTTTCATATGGAACTGCCAGCCTATACCCAAGTGACTTTCAGAACTGCTATGGACTGGGGGCTTCTGCAAACCTGTTTTCTGCCCCTTGAAACTGGAATGTCTCCCTATCTGTCCTGCCATTTTAATTGGTTGTTGCAGGAAGAGAGCGTATAGCTTTTTCCTTTAGTTCACAGGACTTCAGATTAAGAGGCACTATACTCAAGTGGCCAAATGTAAGGAACTATATCCAAGAAGACTCCTCTGCCCCAGGACCTATTTAGAGGACAAGACTCTGGACTTCGAGTGAATGCTATAATGAGATAAGACCGGGGGGTCCTTGGGAAGGGGGAGCACTTGTTGCAAGTGAGGGAACTATGAATAAGTAGTGACCAGAGGGTGGACTGTGGCAGTTTTGAACTATGTCCACAAGTTCTTTGGTGTATTAGTTTCTTGTTACTGTAACAACTTACCACAAACTTCAACAACAATTTATTACATTTCTGGAGGTCAGAAGTCCAAAATTGGCCTTACAAAGGCTGCATTTCTGGAGGCTCTAAAGGAAAATCTATTCCTTACCTTTTCCCGCTTCTAGAGGCCTCTGCATCCCTTGACTCGTGGCAACCTCACACTGACCTGTTTCCATCCTGACATTTCCTATTCTCACTCTGACCCCCTTATGATTGTGTTAAGGCTATCCACATAATCCATGAAATTTCCCTGTTTCTGCCCTTAATTACATCAGCAAAATTCTTTATTCCATGCCAGGTACCATATTCGCTGGTTCTGGGGATTAGAACATGGGTGCCTTTGGGAGAGGGGGATGGGCAGGGGCAACAATTTTATCTACCACGGTGCTCATACCTTCAAGAAGTGGCATCTAGGTTCACGAGTTCGAGCCCCGCGTCGGGCTCTGTGCTGACAGCTCAGAGCCTGGAGCCTGCTTCCGATTCTGTGTCTCCCTCTCTCTCTTTCTGCCCCTTCCCCACTCATACTCTGTCTCTGTCTCTCTCTCTCTCAAAGCGTAAACATTTAAAACAAGTTTTAAAAAAAGGTGGCATCTGTTCCACGCTTCTTGAATGTGGACTAGTTGTAGCGGGCTACTTAACGATGAATAGAGTATGGTGGAAATGCTGACGTGACACGTACAAAACTACGTCACAAGAGATACTGCAGCTTCCTCCTGGCTCGCTCTTGGCTTCCGCACTTAGGGAGAAGCCAGCTGACATGCCGCAAAAACTGCAAGATCGCGTTTGTGGTTTTAAGCTGCTAAATCGTGGGGTAACTTATTATGCAGCAATAGATAACTACCACAGTCCCTCAGGTCCCATCCTGATCCGTGAGGTCTGCTTAAGTTCTGGCTACTATCTCTAGAGTCGGCCTACCTGAAGAAGGAAGGGGAGAGGAGAGGCACGCTCCCTTCCTAAGTGGCTCGCGATGGAAGTGGTATGCACCCCTTCCATTCACATCTGTCTACAAGGTGGACAGGGCAGCCTAGCTGCACGAGAAGCTTGGAGACATAGTATCTATTCCAGGCAGCCATGTGTCCAACTGGAAATGAGGAGTTCTGACTTTATGTGAGAAGAGGAAAACACATATGGGGGCACAATCAGCAACCTCTGTCACAATGGGGGATTAGAAGGGTCAGGAGAAGCAAAGTGGAGCATAGATCCATTAACATTTTTCCTAACCGATCTCTTCATTGGCCACCGAATGATATTTACACACCCAGCACTCTGATCTCTCCAAAGAAATCATGCCAATTGTATGAGTCACAGGAAAACCCAACTAATAGAAAAAAAAAAAAAAAACCCACAATGAATGGCGAGATTTTTTTTTCTTACAAAGCTGTTTTCAGGGACACTGATAAAGAACAACTTACTGTGGAGATTTTGCGTGAAGGCTGTTACATCTCCTAAATGTTGCTTTCTAAATGCTTCTATTCTGTGAGCATTCTCCCGTGTATTGTCAGAAAATACACAGCTGACGGAAAATGTCTTCTCTGTGCAAAAGTTTAGAGAGACAGCACTATGGCAGCAATCGCAAGGAACACAATCACGTTAACTGACCTATAATTTTCTTTTCACATGCTAACTCTTCTTGGATAGTCTCATTAAGTGGATTTTTAAAAAAATTTTTTAAGTTTATTTTTGTGAAAGAGACAGAGCAAGTGGGGGAGGGGCAGAGAGAGAGGGAGAGAGAGAGAGAATCCCAAGCAGGCTCTGCACCATCAGCACAGAGCCCAATGTGGGGCTCAAACTCACAAACCGTGAGATCATGACCTAAGCCAAAACCAAGAGTCGGACACTTAACCGACTGGGCCATCCAGGCGCCCCTTAAAATTGAACAATATAGATAACCCCAATCACAAGCATTTAAAACTGCCTGTGTGCTTTAGTCAAACTCCAAAATACCAGAAATAGATATTTCAAGAAATATGTTACAAAACCAAATAGAAATTATTTTTCAACAAGCATTAAATGGTTTTCTTGCACAGCATATGTTAGTTTCCTTACATCAGTGTGAAAAATGAATGCACTGTAATTCCAAGACAACTTGCTTGTAATTGATCCCAGTGGTCATTACATGGCTGTTACTATAGAGTTCAGACTACACAGGCCAAGAGCTAGGGGATTACAGATATGATTTGATATATAGCTTTTCATTTCATTTTCACATAAAGTCCTCCATTTTACCCAGATATGTAGTCATCAGTTACCATGAAGTAAATAAAACACAGTGTACCTACAACATTTCAACATAAAAGGTCTCAGTGTGTGTTCACATAATCCTTTTATGACGTCATGCACTGCAATGTTTTTTAAACATGCACGTTATTTAAGGAATGTAAGACCCAAAGGCAAAGGTGATGAGTGTGCTGTAAAGTACTTCAACCCCACACTGTCAATGCTCAATACATTTTAAATAGCAGAAAGTGAAGTTGCAAATTCTAGAGTCTTACCCTATAAAGTGATAATGCGAATAATTCCGATATTCATCCCATCTCCTGTGAATAAAGTTTTCTTGGATGCCTGCCAAGTATCCTGTTAGTTGGGTTTCTTTCCCTGTGATTTTGATCTAGTACTTCTTTTAGTTTTTCATGGGAATTTGTGGCTGTGAGGGAACCAGAAGCCTCTGATCACTTAATTTGGAAAATGGATCAAAAGTGGATTTTCATTTTGTGTGGGTAGATATTCGGTTCTCTTAATATGCCCGCCAAGCTATATTCATAATCTTTTAGGAACTGAGATGACTTCACTGCAAACTTAGTAAGCCAGAAGGACAGGTAAGTGACTTCTTAAGTCAATGGTTCTCAAACTTGAGTCAGCAGCAGAATCACAGGGAGGGCTTGCTGAAACACAACACTGGGCCCGGCCCCATCTCAGATTTTCTGAGTTAGTAGCCCTGGGGCGTGGCCTGTGCATTTTTATTCCTAACAACTTCCCAGGTGATATGGAGGCTGCTGGTCCTCAAACCACATTTTGAGA
Source organism: Puma concolor (assembly GCF_028749965.1). NCBI lineage: Eukaryota > Metazoa > Chordata > Mammalia > Carnivora > Felidae > Puma > Puma concolor. Next base: position 224,743 of record NW_028240233.1, on the reverse strand, counting down.
CCCAATTCCTTAAATAAAAGTTGGGCATTTTTCCCCCTAAAGCTGGGCATTTAAATGATCCTGTCAATAATCTGCCATCAAGCCTTTATTGTACTGATTTATGCCTCCTGCAAACAAAACCTAGGCTAAACTGACAGTCTGTTCTATTGAGATTGCACAAGTTCCTAAAAAATCCCCAATTAAAAGACAAAAAACTCCAACTCTTAGAACAGCAATAACCTACTCAGTTTGAAAACATTATGAAAGTCTAAAGAAACGCTCTGGGTTCTGGAGTAAACTTCAGTCCCCGTGGTGGTCATCATTTGGTTACATTTGGAAACAGGCTTGTTCTAAAATAATCATTTTTGAGGCGATGACATTTACTCTTTTCACCCAAAGAAAACAGAAATAACAACACAGGAAGAACTGGGCAGCCTTAGGTCAATTCTTTTTGGAAAGCACATTTAATTTACTGTTGCACAATTCAAACAGAGGGGGTGGTTAGGAAGTCAGGAAGGCACTTAAGTCATTTCCACCAGGAATACCTAACAAAGAGAAGGATCTTGAAATCATGGATGGTCTAGGAATATCTGAGAGAGAAAGATGGGATTCGTTATGTGACAACTTGTCAGGAGCATCCCAAGCTTCCCATTACTATCCACACACCCTGAGACTGAACATAAGTTCTCTCCAGATGAGCTGAGCACAAATAAATAACTTCTTTGGGCTGTGCTGATACCAAAATACTATTTAGATGTTCACCCTACGTGATGCCCAAACTGACTGCCATTTGCTGTCTCGCGAACACAGCTACAGGTTCTCCCCGCATACAAAGAGTATTGGTCTTTTTTTTTTTTTTTTTAATCTTCATTTATTTTTGAGAAAGCGTGAACAGAGGAGGAACAGAGAGAGAGGGAGACACAGAATCCGAAGCAGGCTCCAGGCTCTGAGCTGTCAGCACAGAGGCTGATGTGGGGCTGGAACTCACGAAATGCGAGTTCATGACCTCAGCCAAAGTCAAACACCTAACTGGACCACCCGGCGCCTTTTTAAAGCCTAGGAGTCTCCTTCCAGAAGCTCAGAGAAGAGTCCTACTGATTTTTTCATCCTTTAAATATATGTTCTTCCTCCTTTGATATAGTGTCTTCATATAAACCATCTTATCTAAAGAAAAGGTCCAACTACTGCTTTAATGGACTCTTGTCTCAGTAGCCAAAGGGTATAGTTAGGTTCTAAACTTCTTGGATTCATTATCGACCCTCCCCTCCCCCATTTACCCCTCTACTGTACTACCATCCCTTTCAGTAAAGAGTAATCCATGGGTGAGACAAGGCTCAGTCACTTGCCCTACTCCTAATTCCAAGGCTTATTCTCAGTGTTACCACACGAATGCAGAATACACATTTCAGCTACTTCTTAATGGATTCCTCTCCCTTATATGTGGATGCAAACGTGTGCAAAGTGAGCTAAGGAATAATAAACTAAGTGGAGCTTGAGTGCTACATTAGGAAATGTGACTGCTAACAAACATCGGAGAAGGGGCTCTAAGAGAGGCCAGAATGAGGCTTTTTCATTGAGAAAGGTGACGTGGAATGACATCCGCTCTTGCAAAAGCCGGTCTCTCAGATCTCCCAACTTAACAACAAAAAAAGTAGTATCAACATCTCACGGAATCTTGACTGAATGTCTGATGCCACAGTAAGTCCCAGCATCTCAGATTCTCGATATTGAAAGACACCTTCCAGACTGGCTGGTCCAAACTATCATTTTTCAAACTAGAAAACTGAGCCCCGAAGGGAAGGAAGAGAGGCTTGCCTTAATTAAGGGTAAAGCTTCCTCAGCTGCAACAATGAGGCCAGGACTTACATTTTCTGATCGTCAGACCACGGTCTATAGCTCTTTCCTTTTTCTTGATGAATGGGGGGTGAGGGTGGTTGTTAATGTTTAGACCAATGTGAACACCAAGGAAGCAACTGCTAGGAGAAAAGAACCACTTGTACCCCTCCTGCTCAGAAATGGCCCAGCATGCCCGGGGGGCCATCCCCACAGGCTCCCAGGATGAGAGAGCCCCTACAGATCCAGCAAATGGACAGCAACTCCCTATGAGTGATGCCAAGTGGGAGGGTCTGTATCCATCCCAAGTCTGTGTGGGGTTGTTGTTGTTTTTTTTTAAATATGCTCCTCCTCCTCAAATAAATATAAATGCAAATGTGTTTCTGTACGTATTCCTTTAGATTAAGCAAGCCTCATCATGGTTTCAGGTGACCCAATGAGAAAAATAAAATAAAACTGCACTTGTGGCCTCTCAGATTAAAGACTGAGTTAAAATGAGGTTGCCCAGCCCATAGGAGAATAGGCCACACACGCTGATCCACTGGCCCATCCTTCTAAATGTGGCACATATGCCCAGCAGACTCAGAGACCCATGGGAATGATTCCTTCACAAGACAGCCGAGAGGTAGATAAGTGCAATCAGCCCCATGGATGGATGTAGCACACAGAAGCACCAGATTGGGTGTAGGGGCGGGGGGGGGGGGGGTGCCTTGGACAAGGGGCAGAGGGCCTGAAGGGCGGGGCCAGATCTCTGGCTCTCATCACAGCACTCTCCCTGGGAGGAAAAGCGTCCGGTCATGAAAGAAATTCCCAGTATGTAGCAAATGTCTACAGCAGTGAGAGTGTGGACGTAGAAGGTAAAGAGGTGATGCTGCTCTAAGGGTAACACGCATCCTCCGATCGAACTTCTAGGGTGGGGTGCCAAGGAGACAAATCTGAAGGGTGATGATTATGAACTGGGGGACTCTGGCACGTTCATCCAGGCCATGCATGACCCCTGAGTGGCCTTCCCATCCTCACTCCCAACAGAATTGCTGGCAAGGGCTCCCCTTGTGAGAGAACCATACTGGATTGAGGGGATAGCGAAAGACATAGGCAACTCCCATGGCTCCGCTTGCTTCTGATTTCTCCTTCAGCCTGAGGGAAGGCAAAGGAGATCAAAGTCCAGATGACACAACAAGGCTGCAGAGCCCAGCATTTGCTATCAGAGCTGCTGAGCGTCGGACCCAAGAACCGTAAACTCAAGGCAGAGTCAAGGCCCCTTCCTCTGGAATGAGAGGCTCAGCCCTGCCCTTCTCTTCGGGAGAAATGGCCGGAAAAGGAAAGCTGGCTTCTCACTGAGGTAATGAACAGTGCCTGCTCAGCTACGTGGGTCACCCTAAGGTTAAGCAGGAAGGATCCCTGAAGGAGGCATTCTGCGGACAAAGGCTGAGGAGCTCCACGTGTCTGGACACACCTCAAGTTTTAAATTACACACTCCCCCACATGCAGCACACTCACGCGTACACACGCACAGAGACCCACACCTCCACATACTGACATTCTTGTAACCCACCCCACTCCCAGCCCCCTATCCTGCCCCACAGATTTCGTTCCCTGTAAACATGACAGCAGAGGTATCCACAATTCTGGGACAGCCTGACAGCGAACTGAGGATGACTGCTTGTCATTAAGTGCCCCGGTAGGTGATGTTGGTGAAGGTGGATGTGGCCTCTTTATACAGTGGGTTGTTGGCCTGCGGAGAGAACAGAAATGTGTCTTACGGTGAATTCCTCAATTCTTCCCTGCCCTCAACGATTACATTTCGCCTGAAGACTTTACCCAAGACACCTTTCTCCGGGCTACACCATCCATGAATCGCTTAATGCTCATTGTAACCCCATATTCGCTCCTGAGATGGGAGTGGGTAGGAAATAAGAGGAGAGAGAAAGTGGAATGCCATTGTGCTGCTGTTTCGAAGGGGTTGAATGCAACCCATTACTTTTTGGTGATCCCCAAACACCTCAGTACCACTTGTAGCCAGTATCTATTTCCTGCTTCTCTCCTGAACTCTCTCTTTTGCCCTTCTCCAATTTTTTTTTCTTTTATTGTGACTATGCTGAGGGATGCGGGCAGAGACAAGAAATGTAGCAGGTGGTAGCTGAAACAGAGAGGATAGCTTTCACTCAAAATCATTTTAATTTGTTCTCATCTCATCCTTCCAAGCACTACCCACTGTCATGTTAGCAGGAAAAAATAAGACCCTCACTGGGTTGCCCAAATTATTTTCTAACAAAAAGTGATAAATCCCATAAGATCTGGCCGTCTTTAGGAGTCCCATTTCAAGAAATACAACACATTCTCATGTGCCGCTGAGATTCCAGATTTCTACACTGTACGAACAGAAACATCTCAAGTGTCTTGGGACCCTTGAGTACCAAGGCCTGAGGTGACCATTAAATGAGAACAAACTTCCAGCCTCCCGCTAGACATTCATGGAGTCAAACAGCCATTTTGGAAGGTCCAGAAAAAAAAGTCAGAATGTGGAAGATGAGCCAAAGGAGAACAGAGCAAAATTAAGTATATAGAAAGTTCTCGATAGATGCTTGATTGAATGCAATCAGAATAAACTGCAGAGAGGATATGTTTTAAGAGGCTGGCTCAAAGAGTAATTTCTATCATAACTTGATTCCCTCCCACAATTGGGCAAGCCGTTGAACCTCTCTGTGCTCAGTTTTCTTATCTACAAACTGGCAATAATAACGTTCCCCCCCCCCCCCATCATTTGTCCTGTCTTCCTCAATTAGAGAATATGTTTCCTTTTGATTGTGTCAGTGTCCAGAGCAGAGCTGGGCCCTACCTGTACTCAGTCAGTTCTCACCGACGGGACCTATGGTCACTGTGTGGCAGGGAGAGACTCAGGTGGCTTTCAGGAATAAAGACAACAGGACCATCTCCCAATTTCCACAACAGAGACTAACTGGGAAATTATGGTGCTGGCTGAACCTGGCTCCCCTAAGTACCTACTATTTCCAGTTGAGGCTCTCAAACCAATGACTTAAGAAAATGCCCAGCCCCGACTCTTACTGTGTCCCATTTTGCTCTGGCTCGCTCTTCCTCAAACTTAGCAAACTCCTTCCGGTCATGGATGGTGACGAGGAGCTTCCAGATGAGCAGAGTAGCAAGGCCGATGAGCAAAATGGCCCCCATCACTGAGAGTAGGACCACCAGGATGTCAGGACCCTTGGGACACTCTGTCAGGAGAGAGCACAGAGCAGGGACGTTGTAAAGGCAACTTGACCAAGTAAGAAATTACTAGAAATCTCTCTGAGGGAAACAGGGCTTACAAAATAAATCAAAATTTTTAAAGGGGGGGGGGAGTACCAATATTTAAGACAGCAATAATCTGTCCTGAGTAGTTTAAATTAGAGGTCATAAGCAGGTCACCCCCGGTAGAATCTAACCTACTCAAGTGTTTATTAAAAAGTTGATTTTATGTTAACTCTACTGGATTTAAAACAAAAGCTTGATTAAATTTTTATTTTGTTGGCAGCATTGAATAATCAGGAGATTATCCCCCTAAAACTTCAGATTCTTCTTCTTCCCTTTAAAAACATGAATAAATAGAGGCGCCTGGGTGGCTCAGTCGGTTGAGCGTCCGACTTCAGCTCAGGTCATGATCTCACAGTTCGTGGGTTCAAGCTCCGCATCAGGCTCTGTGCTGACTGCTTGCTCAGAGCCTGGAGCCTGCTTCAGATTCTGTGTCTCCTTCTCTCTCTGCCCCTCCCCTGCTCATGCTTTGTCTCACTCTGTTTCTCAAAAATAAATAAAAGTAAAAAAAAATTTTTTTTTTAACATAAATAAAAAGGTCTGGAAACACTGCACCCACAGGGCAGCCCTGGTTAGATGTGAGTAGCTGCTGTCCCCTTTAGATGGGACACATTTTCTAGTTTGCCAGACTTGTCACCACCCTCTTTTCTCCACTAAACAGAGGCAACATGTAACTTGTCATGGAGGCTGTGCTACTGTGGGCTCTGGAGCTAGACCGCCAGCGTTCGAATCCTGGCTGACAACTTACTTTGCTATGTGACCTTTGATAAACTATTTAACCTTTCTGGGTGTCTGTTTCCTATCTCTCCATGTTTAAAATGGAGAAAGTAATAGCACTGAATTCCAAAACTTATGAAGAATAGTTAAATATATACTTTTAAAAATTGTTTTTAATGTTTATTTATTTTTGAGAGAGACAGAGACAGAGCATGTATGGGGGGGGGGGGGCGCAGAGAGACAGGGAGACACAGAATCCAAAGCAGACTCCGGACTCTGAGCTGTCAGCACAGAGCCCAACACGGGGCTCGATCTCACGAACTGTGAGATCATGACCTGAGCTGAAGTCGAACACCCACTGCGCCACCCAGGCACCCCAACTTATTTCTTTTTTTAATGATTATTATTTTTTAGAGAGAGAGAGAGAGAGAGAGAGAGAGAGCGCATGAGTGGGGGAGGAGCAGAGAGAGAGGGAGACACAGAATCTGAAGCAGGATCCAGGCTCTGAGCTGTCAGCACAGAGCCCAATAGGGGCTTGAACCCATGAACTGCAAGATTGTGAGCTGAGCTGAAGTAGGATGCCTAACCAGCTGAGCCACCCGGGCATCGGGCTCCATGCTGATCATGAAGCCTGCTTGGGATTCTCTCTCCCTCTCTCTCTGCCCCTCTCCCCAACTCGTGCACACTCTCTCTCTCTCTCCCACAAAATAAATATTTAAAAAAAAAAGAAACCTGTAAAAATAAATAAGTTAAATATATTTAAAGAACTCAGAACTCTGCCGAGCACAGACTCAGTGCTCAATAACTATCAGCTACTGTTATTACTCGTGTTCTTGTTACACCTGACTGTTTTCACTAACTTATTTACCTAGCTCCTTGGGCATTTGTATTTGTTTCTCTGGTTTGGATATGTACATCTCTGAGGGCTGGGAACCTAATGTCCTTGTTAGCACACTTAGAGACCAGGAAGCCTGCCAACCCAGACAATATTTTGGGTTCCTTCCCAAAATATTTCATCATCTTTAATCCTAACCCTATTGAAAGCCGACTTCCTGTTCAACCCTAGTCAACAACCAACACAGACAGAGGTGCATCACCCCTCTGAAGACCAAGCGGACTGTGCTCTGCAGAGCTCTGCTTCCCATAAACCACAGGTGTCTGATTGGTGACCTCACTCCAGTAACTTCTCAGGTGTTATGTAATTAGGTGTTTGGATATACGGGTATTGATGGGTCTGGAGAGGTGGTCATGCCCACTTTCCACACTGTCTCCCACCTTCTTCTCTAAACATACACCCTATGCTCACCACACATGACCCAAAAACAACCACCGATGCAGACCCAAGCTAGCTATTTCCCAAGCTACCAAATTATAACCTGTCTATAATTAAAGGAGCATCTGGAGAGAGGCTGTGAGGTTCCAGTGTCTGAGTTCCCAGGAGTGAAGGGCACCAGCTCTTCCGGGAACAACAATCATGAATTCTTGGGAAGAGAGGGCTGACCCTCAAACCTCAGAGTGAAATCTCTTCAATTCTGCATGTCAGTATGGGTGGGACAGGTAGAATGTCAAGAGGTCTTCAGGCAAAAACGTCTATTAAGCATTTGTCCTGAAAGGAGTAGATGGCAGGATTCCTGGAAGAAGATGACGAGATCAGCTGGTCTCTAGAGAGATCTCTCAGCCACGGTGATGAGGACCCATGGTGGCGAGCCAAGGTCAGGAAAGACTGGGCAGGGCTAGCAGGTTTGGCAAAAGCACGGGAAATCCAGTTAAACTTGAATTTCAGATAAACAATAATTTTTTAGCCTAAGTAGGTACTAAATGTTGAATGGGACATATTGTATTCGACGAGGCAACTCTATCTGGGAGTGATAAGGACCCAGCTCAGCCGAGCCCACTCCACATAGTAGGCTGAACACCACCCAGTCAAGGCCAAGCCCTTTGGCAGTGCTGTCTCTACTGCCTTGCAGTGGCCCTCCCCTTCAGGGAGACCATCCGCAAAGGCGTGAGTTGGGGAAGAGAATGAGAATAATCCCCTCCTATGCTCTGGGACCTCAGATGACACATTCTGCACAAAGCCAGAACCCCTGAAAATAGTCGGGGGCGGTAGGTGAGAAGAGAGGTCAAATTCAGAATTCCAGGGCAACAAGATAGGGAATATGGGTCTGGGGTCCCATCTCCTCATGTGGAGGATGGGATCTACATCAGAAAAGCTACTCCACCCCCTACCCTGGGGGGTTATTTGTACAAGCTCAGGTTATCACCATCTTTCTGCCCCATAATTTCAGGTAGTGGATTCCAGTCTAAGAATATCAAGCCACAAGATTTTGGTGTTACAGCAGAAGCACCTGCAAGGATTGTTATAGCAGAGATGAAGTAACGTTAAACCCCAAAGCAAGAACGTACTGCCCTTCAGAAATGAGAAAGCACAAAGGTGCAAATAGGGCGGGTGTGGAAAAACCCATGAAACGCGTTAACACAGGTGGGCGGGAAAGTGTGAGGGGTCATGGCCAAATAATCCACATGTGCTCCCCCACAGATACATACCCAGACTCTGCCCTCTCCCCTTCCCATGTCAGCTTTCCCTTGAGTCGCTAAATCAAACTAAGGTCATACCCTTTCCTTTACCTTCCTTCTCCCTTCTGAAGGGTGAGAGCCCTGGGAAAGGCAGGTGAACAATATCACGGTAGGGGGCGCCATGCTCTCCGGTACCCATGCAGCCAGCAACACCCTGGCTGACCCGGATGTAGTAGAGCTTCTTTCCACTGTCACCCGCTTCCTTCTCCAAGCAGCCAAGGTTCTCCGAGCAGGTATCAACATGTATGCAAGCCTGCCCGTCAACTCGAATAATCAGTCCTAGTAACTCATTCAAAACCCGTTTACTGGGGTGCCTGGGTGTCGCAGTCGGTTAAGAGTCCGACTTCAGCCAGGTCACGATCTCGCGGTCCGGGAGTTCGAGCCCCGCGTCAGGCTCTGGGCTGATGGCTCAGAGCCTGGAGCCTGTTTCCGATTCTGTGTCTCCCTCTCTCTCTGCCCCTCCCCCGTTCATGCTCTGTCTCTCTCTGTCCCAAAAATAAATAAACGTTGAAAAAAAAAAAAAACCCGTTTACTAAGTATCTTCTCTGTAGATGACTGAGCCAAGTATGGAGATATAACCATAGATAAGACAGATGGTTCGTGTGTTCGTGGAGCACGTGATCTACTGAGGGAGATGGGTGATTAAAGAAGCAAGTTAATGGTGGGATGAAGGCCCATCTAAGGGAAACACAGCTGCTCTGGGACTCAAACAGGAGCACCCAACCGAATCAGAAGAAAGGATGATGGAGGAGGTCTGAGAAGGCTCACTAGGGGAAGTGATGTGTCCAAAGCAGAGGCACTCAAATATTGGGGCGTCTCACAACTGCCAGGAGCACGGTTCAAGAACACAGAGGCTGGGGACACCTGGGTGGCTCAGTCAGTTAAGTGTCCGACTTTGGCTCAGCTCATGATCTCACAGTTCATGGGTTCGAGCCCTGCGTTGGTCTCAGAGCCTAGAGCCTGCTTCGGATTCTGTGTCTCCCTCTCCCTCTGCTCCTCCCATCTTTCTCTCGACTCGTGCTCCATCTTTCTCTCAAAAAATGAATAAACATTTAAAAATGTAATAAAAAAATCTAATAAAAAGAACATAGAGGCTCATGGAAGCAGCATGGGGCTTAGGACTCTCGATTTTTTAACAAGGGGAACATAGAAAAGTTTGAGACCCACTTTCCTAAAGCAGGGGCCAGCAAGCTATTGTCTGGGAGCCAAATGTGGCTTGCCACCTGTCTTTCTAAATATACTTAGGCTTGTGCATTAAATATAGACTATGGCTGGGGCGCCTGGGTGGCGCAGTCGGTTAAGCGTCCGACTTCAGCCAGGTCACGATCTCGCGGTCCGTGAGTTCGAGCCCCGCGTCGGGCTCTGGGCTGATGGCTCAGAGCCTGGAGCCTGTTTCCGATTCTGTGTCTCCCTCTCTCTCTGCTCCTCCCCCGTTCATGCTCTGTCTCTCTCTGTCCCCAAAATAAATAAACGTTGAAAAAAAAATTAAAAAAAAAATATATAGACTATGGCTGCCTTCCTGTTACAATGGCAGAGTAGTCATGGCAGAGACCACAAGGCCCACAAAGCCTAAAATATTTATTTTGAGACAGAGAAAGCACAAGTGGGTGAGGGGCAGAGAGAGAGAGAGAGAGAGAGAGAGAGAGAGAGAGAGAGAATCCCAAGCAGGCTCCACACTGTCAGTGCGGAGCACAATGTGGGGCTCAAACCGATGAACCGTGAGATCATGACCTGAGCTGAAATCAAGAGTCAGACACCTAACCAACTGAGCCACCCAGGTGCCGCCAAAGCCTAAAATATTTAACCCCTGGCCCTGAACAGAAAGTGTTTGCTGGACCCTGGTCTGAAGGAGGACCTGAAGAAATATCTACAGCTGTGGGAATCAACTGACGAACAACCAACTGACTTAGTCTCTGCCTTCAGACATTGTTCCTTCACTCACAGAAGCTCCTGTCTACCCCCCGCCTTGGCACAGCCCTTGTCCCTCAGCAGTATCACTATCAATTTACATGTCCCTCTCCCCCTGGCCTGTGAGTGCCACATCTGCTTTATCTATTGTTATATTCCCAGCACCTAGTCTACCGCCTGATATACAATAAGTACTCGAAAATATTGTCTAGTGATTCATAGCTTCATCTGTTGCGTAAGAGAAAGGAAGGAGACGGGGGTGGTAAGGGGAAGCGAGCTAATCTACTACGCTGGATGGCGACAAACCTGTGGTTGGTCTGTGTATGACGGATGAGCTCCTCCTGCTTCCAGAAGGCTGTGAGAGCAAGCACTATCTTTTCAGTGCTCAGAACACCTTGGGTTGGTGCCTCAAACCCAGTACTGTGTCTCATGGTGACCCTGGTAAGGTCAACACCTCAAAGCATCAGGCCTTCGTCTGAAGCAGCGAACAGGTTGCCCTTGGCAACCACCTGACCTTAAGTAGAGCGGACGCTGAAGAGTCCCAGACTTTAAATTCCTCACTTCTTAATACTGTCCCCTCAAAAAAATGCCAGGATGTATTTTGTCCCTTGGTGGGATCCATATCTACCTTCTTCCTTTCCTTACCCACCTTCTTTTTCTGTCTCCTCAATTAGCAAGTCACTTTCTCACTAAGATCGGTATTTAAATATCTCCCACACCCAGATGACAGGCCCTAACTTACCACTTGTAAGGTAGTCTTAACTTGGCTGTTCTGTGTAAGAGGCGTAATGGGTGGAAATCGCTGCCTAACGTGGCTCTCCCTCTCCCTATAGGTGCAGCGTCAGGGGCCCTGGTGGTTCACGCACCTGGCTCCTCTACCACACAGAGAATGGACTTTCCACTGGAGTCTCCATAGTACTGGAATCTGACAACACAGTCATCTTCATTCTTGTACGTGCAGTTCACTGCATCCTTGCCAGTATCCTCTGAGGAAGGGGAAAATATGGGAGAGTGAAAAACAAGGCAATTCCTGGAAGACAGGGCCATCCCCAAACCCCAGTCATGGGACTTCTGAGAAAGTATGCAACAGGAAACCCTATGCCTGACATTAGGCAAGATGCCTAGATTTGAGATGGCTGTTGTGCCTGGCAATTGCCTCTAGATGACCCTCGCTGCTGACTTTTGTCCCTCCTAGACCCTTTTTGGTTCGTATTCCTTCCCTTGGAAGGGACATGACAGAACACATGACACAGTGTGATTCAAAGCCTGGCTCTACCACCTGTCAGCTGCGTAATATTGGGGAAGTTACTTGACCTCACTGGCTCTTTCTTCATCTATGAAAGGAAAAGGATAACCCACCTCACAACACTGGTAGAGAACTAAATGACGTCAAGTGAACAGTACCTAATACAGAAGGGTGTTCCCTTCCCTCTCTTTCCTTTCCCTCCTGGCTCAACTATTCTCAATAGTTTGTTGGCAAAGCCCTTACATTTCTTCCGTTTCTGCGTCTGATCCAGTGTTCCTCTTCAGAGCCAGCCTCTCTTCTCTGACTCCCATCACTTTTTTGTAGGCTTCACCCCTTCTAATTCTGAAGCCTGTTATTCTGACAGGGAAACTATAGGTGCCCCTCTATCATTTGCACCACGTCCTATAGTGATGCAACCAGACAGGTAAAACTGACACACGATGACGTTAAGCAAATGCACCAAGGTCAACACAAGTATGTGATGGAACAGAACTAAAACAGGAGTCTCAGAGCACACCAGACTTGAACTCAATAAGCCTCCCGAAAACCAGTGGTATAAGAGTACAGTGGAAAGAGTAAGGATTTCCAGATTCAGTTCTAAGCTTAACTTGTTCGGGCAAGTTATGTAGCTTTCCTGAGATTCAGTTTGCTCATCTGCAAAATGAAGATAACAACAGTACCACAGTTCTACTCTACTAGGTGGCTGAGAAAAAGACAAGATCATGTGTATGAAAAGATACTTGCCTAACTTTTATAAGTTACACAATTCCATACAAACAAGCATTTATCTTTATGATTATCATGGCACGGGGGTAGGGGGTAACAGAAATATGTTCAACTAACCTGAGATTCCCCTCTGGTCCAGGTAATAATAACATCTCACATCTCTCTCAGCAGTCTCACCTGCCTGAGATAATCACAGCATACCGATTCTCCTCAGGAGGAAAAGCCGTCTCTTCAAACTCAATCCCCAAATCATGCCCCTCACCCCCCCCCCCAACCAGCCCCACTTCTGATATTAGCCAAAGGATCCAGAGAGCTGACCCTTTTCTGTAACACCCCCAGCCAGAAGCCGACTGACTGGCTGTGTCTCACTGTGGCTCTCACTGAAAACATGTTTCCTGCCTTCGTGAGAGACAGCTATCTCAGGAGAGATTGCCATCTCCCTAGACCAACCAATGCCTCGCTGACCCAGATAACCACATCAGATGCGCTGACAGCAACAAAGATTATCCCCTTTTCGGTCAAGGTGAAATTCAAACTAGAATGACCGCAGGCAAGAGTTTTGTTCACCACTGTATTTTTATCTGTCTTATTCTAGGAAGGGCTCCAGAGAGCCAAAAAAGGCTACAGCATTATGATTTTAGCTAAAATCCATAAGGGTGAAGGTTTCCCTCCAAACCAGCAGAGCAGTATGCCTGGGCATTGCTTAACACTCTCAGTTAAGTAAACTCAGTAAATGGTTACTAGCCTCCTAAACTGACGTCACCTAGCCTAGGTTTCTTCATCCGTAAAATGGGATGCATTGTCTTCCTTTCCCTGGGGAGGTCAAGTTAGGGTTGATTTCTACATACTTTAAAAGTTGTCTGTAGGGTCTTGCTGAGTCTGTGGGTTCCAGGAAGCAGCAGAATGGGGAGGGACTGTGGAACAAATTAGCAGAGGGCACAAGAGGACTCAGGGAAGCTGGCCTTTATTAAGTGCCTCGTGTGCAGCAGGTCTGTACAACATGCCTTTGAGGCAGGGATTACTCTTCCATTTTACTGATGAGACATAGACACGTTCTGGGATCAACTGAAAACTTCAGCAGCCGCATATGTGCGCGATTCTAAGACATGCTGAACTTACTGAGCTCCTTCACAGACTCAATCTCATCACGACAGTAACGGCTGCAGGTATTTTCTTTACGTAGGTCTCCCCGGTCAAATTTCTTACACTCCACACACTCCCTAAAAGAGAGACGACACAGAGACGAAGACAAGGGAGGAGAGGGACGCCTGGGTGGCTCAGTCAGTTAAGCATCCGACTTCGGCTCAGGCCATGATCTCGCCGTCTTCGAGTTCGAGCCCCGCGAGTTCGAGCCCCGCGTCAGGCTCTGCGCTGACAGCTCAGAGTCTGGAGTCTGTTTGAGATTCTATGTGTCCCTCTCTCTGCCCCTCCCCCAGTTGCACTCTGTCTCCCTCTCTCTCTCAAAAATAAATAAACAAAAAAGACGAGAGAGGAGCAAACCTACGTGTGTGTCAGTCCAGCTCTGACCTCCACACACCAGAAAGCTGCCCCACCTCGGAAAACAAACACCGAAACAAAAACCCCTGTAAGGCAATTCTGGGGGACCCAGAGGGTCGGGTCTGGAGTTCAGGGGTGGGAGTTCCTCCTCACCCAGAGGCAGGGCCTGGCAGGCAGAAGGCCCCAGTCCCCTCATTAAACTTCTTCATGTCCCATCCGAGAGTGTGACAGGAGGTGAGGCGTGTGCCACTTCCAGGAGCCTTAAAGGCAGAACCGGTCATGTAATCTGGGGACCCAGCACAAAAGAAGATGTCAGGTCCCTTGTTCAAAAATCCCTAAGCATTACAAGACAGTGCCGGCAGAGCGGTAAACCAAGCATGGGGCCCTTCTAAGCACAGGGCTCTGTACAAATGCACAGGTCGCATGCCTATGAGCCCAGCCCTGCTTAAAGTGGCAAGAGAAATGGCAGGAGCTTCCCCTGACCCCAGATGAGTGGAGTTTGTACTAGCGAACATCTCCTGTTTCACAGAATCCTTCATAACTCCAGCCCAACTCTCCCACAGGATCGGAACATGGGAACGTTCCCCAGAAGTTCCCTGGTTTAGCCTTCCTCCCAACTCAGGGATTCAGGATGCCATCCCAGGAGAGGGGGTTCTCCAACTGGAGTCCAGCGGGTGCTACTTTGGCCCCTGCACGGTTGGCTCTACCTCCACCTTTGCCCAAACTTTTCCGTGGGAAGAGGAAAGCTAGCCTCTTAGCTGCAGCGGACGCCTCCTCCTGAAGCTTTGGTGAATAAGAACCTGGAGGGTTGGGGATTCTAGCCTGGGGGGCCCCCTCCCTCCTTCTAGCACCCGACTGGCTCCAACTCACTTCTCTGCCCACTCACTTCTTAAAGGTGCAGGCGTCAGGGCAGGTGGGGCACTTCTCACAGGTGTCCCCGTAGGAGCCGGGCTGGATGCACACGCAGCTGCCGCACTCACACTTGCCCCGGCCGCTGCACAGCAGCCCGTTGCTGGACATGCAGGTGTCGGTGCGCGTGGTGCAGTTGCAGTAGAAGCCGGTGCAGTCGGAGTCACACAGACAGTCCCCACAGCTGCACTGGCCGTGACCTGAAAGCACACAGCCCGAGGGGGCGGGCAGCAGGTGAGGGGCCCCAACCCGCGGCTCAGCCTGCTCTCCAGCTTTACCCTCATCCACCCTCCTCCCACGGCCACTCATTAACACCCCACGGAAGCGTCACCACCTTCTATCCTTCTAGCCTCATGCTGCTAGCTCTCTGCCTTGACGCCCTTTCGTCCTGTGATCGCTACCAAACTCCCACTTACCTTTCAAAGCTCAACTCAAAAGTTCCTTCCTCCCCATAACTTTTTCTGACCGCCCCAGAGCAAATTAACTGTCTACTACGTGTTCTCTCAGCACTTACATATACCTCTATCTTAACCCTCATGACCAGCCCATTTGCTTGCCTATCTGTTTCTCTTTCTAGATTTTGAGCTCCACAGTGAGAGAGGACATACCAATTTGTCCGTCGGTAGGGATTAGCGTAACGTCTGAAATACAGTAGGCATGCAATTAATGTTTCTTTATCCATTTATGCAACAAATATTTATTGAGCTCACGCTGGGCACTGGAGATTCGGCAGTGAATGAGACAGGAAAGGTCCCTATTACCATGGAGCTTATGTCCTAGTTAAGTTCCTGGGTAGGGTGCCTGGTGGCTCAGTTGGTTGAGCATCTGACTCTTGATTTCAGCTCAGGTCATGATCTCACGGTTTGGTTAGTGAGGTCAAGCCCTGCGTCAGGCTCTGGGCTGACAGCCTGGAGCCTGCTTGGGATTCTCTCTCTCCCTCTCTCTCTCTCACACACACAAAATAAGTAAATAAACATTAAAAAAGAACAAAAAATCCTGGGAACCACACACACATTCACCAGCATGTGCCCTGTGTTGTATTATCACAGTACTGCAGAGAGCCATCAGCCCTAGTAGGAAAGACCTACTCACTTTACTGCATGAATGTAGGAATGGGAGAGAGAGATCGGGGTGGGGGGTAGATTGGTTAAATGCAGGTGTTAACTCTCAGTGCTACATCCCCCTAATCACTTAACAAGGCTTGAAAACTTGGCTCTCCCAAACTCAGAAGAAAAGGTGACTCATTCTCAAGGATTCCAAATCGGGAAGAAGTGGATGAATAATAAAAATCTGACTGTTAATCAGAGGAAAGGCAGGGAGCCAAGGGGAAGTAACCTCAACGGGTCTGAAAATCATGTCACTGTGTGAGCGGATGGGCCCCAAGATGGTGGAGGAGAGCGAGGTGCATAGGCTCAAACAGACACTAGCTGGCATCTTCTGCTCCCCAGGGACCCCAGTGGGTCTGACTAGCGGCCCTTGGTCAATGAGTCTCTCTGCCAGTGATCCTAGCACCATCCTCTAGTAATACACTTGAATTATACTTGGATTATACTTGAATACACTGGTATTCAAGACTCAGACACACCTTCGCTGCCTTGGAAAGAGATGTCTGCTTCTTTCTGGATGGTAAACATAAGGTCAGCTGCCCCAGCTCCAAATATCTGGAGAGTAGAGCCCGCTCCACCCGGAGGCAAAGGGAATGGTCTTGTGTAACCTTTGTCCACCAGTCATTGGCCAAGGTCTGAGGGCAAGACGGCTCCTGTCAGCTGAAGATAATTCCAAGGAAGGGGCAGCTGTGAGCCATTATCAGCAGCCCTAACAGCAGCTGGAGGGGCCCCACAGTGTCTACTACAAGCAGCTTTCAGTGGTGGCTCCCGAACAGGGAAAGGCAGACGCCACAGAGGTCTGGCAGCACCCGGAGGCCTCTGCCTCCTCAGAAACCCTTGTCCCATAGTGTTTCCTTTGTGAGGCCAAACAAAGTAACCTTTGAGAAAGGTCTGTGAAATCCAAAAGTCTGGGAACCACTCAAATGTCAAATCTCTCACTTCAGAGCTGAAGTAGTTAAGGCTCAGAAGTAGGGACAGCAGTGGCCCAGGTGGGACAGTTTATTCAGGCAGTTCCGATTGTAGCCATGGGTAGAACATTCCTCCAACTGCCCCTTTTCTGTCTTTGCGTTGTCATTTTGCAGGTTCAACTCCACATCAGCACCATGTATTCATTGTATGTATCCACTCATTCGCTGTAGCCAGTATTCGTGTATGTCTCTGCCTCTCCAGGCAGATGGTGAACACCTCAAGAACAATAGTTATGATTTACCTTGCTTCTTCTAGTACCTACCACCCTCCTGCCATACTAGGTACTCGAAGATATCTGGAATTAAAAATGAATAAATCAACACATTCTTTGCACAAGGAATGCTTTAACAATTCCCCAGATATAACAACTTCTTCACTGTGGTCCTCTCTTGGTTTGCGAATGACAGTCAGGAACCAGGGGCCTGGGCCTGGATGGGTACAAGGAGAAAGCCCTAGAAAACCATTTATTCCTGGGGCTCTGGTCAGTCCTTTTTGAACATGGGAAGGAAAGAAAATAACGTGAAGTGGAGGCAAGAGGAAGAAGGCATGAAGGATCCCCAGGCGAGAAGAGGAACGCTGGAATGGCTCCACGCCTGTCTCATTCCTTGTGACACCCCGTCATCCAGTAGGAGAGTGGCCTGCCCGCACAGTGCAACCTCCATGCCACCCTGTGGAGAGAAGAAGGCTGGGTTCTTGCTTCCTACTTAGTAGCTCCTTCTCCACATCCATGACCCAGCACTTAGTGAACGCACAGCACAGCACAGCACGGCAATGCACAGAACCCCCTTCATTGTTCGCTCTCTGGTCTGTCCCCCTGTGGCCCCTCTGAGCCTTCCTTTAAATTTCTCTTCTCTGTGGTGTTTGGCTCCTCCCCCCGTCCAGTATGCTCCCATGTTTTCAAATCCTCCTCTGGCCCCGAAGGGGGAGCGCACCATTTTACAAGGCTGAGAGTCACTAAACACACAGAAAGATAAATACATACATACATACATACATACATACATACGTACATACATAACCAATCCGTCAATCTCAGGGGCAACTATCGACTCTCCCTCCAGAGAGGGTCATCCCTAATAGCCGTCAGCGTCTCTTCCGCATGGTGTTCCTAGAGTAGACAAGGCACTTAACCCCCTCCATCCTCACAGGCACCTGTAGAGGCAACTTATCTATCTATCTATCTATCTATCTATCTATCATCTATCTCCAATCTGAAGCTCAGAAAAGTGAAGCAACCATTGCACTGTCTACCATTGGGAAGCTGACAGCTTTGGGGGTATTTGCTCAGCTGAGGAGCTACGCACCTTTTATAGAAAATGTTGCTGCGAATTATGGAGAGGGCCAGCCCCATCCCCCACCCGTGGCCAGCATGATGGTACTGCTTAACTGCTCCCACACTTACAGCTCATTGAACCACTCGGGGATGATGGGTCCAAGCTGAGCCAATCAGATTCTCTATCCCAGCCCCTTGGACTCCGGGGCTGAGACTAGCCAGCCTCCCTGACTGCTCAGAACATTAGCCCGTTAGCTTGGGGGCAGCCACGATCTGTCCTCTGGAATGTGGAGCAGAATATACTGCTCTACAAAGAAAGTAGTGAAGGAAATACACGAGGAGGCAGAAACTTGTCAGGAAAGCCACACTGACAGTTCCCAGCTCCGCCTCCGTTCTCTTCCCGAGAAGAGACCCCTTGGGTAAGCTCGGTGAGACACCTTGTCCCCTCCGAAGCCATCTCACTCAGCTAACTCAAGTTGCTTTGCTACTGTGTCCAAAACGGTTTTAATACAACATCAGAGAAAGACCCAGATCCCAAGTCTTATAAGTCCCATTTCCGAGCCCCGCCGCTCTCCCACGTTTTTCTAGATGGTTAGAAGGGGTCGAGTCCTTGCCTCCTGTCCCCTCCTGTCACTACATCCTTCTTGGGGCTCTGCCTGCTAACTTAGTCCCACAGTGACCTCCTCACCAGTTCTTCATTCCCCCTGGTCCAGACACAATCTTTTTCACACAGTTGATGGTTGAGAGAAGATCGGGGCTCAGCAGTTCTGAAGGGGAGACAGAGAATACCCGTGAGAACACAGAGGACAGTCCCAGAGACTGAGGCAGACACTGGCTCTCCCTGCCCCCCAGGGGCTGAGTCCTTCCAGATTAGGCAAGGGCTCCCTCCCAGAGGCCCACTGAGATATCCCTACAATGGCTGCTAGAGGTCAAGAGTGGCTAGGGGTGGGGGCAGGAGGGGCAGGAGTAAATGTATGTTTACCACCACACATCCTAGCTAGGGTACATGCTGGTTCACGCCACGTTTGAGGGTTTCTAGGGAAAGGAAATGTCAAAACAGGCAGCACAGAGGCCAAGGTAAACCTTGCCTAATGAGAGAGGCTCTTCAGGTGAAGAGTGCAGGGATGTCGATCAGAGTACCAAAGAGGGAGTAAGGGGCAAAGTCATGGACCTGTGGAGCCTCCAGGAGTGGCTCTGAGGTGGGGAGTTTGTCCTTGGCCTCCAATCAACCAGGCCTTTAACCAAACAAAGTCAGCACTTGATGGTTAGAGCTGAGCCTTCAGGGCCACCAGTCTGGCATTCAGCACTGGTTCTATGAGCCTCAGTTTGCTCGTCTGTGAAGCGGGGATCATAATAGTTTCCACCGCATGAGAAGCTGGCATGGGACGTGCTTAGTATAGAACACACTCTCGATAAAGGTTGGCCGCTGCTGTCCTCTGCTACTGGGTGTGCAGAGCCTTTCTGGAGCCTGCACCCCGGAGAATCTCCTAACCGGAGGGGCATCGTAGCCACTAGTCTAATCCTCTGCTCAGCAAAGGCATTCCTGGACTCCTCGGGCCATCCCTCTGGGTGCATTCCCAGGCTTGGAGTGGGAAGAGAAGTCCTGAGAGTAGACCCCACTCATCCTCTCACCTCTCCCACCCTGAGACCCCGGCCAGACCTTTGCAGTCCTCGTGGCACATGTTTTCCGAGTGACTCTTGTAGTCACTGCGCCAGTAGTGGCTGTTGATCTGGAAGATGCCATAGTCGAAGCTGCCGTCTGCATTTTCATTTACCTTTGATAGGTTGCAGTTGCTCTCCACAAAAGCCAGGCACAGCCCTTAGAACAGGGAGAAGAAGTTTTTAGAGGGCTCTGAACTGAGGGACAAAGGATACGGAGGAGAAAGGGAGACGGGGAAGCAGAAGAAAGGAACAAGGCCTAAGAGGCTAGATGGGGCAAGCTGGCTGGAAGCACCCATTAGCTTCTCCCCTCGCCCTTCGGTCCATCCACCTGGCCCTCAGTACAACCGCTCATCATCCCGCTGTCCATCCGCGTCTCCTGCACTTGATGATCGCCTGCTGTGTGCCGTGACCCGTGCAAAACCCAGTGAGGGACATTTAGCTGGGTCAAAGGCAGCTGGTGCCTTCAGAGGGCCTATAGTACAAGAATGAAGACGCACACCTTAAAGGACCGTAAGACAAGATAAAACGAGAAGGACAGCACAAGACAGGTGTGTGCAAAATCTGGGCAGAAGGAAGCTAGCCCCACCATGGAGGAGGACGAAGCCTTTGCACTGCCTGCTCCCTCTGCCTGGAATGCTCTTCCCCGGACATTTGGGTGACCCGGTCCTTTGCCTCATTCAGTGCTGCTCAATGTCACCGCCTCAGAGAGGTATTCCTTGACTTCCCCTTCAAGGACAAGGTTACCTCTCACTCCCCTGGCTTTATTCTGCTGCATAACATTTATCACCACCAGGAAGTGCTTCATATGTTTGTGTGTGTGTTTGGGACTCGCCTCTCCCCCTAGAATGCGAACACTGTGAAGGAAGGGGCTTTGTTGATGTCTCTGTCCCCAGCCCCTAAAACAGTTCCCGGTACATAGTAAGTGCTCAGTTAATAATTGTGGAAGGAATATAGAATGTTGGGAGGGGCTTCTCGGGGAGGGCTGCTGTTTGAACTTGGCTTCGAAAGATGAATGATGGAAAGATGGCCACATAGGGGGTGACCAGGAGCAGAAGAGGAATGGGAGGGAGGGGAGGGTGGGTGATGGGTATCGAGGAGGGCACCTTTTGGGATGAGCACTGGGTGTTGTATGGAAACCAATTTGACAATAAATTTCATATATTGAAAAAAAAAAGATCTACTGAATGAGTGCTGGAAAAAAATAAAATATGTTCACAAATTCTTTGACTCTTCTCTCTTTATTTTTATTTTTTTTTAACGTTTATTTATTTTTGAGACAGAGACAGAGCATGAATGGGGGAGGGGCAGAGAGAGAGGGCGACACAGAATCCGAAGCAGGCTCCAGGCTCTGAGCCATCAGCCCAGAGCCTGACGCAGGGCTCGAACTCATGGACCGCGAGATCGTGACCTGAGTTGAAGCCAGACGCTTAACCAACTGAGCCACCCAGGCACCCCGACTCTTCTCTCTTTAAAAGGTGGGGTCTAAATTCCCACCCCTTGAATGGGAACTGGATTTAGTGACTAAGTCACTGCTAAATGCTGCTCTGTGCCGTCTGAGGTGAGGTCATAGGAAGGCTACCTTCTGTCATTTCTGTCTCTCTTTCTCAGCTCACTCACTCTGGAGGTACCCAGCCATCATGCTGTGAGGACATTCAGTCAAACAGCATGTGGGCAGGCTCATATGGCAAGGATCTGAGGCCTCCCTCCAACCCCCTTGACAGCCATGTTAAGTGAGTGAACCACCTTGGAAGTGGACCCTTCCGACTCAGTCAAGCCTTCAGGTGACTGCAGCCCTGTGGTATCTTGAGAATCTCACCAAAGACCCAGGGGCAGAAGTGCCCAAGCTATTCCCGAAATTTTGACTCAAAACTTTTGAGGAATGGGGAGCCTGGGTGGCTCAGTTGGTTGAGCGTCTGACTTTGGCTCAGGTCATGGTCTCACCATTCATGGCTTCGGGCCCCGCATTGGGCTCTGTGCTGACAGCTCAGAGCCTGGAGCCTGCTTCAGATCCTATGTCTCCCTCTCTGCCCCTCCCCTGCTTGTACTCTCTCTCTTGTTCTCTCTTCAAAATAAACATTAAAAAAGATGTTTTTTGAGGAATAAATGCTTATTGTTGTTTTAAAAAAATTTTTTTAAATGTTTATTTTGGAGAGAGCAAGAGACAGAGACATAGAGTGCGAGTGGAGGAGTGGCAGAGAGGGTCATAATCTCGTGGTTCATGGGTTCGAGCCCCGCATCGGGCTCTGTGCTGACAGCTCAGAGCCTGGAGCCTGCTTCACATTCTGTGTCTCCCTCTCTCTCTGCCCGCACGCGCTCTCTCTCTTTCTCTCAAAAATAAACATTAAAAAAATTAAAAGAGGGGCGCCTGGGTGGCGCAGTCGGTTGGGCGTCCGACTTCAGCCAGGTCACGATCTCGCGGTCCGTGAGTTCGAGCCCCGCGTCGGGCTCTGGGCTGATGGCTCAGAGCCTGGAGCCTGTTTCCGATTCTGTGTCTCCCTCTCTCTGCCCCTCCCCCGTTCATGCTCTGTCTCTCTCTGTCCCAAAAATAAATAAACGTTGAAAAAAAAATTAAAAAAAAATAATTAAAAGAAATATGGCAGGGTAGCATTTGAGACTAATAAGTATTGTGCAAATTTGAGGTAGTGTTATAGAAACAACATTGTCTAAGCTTCACTCTATGAACCACATTTGCGCTAATGGAAATATTCCAAAACAGGAGAATGGAGTTGCCTGGAATCCCGGCCCACACTTTGGGAAGCCCAACGATGCACAGATGGGTCTTCTTGGTTTCTCGTCAGCTCTGTCTCTGTGTCCACCTCTCTTATTCAAAAAGTCACCACCAGCCCCCGCTCCACCCAGCTCATTAAGGAGTTTGGGCTGGCATGAGGAGTTTCTGCCCTTGTGACCTAAGAGTGACTACAGGGCCTGGTACTGCGCCTGGCTCAAAGCAGGTGCTCAACAAACAGTAGCTGCCACCATCCTCATCGTTCTAATTATTGATTCTTTGATGGTAACCATGGCTTAGACGTCTCTGTACCCCTGCACCCTGCAGCAGGGCAGTATAACCGTCAGCAGGCTTTGGAGTTAACCGGCCTGGATTAAACCCCTACCTGGCAGTTTTGGATTTGCGGCTTTGGGCACCTGAACAGGTTACCTACATCCTTTAAGCCCTGTCCCCTTATCTGCCAGATGGGGATAATAAAGTATGTTTTCACGGACTGTTGGGCGAAATTAAGACTGCAACACGCCCAACCCAGGCCTTGACACCAAGTAAGCAAATAGTGAACTAGCTGCTGCCGCTGCTTCCGATTACTGTTACTCTCTAGTCTTGTGCTTTCAACACAGTTATTTGTTGGCTCACTGAAGTCACCACACCGAGACAGACACTTGGGGGCCATTCTCACTAAAACGCTGGGGGAACGGGAACAGGCACCCGGAGAACAGGTGTCCTTGCCCAGCAGCAGCAAACTAATAGAGCCGAAGAGGCACTGATGGGCCAATCACTCCGCTTGGAACCGTTCCTACCAACCCTGCCAAATCTGCTGGGCTGTGCCCCAGTCCTACTGTCCCCTCGGGGGACTCTGTTGGTGGCCAGCGGTTGGTGCCATATTCCATCACCTATCGCTAAGCCACCAGCATTTATTTGGGGGCATGTAAAGAGATTGTCAGGGGCGCCTGGGTGGCTCAGTCGGTTAAGCATCCGACTCTTGATTTCAGCTCAGGCTGTGATCTCACGGTCGTAAGATCGAGTCCCTCGCATCGGGTTCCACACTGAGCACGGAGCCCGCTTGGGGCTCTTTCTCTCCCTCTCTCTCTGCCCCTCCCCCCTTGCTCTCTTTCAAAATAAACAGACATTAAGAAAAGAGATGATCAAACCTTGTTCGTTCAGGATTTCTTTTATTCACTACTGTATTTTGACTCTGACGTCCTTTTTCTAAAATCTGTCATTCATTTACTCAGAAAGTATAGATGACTTCATTATTTTTAATGTTTATCTATTTTTGAGAGACAGTGTGTGAGCTGGGGGGAGGGACAGAGAGAAAGGGAGACGGAGGATCTGAAGTGGGCTCTGTGCTGACAGCAGAGAGCCCAATGCAGGGCTCAAACTCCCACACCATGAGGTCATGACCTGAGCCAAAGTCGGATGCTCAACGGACGGAGCCACCCAGGCACCCCGACTCCTCCCAACATCCCAAATGTGACTGGTTAACGCCCTCCTCTGCAGAAGTGGAGGGATGTTTGCGTCTTCTGCACGTTGTGCTGCATTATCTCTTGGAATCGTGCAGCCCTGATCCGAGCTGGGTAGGAAAGCAGTGGTAGGTGCGGTGCTGGGCTGAACTGGAGAGAGCCCAGCCGCACGCATCCGACCCTCAGTGGGGTCAGCAGAGGCTAGTGTGGTACAGGTGAACAGGAAGTGCCCCCACCAATAAGTTTTCTGAAATAAAGGCCTGAGCAGGGCAGTCCTGGGTGATTACTGCTCTCACACATTCTTTACTCTAACCCTCCAGCATCTCCCTGCTAGCTCTCTGAGGGTGGGGACTTTTTTTTTTTTTAAAGAAAACAAACACAAAAACCCAATGGGAATTGTCTACTAGCTTGTAAGGTTGAGGAACACCCTACTTCCCGCTACACATTTTGTGTCTGAGTTTGAGCTCTTGGGAAGACAGACAGGCCTCAGCCCGACAGTGGAGGTAGGCTCAGCGATCCAAATACTCTGGCAACCCCAAAGACCTCACGGAGGGGCCAGAAAGAGATGATCCTCTACGGGCAGGGGGTCAAGCGCGTTGTGAGTAACTGGTATTTGGTGAGCCAGGGGAGAGAGCACCAGAATAAGCTGTGAATGAACTTAATAGTCTAAGCCCCTTGAAGATACGTTGTCCGGTTTCCAGAGACTGACTGTATCAGGGAAATGAGGGAAAGACGCCCCATTCACCCTACTTTGCCCATTTGTGTCTTGCGGAAATCCTGGCTACCACGAGGGACTCTGGCTTCAGTCCTGCTTCTCTCGCCCGTGGCCCCTGTTGTCTGTAGATAAATTCTGAACTGTTTACGTTTTACTTCCTTACCACGTGGCTAGAATTGGTTATGGATTTATACATTTCAATATGAGAAGAAAAAGTATTTTATAAGCAATGCTGAGAAGCGAGTATCGGAAAGTAAACTTTGTAGGTGGCCTGAGGCAGGACGGCGTTCACTCTGTGACAACCTCACATAGTGTCTCACTCTCGTCACCCAGCTCTTCAGTAGTGGAATCTGTGGCCTTCTCTGCTGTGACTTTGCCAGCCTCCCTGGGAAAAGGAGAAGAATGCCAAGGCTTTGACTCTCGAAAGGAACAATTCAACTCTTCATAATTGCCTCATTTTAGAGAAAATCTTCCCCAATCACGTACCCTAGTTCCATGTGGAAAATCTCATCTTAATGAGAAGAATCCTTGTCGTGTAGCTTCTGTGCCATGTTTTTCTTGCGTGTGGCATTGAGAGGTCTGTACATGTCCCTAAGCCAAAGTGGCCGCCTTCTCCAGAAAAAGCCCTCCTAGAAAACAGAAAGGACAATGTTAGGTCCGTTTCCCCTGCCTTCTCCAGCCACGGTACTTTATCCTCCTCAGATTTACCTGACTGTCACTTTCCTTTGAGCATCTCTTACGCAGCAGAGATCCAAAGAAGCCCCTTGAAGGAAACACACACACAGACAATTAGTGATTCGTACCATTTTCCATGCCTCTCACAATGTATTTCTCCAGTCTTATTAGCAAGCAAAATCAACACAGACCTGGGATCTCAGAAATAATTCCATACATGCTGGGCTTTCAGAATTGTCCTGTGTCTGTCCATAATGGCCCCACAGTGTCCCTGGGAGACCTTTGTATGTAACTTGACATGAAGTATAGGCAGGATTTTCACCCTGCTCCCCTTCTGGCCCTTGGCCAAGTGCCCTTGTGCAGTCAACAAACTGGGTGACCACACGGCAGAAGCACCTAACTCTCTCCAGAAGCATTTTACATCCGTCCCCGCCAGGCTTAGCCTCCCAGGCATCATTTGCTGGCGGGTGGGGAGGTTTTCCATTTTCCTAGCTGCTTTACCTTACGAGATGAATCGCACCGAGTGAATGCCTGAGTCCAACCAGCAGTTATCTAGCTCACTGACTGTCACACTGCAGGCAGATGAGGGAGTGGGTCGTGAAATCACCTTAAAACACACGGCTAGCGCTAAAACACAAAATACTCTTTTTGCATACAAACGGAATAGGGGGTACCTGGGTGGCTCAGTCAGGTGAGCAGCCCAAGTCTTGATTTTGCCTCAAGTGATGATCTCACAGATTGTGACATTGAGCCCTGTGTCTGGCTCTGTGCTGATAGTGTAGAACCTGCTTGGGATTCTCTCTCCCTCTCTCTCTCTCTCTCTCCCTCTCTCTGCTCCCCCCCCCCCAAATAAATAATAAACTCAAACAGAACAGAAAGAATCAGAGTGTATGGTAAGTTTGTTTTAGAAGGGACTTATGTCTATACGGTATGTGTGCACTGAGTTGTGACATAAAATGCAGTTCACAGCCCAAGAACAGTGTAGTCAGAGACGTGCCCAACTGGAAAGGAACCATCTTCTTTCTGGTTCTAGTGGTACTAGTGATACAACCGTCCGGCAAGACATCTTCCTTTTCTCCTTCTCCATCTCATTATTATAAAAGGAAGAGATAAATGATTATCTAAGGTCTCTCCCAGTTCAAATTCTATTGGGTCTGGATAAAGGGAATGGAGAGCGGGGCCTCGAAAACCAGAAGGAGGAAGAAGGAAGTCCCCCCCCCACTCTATTGGACGGACTCATGTATTCCACCTTCCATCATGCTTGAAGACTAGCCCCTTCACCCCACGACTTTTGGCCCTCCCTATCCCTTCTCCAGAGCCTCTGAGAAGGTCTGTGGCCAGGCCCGATGCCCACCGCCAGCAGCAAAGGGTCTGAACATTTCCACCCCCGTCCCCCCACGATCTTTCTAGTGAGCAGGTGCTCTGTGCCAGTCCCATTCTAACTCGGGTTTGGCTGGGCAGCTAACTTTGCTGGATCCAGGCAAAGCATTAGGCCAAATATGTATTCTTTCTGCCTTTGGTGATTTCCTGGCTGTAAAACAAGGGGATTGAAATAGATGAGTTTGAAAATCTAGTTCTAAAATTCTACTTTAACGATTGCCAGACTAATATTTACCTTGAGCTTCCTTCTTTACCTTCCTTGGCTGCTGCTCTATGAGAATGAATCTGTTTTGGAAGAGAACATGATCACAGTTACCCATCACAATAACCACTCCCTCCAAATCTTTATTCATTCCTTTGCATTTTAGGTCTTCTCTACCCAGTGAGAGGATAACTTTTCCTAGGACAGGAATTTGTTTAATAGTCCTTTGACTCTTCAATAACACCTAACTTGTGTGCAGCTGGTAATACGTTTTACTGACTGTCTCAGGTAACATTCGACAGATAATTCCTAATAAAAATTCTTGGGAGGAGGAAAAGAAAAGTGTCTACCAGAAACCTAAACAGCAGCACTGTTTTAAAGTCAAGGACAAGAGTAGGATGTGTGTTATCACTGCTTCTATTCATTGGTGTTGAGGAGGTCCTAACTGATGCACTGGGAAAAAATGGAGTGGTGGAAAGGAAGAACTAAGACGTATTTGCATACGAAATTACAGACAAACTAAAAGGCCCAAGAGAATCAACTAAAATTTTATTGGAAGAAATATGAGAATTCAGTAAGATGGCTAGATATAAAATCAAGAGATCAACATGTAAACCTCAATGACTTTCCTATGTTCCATAAATAATTAATCAAAAAACGGAAGAATTATCCCATTTACAATGATCAATAAAAAGGCATAAAGTACCTAGGAATAAACTTAGCAAAGAATGGGTAAGACCTATGAGATGAAAACACTAAAGCTCTTCTGAAGGACATTAAGAAGAAACGAATACATGATGTGAGACACTATTTTCCCAGAATAGTGTAAAGATGTCAGTTCCCTTCAAATTAACCTACAAAGTCAAGGCAATCCCATTCAAATCCCAAGACAGTTTTTTAAACAAAAACTGGCCAGCTGACATTTGGTAGAGAAAATGTGCAAGCATAGCTACAAACTGTATGAAAAAGAAGATCACAGAGCAGACATTAAAATACGTTCTTACGGAGCAACTGCAGTTAAGTATGTAGCGTGATACTGATACAGGAAAAGAAAACCAGATTGATAGAATAGAGTCCAGATAAAAATAGTATTTTAGATCCATGAAGAAAGAATGAACCATTCAATAAAAGATTTTAAAGTAACTGGATCTTTACGTAAGGGAAAAAAGTTAGATCCCCTACCTCGACCGTACCAAAACACCACACAGATTCCATACAGATTAAAAATAAATAAATCACAACAAATATTATAAGAGTACAGAAGAAAATATCAGAGACTGTTTTTATACCATGAGGCGAAAAGGCCTTGTTAACAAGACCCATGTCCCATAAGCCATGAGGCAGATATGGTGACGGACTGTCCACACCCTCCTGTTCATCGTAGTCCTTGCCCCCTTGATCCCCTGGATTGTTTGTCCTCTTCCTGTTGATTTATAAAACTCTCTTCATATGAGATATATTCATCCTTTCAAGGGCTTTCACTGAATTTCAATGTTTCAAATATTTGTCAGTGTTTTTATCGTGAAGGAGACGGAACCGTGGGATAGGAGACAGGCTGACTGCAGGCACAGCTGGGTTCTGCTTTGGGTTTTGCCACAGGGGCCTTAAGCTGATCCCCTTCTATGTATGAAAGAAGGATGGTGATATCATCCTCACAGGACTGTGGGGATTAAATCAGATGTCTGGTTTATTCCAAGCATAAATCAGACAAGACGATCAAATCTATCAAATGTTTCTGCATGTGGTATCAGGTCACAAAGCTTTTTCTCACCACAAGATCATAAAAGTATTGATTCTATTTTCTTCTAATACTTGGGCGGGTTCTTGTTTCTCTTTTTTTACATTGACTGAAATATGTTTTTTTAAGGTGAGAAATAGGGATCTGTTGTTATTTTCCTCCCAAATAATTAAGCAGTTGTTCTACTACCACTTATTTATTTTCGTCCACTGATTTGAATACTAAAAGGTAACATTTCAATGTTTATTTATTTTTGAGAGTGACAGAGAGAGAGAGTAAGAGTGAGAGAGGGGCAAAGAGAGAGAGAGACACACACAGAATCCAGAGCAGGCTCCAGGTTCTGAGCTGTCAGCACAGAGCCCAACACAGGGCTCGAACTCCTGAACCATGAAATTATGACCTGAGCCAAAGTAGGACGCTTAACCAACTGAGCCACCCAGGCGCCTCTAAAAGGTAACATTTCAAAAGTCCTAGTCACCCACGGATCTGTCTATTGCTGGACTCTGTAGGCTACTTCACATAAATATTAGGTTGCATTATTCCTCCTTGTGAAATTGACACAATGCCTCATCTCTTCCTTTGAACATCATTATTGTCCACTACAGGAAAAAAACTGCATGGTCTCTGACCTCAAAAAGTGTATCATCTAAGTAGGGAGAGGAAATAATGAAACCACATAAAAAAATATACACACAAGGTTAAACCACATAGGAATTTAAAACAGCAATAGGAGTTTATAGAACTTCCCCAAAAGCAAAAGGCTGCAGGCCACCTCAAGATGCAGAGTACTGACTGGACAATGGCCAATGATTTCTCTTCCCAGAGGTCATGGTAAGCTGACCCCACGCTAGTTCCTAGGCTCTTAGGCTGAGAAATCAGACCCTGATCTCATCAAGAGAGAACGCACTTCTTTCTACATGGAGGCAATATCACCTCACCAATGTCACAGGATTGATCAAAATCAGAATGTCAGGTCAAGACTTGACAATAAGGAAAACATCCGTTCCATAGATAGGGCATCTGTGTCTACATGATTGGGCATTACCTCCTGTGGAGACAGGCCTCTGTGGCACGCTGAAGTATAATCAGAAGGCTATTTGGTGAGAAGAGAAGTGGAAGAAAAGTAATTAGCTGAATCCAGTGTTTAATGGAAAGGACTGAGGTAGCTAGATCCATCCATCTGCCCCGCGGGCACAGCCCGGCTGGTGGGCCTGACTCTCATCTGCTGCCTGAGGTGCCATCTCTACTCTTAGGCAAGGCTAGGTGGGCACTGCCCATGTTGGTCTCTTCCTCACCATTTCTATGCCTTTACTACTGACCAACCCTCCAGAAGACAGACATGTTTCTCCTTAGCAGTTAATACATCCAGTCAGGCTTTACTCGAGTCTGAGAGACCAGGAAGCCTTACATATCTCTGCTCTGATCCATGACCTTGATATTTCTCTCTTGAGGAGCTGCCTTTTAACAAACTGTTTAGCATATTTTTGTTATCAGGGGAGGGGAATGCGTCACTGTAGACCCTAAGAAATGGTGACAATCTCACAGAAGGACTAGGTCCAGGAGTATTACAGTATTCGGGGAAGGCTTTGTGAAGAAAGATGAACTCGAGTTGGCTTTTGAAGGCTCATGGGACTTCCACCAGCAGAGTGAAATAAAGGAATTTCAAGTGGGCAAAGTCACCAACAAAAGTAGGAATGGGCATGGTCTGACTAGGGGATGGTGGGGGGCTGCTTTGGCTGAAATGGAGGGTTGCCATGACAGATGGCAATATATATATATGTATATATATATATATATATACATATATATATATATATATACATATACATATATATATAATAAGCATATGTATATTTGAATAAATATATTGAATATATATTCAATTCATACATAATTGAATAAAAGGTAAACAGGCAAGCTCCAGGAATAGGCAACTGTAATTATGACAAGCTTTGAGTAGCCTGATGCAGGATTTTAGCTGCAGGGTTTTAACTGAACCTGTCTACACAATGCCTTGCGAAGTGGAGGAGAGAGCTGTAGGTACATCTAATTAATCAACAAGATGACACTTTTATCTCTAAGCCATGCCCTTTCTTCCGAGATGACTGATAGCTCCATGAAGGTGAAGACTATTTCTCTCTCACCATTTTAGCCAACGAGGAAAGAAATCAGTGGTAGGAGGAGGATGACTGGTGAGTGCATCGAATCGACATAATTTTTTTGAGTTGAAGAAATTTTACTATCGTGTCAACTGTGGCCTTCTTAGACCTAATGTCTCAGAACAAGCTAATGGCTTGTTATCTTGGTTACAATCCACAGATGTCTCCCGGCAGTGGGGTTCCTTTTAAAATCCCTGGAATATACTTTGCAATGAAAGGACAAAGCCTATCTCCTTCCTCCAGACTGAAGAGGGATATCAGGTCGTGATAGGTGGGAAAGTGGCTTTGATTTTCAGTTTGTGGGTTCTGAATCTATTATAAAGAAGGAATATAGTCTGGGAATCTGAATTAATTGTTGTCCTTACCTCAATGAGACAGAAAACTATGATCAAAATCATCACTACTACAGTCACAGATATTGCCAAGATGAGTTTGTTGTTATAGCCATAGCCTGGAACTTCTTTTGTGAGCTAAAAAAAGGGAAAGAACAATGTTTTTAGAAAACAGAGATAGGATGAAAGTTAACTATTCTTTAACGACTCTAAAACCCCATTCTTTCCGATGAATCGCTTATAGGTTCTTAAGGAATATACCAAATCTAATGTGATATGTAATCTTAATCATTAGCATTTTCTTCAAGAATTTATGTATCTTGTATGTTAGGTCCTCTTTTTGTCTACTCTGGGAACAGCGGCACTGTTTCCTGAATGAGCAAAGTGGCAGATCATTGCCTTAGGCAAAATTATGTGGCCAAGACAAGACCCGGACTAGGAGCCCCTGGTCCTTGTGCTTGGGTCCATGTCCTAAACCACCTAAATGTCGAGACCCCACATTTTGGGATTTATCCTCACCTCCCTTGACTCCTGCCCTCTCTGTTCACTCTGGACTTCTGTGCTCTCACTGATATAGTTCTCATTTTCCCATTGGTCCGTATCCCACTCTGCCTTGGACACCTTTACTTCTTGCTGCTCGCTGAGAAGCTTCATCAGGAGGCCTGTTCTGGAGATGAGCTTGGCACAGGCCAGCTGCATGTGGGTCTCGGAGCAGTCCATTTTCAAAGTCCGGATAACATGAGAAATGAGGCTTCTCACGTCATTGTTGGGGATGAGGGACTGTAGCTGCTGGTTTAACGGAATTTCAAACAGATCACCTTTGACACAGTGAAGCCTGTGGCTTTTGGGGGCAAGCCAGTGCCCGCATTGTGGTATTCCCATTGTGTATCATTGGTTTGTTTAACGGTCGGCATAGAGTTGTCTGCAGTAACAGTAGAATTAGCAGTGGAAAGATTCTTACGGTTTGTGAATTCAGGGAGGGTTTGTGCTGGCACAGTAGTGTTTCCTGTAGAAATATTTTCGTCAGAAACATTTTGGGCAGTAGCGTTCTCTGCAGTAGTGTTTTCTCTGTAAGTTCCTGAAGGAGCAAATAATTCTGGAAAAGGATTTTTCTGAGGACTCAGTTCTCCCGGAGATGAAAAATCCTCTCGTGAAGGGGAATTTATGAGGCTCCTGACTGCAGAGGATGGAGGCCTCTTTGCAAGCAGCTGTCTATTACTGAGTGAACTTTCCTTTCTGGACTTTCGATTCAGTTTGGCCTAGGGTGTTCTGTGGACCACATGGGAGCGACTTTTATGAAAGCGGTGTGTTTTTCTGGGGTGTGAGGCTGGCCCGAAAGCCTTCATATTTCTAACTCTAGCATTTGCATCTTCTAAAACAAAAACGCTGTACATGAAGTCTTTTGATTTTTTTTTTTCACGTCAGGTGGGGATTTTGGAGCGGGGGTGGCAGAAGGCCTGCCCAAAGAGTATTGCTTCAGGAAAGAAGAGACCGCTGCCTTGTGCTCCTCTACGAACGAAGGCTCTGTATTGAAGGAGCTTCCCATTAATTTGCTGGGCCTGTGCGCCACGTGAAGCTCCCCTGGGGATGGTCTCCTGAGCCTTCTTTCCTTGGCCATGTTCTCCACAGACGGCTGGGCGTTCTGTTTCCTCTGGATGTTCTGACGTCTCAGTTCTTTTAAGTGCCTTTTCCGTATGCCCTTTGGGCCCTTGATGACCTTGTTCACTCTCAGGAACTTTTTCCCCACACTCTCAACCTCGTCTAGGCTCTTCTCCTGCGGTTGGGCAGTTTCCAATTTCTTTGGAAAGATTTGACATTTAAACTTGGGACCTAATCACTTAGATTCCACCTACACCTGCCTAAATAACCCAGAAAGCCGCCAGAGGATTAGCAGAACGGAGTCTCCGGAGCCAAGCGCAGATGAGAGGCCCACAGAAGAGGGGCCCCTCCTGAAGTGGATCACCTAAGGAGAAGCGAGCTAAGCCTGCCCCTCCTGCCCACCCCAGCTAATACGCCTACCCACCCCAGCTAATACGCCAGATCCCCAGCATCACAAGCCTGGCAGTGTGCAAGTAGCCCAGATGGGCCACGCCACCCTACAGTGAATCCCGCCCCTAGGAGAGGAGAAGAGAAGGCACACACCAGTCTGACTGTGGCCCCAGCGGTGGGCTGGGGGCAGACATCAGGTCGGACTGCGGCCCCGCCCACCAACTCCAGTTATACACCACAGCACAGGGGAAGCGCCCTGCAGGTCCTCACCACTCCAGGGACTACCCAAAATGACCAAGCGGAAGAATTCCCCTCAGAAGCATCTCCAGGAAATAACAACAGCTAATGAACTGATCAAAAAGGATTTAAATAATATAACAGAAAGTGAATTTAGAATAATAGTCATAAAATTAATCGCTGGGCTTGCAAACAGTATGGAGGACAGCAGAGAATCTCTTGCTACAGAGATCAAGGGACTAAGGAACAGTCACGAGGAGCTGAAAAGCGCTTTAAACGAAATGCAAAACAAAATGGAAACGACGACAGCTCGGATTGAAGAGGCAGAGGAGAGAATAGGTGAACTAGAGGATAAAGTTATGGAAAAAGAGGAAGCTGAGAGAAAGAGAGATAAAAAAATCCAGGAGTATGAGGGGAAAATTAGAGAACTGAGCGATACACTAAAAAGAAATAATATACGCATAATTGGTATCCCAGAGGAGGAAGAGAGAGGGAAAGGTGCTGAAGGGGTACTTGAAGAAATTATAACTGAGAACTTCCATGAACTGGGGAAGGAAAAAGGCATTGAAATCCAAGAGGCACAGAGAACTCCCTTCAGACGTAACTTGAATCGATCTTCTGCACGACATATCATAGTGAAACTGGCAAAATACAAGGATAAAGAGAAAATTCTGAAAGCAGCAAGGGATAAACGTGCCCTCACATATAAAGGGAGACCTATAAGACTCGTGACTGATCTCTCTTTTGAAACTTGGCAGGCCAGAAAGAATTGGCACGAGATCTTCAGTGTGCTAAACAGAAAAAGTATGCAGCCGAGAATCCTTTATCCAGCAAGTCTGTCATTTAGAATAGAAGGAGAGATAAAGGTCTTCCCAAACAAACAAAAACTGAAGGAATTTGTCACCACTAAACCAGCCCTACAAGAGATCCTAAGGGGGACCCTGTGAGACAAAGTACCAGAGACATCGCTACAAGCATAAAACATACAGACATCACAATGACTCTAAACCCGTATCTTTCTATAATAACACTGAATGTAAATGGATTAAATGCGCCAACCAAAAGACATAGGGTATCAGAATGGATAAAAAAACAAGACCCATCTATTTGCTGTCTACAAGAGACTCATTTTAGACCTGAGGACACCTTTAGATTGAGAGTGAGGGGATGGAGAACTATTTATCATGCTACTGGAAGCCAAAAGAAAGCTGGAGTAGCCATACTTGTATCAGACAAACTAGACTTTAAATTAAAGGCTGTAACAAGAGATGAAGAAGGGCATTATATAATAATTACAGGGTCTATCCATCAGGAAGAGCTAACAATTATAAATGTCTATGCGCCGAATACCGGAGCCCCCAAATATATAAAACAATTACTCATAAACATAAGCAACCTTATTGATAAGAATGTGGTAATTGCAGGGAACTTTAACACTCCACTTACAGAAATGGATAGATCATCTAGACACATGGTCAGTAAAGAAACAAGGGCCCTGAATGAGACATTGGATCAGATGGACTTGACAGATATATTTAGAACTCTGCATCCCAAAGCAACAGAATATACTTTCTTCTCGAGTGCACATGCAACATTCTCCAAGATAGATCATATACTGGGTCACAAAACAGCCCTTCATAAGTTTACAAGAATTGAAATTATACCATGCATACTTTCAGACCACAATGCTATGAAGCTTGAAATCAACCACAGGAAAAAGTCTGGAAAACCTCCAAAAGCATGGAGGTTAAAGAACACCCTACTAAAGAATGTGTGGGTCAGCCAGGCAATTAGAGAAGAAAGTAAAAAATATATGGAAACAAGCGAAAATGAAAATACAACAATCCAAACGCTTTGGGACGCAGCGAAGGCAGTCCTGAGAGGAAAATACATTGCAATCCAGGCCTATCTCAAGAAACAAGAAAAATCCCAAATACATAATCTAACAGCACACCTAAAGGAAATAGAAGCAGAACAGCAAAGGCAGCCTAAACCCAGCAGAAGAAGAGAAATAATAAAGATCAGAGCAGAAATAAACAATAGAGAGTCTAAAAAAACTGTAGAGCAGATCAACGAAACCAAGAGTTGGTTTTTTGAAAAAATAAACAAAATTGACAAACCTCTAGCCAGGCTTCTCAAAAAGAAAAGGGAGATGACCCAAATAGATAAAATCATGAATGAAAATGGAATTATTACAACCAATCCCTCAGAGATACAAACAATTATCAGGGAATACTATGAAAAATTATATGCCAACAAATTGGGCAACCTGGAAGAAATGGACAAATTCCTAAACACCCACACTCTTCCAAAACTCAATCAGGAGGAAATAGAAAGCTTGAACAGACCCATAACCAGCAAAGAAATTGAATCGGTTATCAAAAATCTCCCAACAAATAAGAGTCCAGGACCAGATGGCTTCCCAGGGGAGTTCTACCAGACGTTTAAAGCAGAGATAATACCTATCCTTCTCAAGCTATTCCAAAAAATAGAAGGGGAAGGAAAACTTCCAGACTCATTCTATGAAGCCAGTATTACTTTGATTCCTAAACCAGACAGAGACCCAGTAAAAAAAGAGAACTACAGGCCAATATCCCTGATGAATATGGATGCAAAAATTCTCAATAAGATACTGGCAAATCGAATTCAACGGCATATAAAAAGAATTATTCACCATGACCAAGTGGGATTCATTCCTGGGGTGCAGGGCTGGTTCAACACTCGCAAATCAATCAACGTGATACATCACATTAACAAAAAAAAAAAAAGAGAAGAACCATATGATCCTGTCAATCGATGCAGAAAAGGCCTTTGACAAAATCCAGCACCCTTTTTTAATAAAAACCCTTGAGACAGTCGGGATGGAAGGAACATACTTAAAGATCATAAAAGCCATTTATGAAAAGCCCACAGCTAACATCATCCTCAACGGGGAAAAACTAGAGCTTTTTCCCTGAGATCAGGAACACGACAGGGATGCCCACTCTCACCGCTGTTGTTTAACATAGTGCTGGAAGTTCTAGCATCAGCAATCAGACAACAAAAGGAAATCAAAGGCATCAAAATTGGCAAAGATGAAGTCAAGCTTTCGCTTTTTGCAGATGACATGATATTATACATGGAAAATCCGATAGACTCCACCAAAGTCTGCTAGAACTGATACATGAATTCAGCAAAGTTGCAGGATACAAAATCAATGTACAGAAATCAGTTGCATTCTTATACACTAACAATGAAGCAACAGAGAGACAAATAAAGAAACTGATCCCATTCACAATTGCAGCAAGAAGCATAAAATACCTAGGAATAAATCTAACCAAAGATGTAAAAGATCTGCATGCTGAAAACTATAGGAAACTTATGAAGGTAATTGAAGATTTAAAGAAATGGAAAGACATTCCCTGCTCATGGATTGGAAGAATAAATATTGTCAAAATGTCCATACTACCCAAAGCTATCTACACATTCAATGCAATCCCAATCAAAATTGCACCAGCATTCTTCTCGAAACTAGAACAAGCAATCCTAAAATTCATATGGAACCACAAAAGGCCCCGAATAGCCAAAGTAATTTTGAAGAAGAAGACCAAAGCAGGAGGCACCACAATCCCAGACTTTAGCCTCTACTACAAAGCTGTCATCATCAAGACAGCATGGTATTGGCACAAAAACAGACACATAGACCAATGGAATAGAATAGAAACCCCAGAACTAGACCCACAAACGTATGGCCAACTCATCTTTGACAAAGCAGGAAAGAACATCCAATGGAAAAAAGACAGTCTCTTTAACAAATGGTGCTGGGAGAACTGGACAGCAACATGCAGAAGAATGAAACTAGACCACTTTCTCACACCATTCACAAAAATAAACTTAAAATGGATAAAGGACCTGAATGGGAGACAGGAAACCATCAAAACCTTAGAGGAGAAAGCAGGAAAAGACCTCTCTGACCTCAGCCGTAGCAATCTCTTACTCGACACATCCCCAAAGGCAAGGGAATTAAAAGCAAAAGTGAATTACTGGGACCTTATGAAGATAAAACGCTTCTGCACAGCAAAGGAAACAACCAACAAAACTAAAAGGCAACCAACGGAATGGGAAAAGATATTTGCAAATGACATATTGGACAAAGGGCTAGTATCCAAAATCTATAAAGAGCTCACCAAACTCCACACCCGAAAAGCAAATAACCCAGTGAAGAAATGGGCAGAAAACATGAATAGACACTTCTCTAAAGAAGACATCCGGATGGCCAACAGGCACATGAAAAGATGTTCAACGTCGCTCCTTATCAGGGAAATACAAATCAAAACCACACTCAGATATCACCTCACGCCAGTCAGAGTGGCCAAAATGAACAAATCGGGAGACTGTAGATGCTGGAGAGGATGTGGAGAAACGGGAACCCTCTTGCACTGTTGGTGGGAATGCAAATTGGTGCAGCCGCTCTGGAAAGCAGTGTGGAGGTTCCTCAGAAAATTAAAAATAGACCTACCCTATGACCCAGCAATAGCACTGCTAGGAATTTATCCAAGGGATACAGGAGTACTGATGCATAGGGGCACTTGTACCCCAATGTTTATAGCAGCACTCTCAACAATAGCCAAATGATGGAAAGAGCCTAAATGTCCATCAACTGATGAATGGATAAAGAAATTGTGGTTTATATACACAATGGAATACTACGTGGCAATGAGAAAAAATGAAATATGGCCTTTTGTAGCAACGTGGATGGAACTGGAGAGTGTGATGCTAAGTGAAATAAGCCATACAGAGAAAGACAGATACCATATGATTTCACTCTTATGTGGATCCTGAGAAACTTAACAGAAACCCATGGGGGAGGGGAAGGAAAAACAAAAAAAAAGAGGTTAGAGTGGGAGAGAGCCAAAGCATAAGAGACTGTTAAAAACTGAGAACAAACTGAGGGTTGATGGGGGGTGGGAGGGAGGGGAGGGTGGGTGATGGGTATTGAGGAGGGCACCTTTTGGGATGAGCACTGGGTGTTGTATGGAAACCAATTTGACAATAAATTTCATATATTAAAAAAATAAATAAATAAAAAATAAAATATAAAACAAGGTAAAAAATAAACAAAAAATAAACAAAAAACCAAATGAATGAATAAACAACAACAAAAAAGAGAAAACACTTGTAAATATGGAGAACAAACTAGGGATATGGACAAAATGAGTGAAAAGGGTTAAGAGGTACAAACTTGCAGTTATAAAATAAATAAGTCACCAGATGAAAAGTACAGCATAGGGAATATCGTCAATAATACTGTAATATACTTATTGTGGTGAGCATTTCATAATGTATATAAAAGATCACTGTGTTGTACACCTGAAACTAATTTAATATTACATGATCTATATATACTTCAATAAAAGAGATAATTGAGGGGCACCCAGGTGGCTCAGTCAGTTAAGCATCTGACTTCAGCTCAGGTCATGATCTCATAGTCTGTGATTTCAGGCCCCACATCAGGCTCTGTGTCTACAGCTCAGAGCCTGGAGCCTGCTTCAGATTCTGTGTCTCCCTCTCTCTCTGCCCCTCCCCCACTTGCACTCTGTCTCTCTCAAAAATAAAAAATAAAAAAAGATAATTGACTATTTAAACAAAAAAAATAATATGGTGTGCTAAAAGTAAAACGTATGAAAACAATAGCACAAAGGTCAGGAGGGGAACAATGGAAGTACACTATTTATTGTAAGGTTCTTATACTATTCATGAAATCATATCATATCATTTGAAGATAGACTGTGATAAGTTAAACATGAACACTACAAACCATTAAACAGCTACTAAAATAACAAAACCTGAGTTGTAACTATTTATCCCCCCACCAAAAAATAATAAAACGTACTAAATCAACCCAAGAGCAGGAAGAAAAAGAAAAAGAAAAGAAACAAAGAACAGATGGGATACATAGAAAGAGTAGACAGTAGCTTTAAATGTAATCCTATAAATAATTACATTAACTATAAATGGTGCAATCACCTAATTAAAAGATAGAGTTGTCATACTGGATAAAAAAGCAAAAGCCAACTATATGCTGTCTATAAGATTCATCTTCAATACAAAGATATAAGTAGGTTAAAAATATGGAAGAAATTATGCTTTGCTAACACTAATCAAACGAAACCTTGAGTGGCTATATTTACTATAGGACAAAGTCAATTTCAAAGCGAAGATATTACCAGGGATAAATGAGGTTATTCCATTGTGATAGAAATGTCAACTAATAGAAAAGACATAACTTAAAAATTTATGTATCTGATAATAGAACTTCCAAATATATTAAGGAGAATAGGAAAGAGAGACACAAAAGTACACAATTATAGTTGGAGATTTCAATATCCCTCTCTCAATAATTGACAGAAAAAATATATAGAAAATGAGTAATGATACATCAGACTTGAAAAATACTACCAACCTACTTGACCTAGTTGACATTTATAGAATACTCCACACCAAATCAGCAGACTACATATTTTTTTTCAAGTGGGCACATAATATTTATCAAAATAGACCATATTCTCATCTATTACCAGAATTCATTGGCTATAAAACAAGCCTCAATAAATTTAAAAGGATTTCAGTCATCCAACATATTGTTCTGTGACCACAATGGAATTAAATAACAAATTAACAGATCTGTAAAATCTCCAAATATTTAGAAACTAACCAACACACTCCTAAGGAACCCTATTGGTCAAATAAGTCAAAATGGATATTAAAAACGATTTTGTACCGACTGAAACTGAAAACACATGTCAACATGTGGGATGTTGCTCATATAGTATTCATCTTCCCCAGTGTCCACTTTTTTTTTTTAAGTTTTTTTTTTTTTTTTAACGTTTATTTATTATTTTTGGGACAGAGAGAGACAGAGCATGAACGGGGGAGGGGCAGAGAGAGAGGGAGACACAGAATCGGAAACAGGCTCCAGGCTCCGAGCCATCAGCGCAGAGCCCGACGCGGGGCTCAAACTCACGGACCGCGAGATCGTGACCTGGCTGAAGTCGGACGCTTAACCGACTGCGCCACCCAGGCGCCCCCCCCCCCCCCCCCAGTGTCCACTTTGAAGAAACTAGAAAAAGAAAAGGAAATTCATCACTGAGTAAGGAGAGAAAATGGAATGATGAAGATCAAAGCAGAAATTTTTAAAAAGGAAAACAAAAATAGAGAAGTCAGTGTAATGAAAAGGCACTTTTTAGAGAAGATAAGTAAAACTGATAAACTTCTGGCCAGATTTATCAAGAAAAGACAAGAGAAGACACAAATTATCAATATCAAAAATGAGAGGAATGACATCACTACAATTCTACAGATACTAAAAGGATAATAAGGGAACATTATAAAATACTTTATGTCAATAACTTCAAGATGAAATAGATTCCCTGAAAGACATGAACTACTCCAAAAAATAAGTATGTAATTTAAGTAGCACTATTACAAAAATAAAATCTGTAGTTTAACACTTTCTCACAAAGAAAGCTTCAAGCCCACATGGCTTCACTGGTGAATTCTAGCAAACATTTAAGGAAAACATAATGCCAATTCTGCACAAACTGTACTAGAGAATTGAAGA
This sequence comes from Puma concolor, assembly GCF_028749965.1. Lineage (NCBI taxonomy): Eukaryota > Metazoa > Chordata > Mammalia > Carnivora > Felidae > Puma > Puma concolor. The sequence continues at coordinate 183,820 of NW_028240233.1, read as the reverse complement.
GAGGGGACTACTTCCCAACTCAATTTTAAGGCCAACATTCACCTTATGAAAAATAGATCAAGACATTAGAAGAAAGGATAGATAGAAGATCTCATATACTGCAGGCTGGAATGCAAAATGGTACATCCACTTTAGAAAACAGGTAAGCAGTTTCTTAAACAGTTAAATATACACTTAGCATATGATGTAGCAATCCTGCCATTAGGTATTTTACCCCCTCCCCCCCTCCCCCAATGAAAACATACGCTCATACGAAGACCTGCATGTAAGTGTTTTAAGCAACTTTATTCATAAAGGCCAAAAAGCTAGAAACAACTCAAATGCCCATTAACTGATGAACGCATAAACAAACTGGTATATCCTCACAACTGCAATACTACTCGGCAATAAAAAGGAAATGAACTACTGACATGTGCAAACACATGGATGAGTCTCTGGGGTGCCTGGGTGGCTCAGTCAGATAAGTGACCGACTTTGGCTCAGGCCGTGATCTCATGTTCCGCAGGTTCATGCCCTGTATTGGGCTCTGCGCTGACAGAGCCTGGAGCCTGCTTCGGGTTCTGTGTGTGTCTGTCTCTCTCTCTCTCTCTCTCTCTCTCTCTCTCCCCCTCTCCTGCTTATGCTCTCTGTTTCTCAAAAATAAATAAACGTTAAAAAAGTTAAAAAAACACATGGATGAATCTCAAAAGGATTATGCTGAAAGGAACCAATCACAGAAGACTGCATACTGTATGATTTCATTTATTTATTTTTTTTAATGTTCATTTATTTTTGAGAGAGAGAGAGAGATGGAGGGCAAATGGGGAAGGGGTAGAGAGACAGGGAGACACAGAATCCGAAGCAGGCTCCAGGCTCTGAGCTGTCAGGACAGAGTCCGATGCAGGGCTTGAACTCACGAACCGCGAGATCATGACCTGAGCTGAAGTCGGACGCTTAACTGCCCGAGCCACCCAGGTGCCCCTTGTATGATTTCATTTATAAGACACTGTGGAGAAGGCAAAACTATAGGGACAAAAATTAGGTTGGTGGTTGCCAGGGCTGGTGGTGACAAAAGGGGATTGGCTGCAAAGGCACATAGGGGCCTTTTGGGGTGACAGAAATGGTCTACGTCTCAAATGTGGTGGTGCTTACATAACTACACGTTTGTCAAAACTCATCAAACTGTACGCTTAAAAAGAGTAAATTTTATACCTCAATAAATCTGACTTAAGAAGACAATAAAACAAATCTAAATCAACAACTAAGTGAAAATACACATAAGAAAAATCAACTTACAGTGTTTCCAAATTCAAGGGTCATCATGAGGATGCTCTCAACTGTTGTAAGTGACACCTGTGTTGATCCCATGTCTCTGAAGGAGAAAGCCCAAACATGCGTGATTTGAACCCAAGGATAAAAATTCTGTACCTAAAAAGATACTTAACAACATGTGGTTACTTCAATTCTGGCTTCTTTGTCAAGTCAGCTCAAGAGTTTTCTTGCTATGGACAATAATTTCAGAAAACTCCCAATGAAGACATTTTATGTGCATCATCAAATTAATCACCTTGGTGCTCAACAGTACAATCCTTTTTACTCTTATCCTCATTTTCATTCTCAATTGCATCCACCTCTCTTGATTAGTCTTTTTTTCTTTTAATATACACCTTACTCCACTTTCCACTTTGAGATAAATGGTATTTCTACCTACATCTGCAAGTCCCATGTCTCTTATGTGTTCTTCAATACTATTCCTTCCTCTGCAGGCTATCTTGCCCATATACGTTTTTTCTTTGCTAATAATGCTTATTTCAATAACCGAGTTAAAACTTAAATTAGGACTTTTTCCCAAAACGCAAAATACTTAATCTTTTGATGACAACAAAAAAGATCAGAAATCATCTCATGAGCCATGAGATTGTTGCAATACTTACAAATATTTTAATGCTGGCAACTTAAAAAGATAGGAATCTTCAACAGCTGACAGAGGGTTACGACTGATAATTCTGAAAAATGCAATGGAATTAAAATGATCTGCATTTCCAGTAATGACTACCACGAACGTTTATGTTCATTTTGGGGGTATGGAACTGGAAGGTTAAAACTAATCATTTTCTGCCTTTGCCTATAAATCACCCTTACATTCTGTAAAGCACTCTTCCTTTGGGAACTACCCAGCTCTCTGGACGATAAAGTGGAGAACAGAAAGAGAAAAAAAAATTTTTTTTTTTTTTTTTTTTTTTTTTTTTACGTGGACAGCAAAGCCAAGATATGCCAAAGAACTTTTTGGGCTGAAAACCCTAGAAGTGACTATGCTGGTAGGAAGCCCAGGCTCTGTAGGAAATACTGTTTCTAGTGTCCTCTATAATTCTAGGTGCTTTTCCTTTATCTCTAGAAATGTAAAAAATTCCACAGTTTAAAACACCCGGTTAAAGACAAAAATAGGACCAATTCCTCAGTTTGGGGGCCAAAGACAAAGGGATTAATCTAAGAGGAAATGGTGAAAGCTATACCCCCACCATGTGTATTCTCCTATGACAGCCTTTGTTAGGTGGCATATGATCCCGTTTCCTTATCCATCTCCTGGACTGCCAGCTCCCTGAGGGCAGGGACCATACTCTATTGTCATTTTTGTCCCTGTGCCTGACAGAGTGCTTGTTATTTACTAGTTACTTAGTGAAGGCTTGTTGAATAAATAACATTTTGTCACTGCTTGACACAAGTTTTTATTCCAAAATGCTGAGTAGATTTTCTTCTCAGTTCTTTACAGCAAAAATAAAGTGAAGGAAACAGGAAGAAAGAAAAGAAAATCTGCCTTTAGGTTGACTCTGCTCAAGAATCATCACTGTACTTTTGCAAAATTATAAGGATAATCATCACAACCAATACTATTGAGCTATGGGGCATCTGTGATCAGCATTTCACATTTAAACCTCACAATAACCTTATGTGATAGATACATCATTACCCCATTTTACAAGTGAGGAAACTGAAGTACAGAGAGGTTGTATAATTTGTCCCAGTTTGTCCAGCCAGTCAAGAAGCAGAGATGGAATCTGAACTCAGTTCTGACTCCAAAGCCTGTATTTAAATTGTATGGAAAAAAGGGGGTTTAAAATAGCCGTTACCTTAAACTTAACTTTGAGAGCATTAAATATAGAAACACTTTGCTGAACTTCATCTCTCCATCTGGGAGAGCTTCTCTAAGAATTACATTTTCTATTTTTATTCCTTTCCTCTAATCATCTCCCATGATTAAGTATTTAATTAGCCTGTGATCATTGAGACTTTACAGATTTCATTTCTTATTTTTTTATTCTATTTTTTGAGAGAGAGAGTACAAGAGTATGAGTGAAGGGAGGCAGAGGAAGAGAGAGAGAGAGAATCCCAAGCAGGCTCCATGCCCCGTGCAGAGCCTGACATGGGGCTTGATCCCATGACCGCAAGATCATGACCTGAGCCGAAATCAAGAGTCAGGCAGTTAACTGAGCCACCCAGGTGCCCTGAGACTTTAGAGATTTTAAAGCCCTGTTACAGGTGAATCAGTGAAAATGAGAGAGGAAGGACGTCTGAAAATTCATCCTTCCGTAAAAGCAACAACAACAACAACTAGCAAAAATGGTCAAAATCAACTTTCTCAGAACTTTGGAAATTTTAACCAATGGGCTTGCAGCAACCCGGAGAGCATGTATTAAAGAAAAAATTACTAATTTCTATAAGAACAGTGAGCTCTGTTGTTTTAACTTGTCCTCAACCTCTGCTCTCCATCCTGATGAGAACCTTAAAAATTGCCCACATCCCAGGGGAACAAAATGGAGCTGAAGTTCCTTAAAGCCTCATTCCCAAAGAACAAACTGTCATTGTTTTACCTGTCTAGTGGGGTCCCTAAAAAACTTCACTTGAAAGCCTTGCCCTTGACCTGAGAACTGCACAGTGCTAAAATAGCCTCTTCCCAAGGGGCCTTTTTTGAAAACAATTATAGATAAATGTTTTAATCTGGCAGCTATGTGAGGCAATTGATCACAAGACAAAAAATAGCCTAAACAAAAAGCCTAAAAGGGAAAAGCTGAGAAATGAGATGTCCATAGGGACTTTGAAATGCTCCAACATCTTCCTGGGTAACTAGAAGACCACAAGACATATGCCTGGGAATGTAGAAAAAAAACCTTAGCACTAATAAATGAGTTCAGCAAGGTTACAGGACACAAGATCGATATGTAAAAATTAGCTTTATTTCTATACATCAGCAATGACTATTCCAAAAATGAAATTAAGAAAACAATTCCATGTATAACAGTACTCAAAAGAATAAAATACTTAGGAAAACATTTAACCAAAGAAGTGCAAGAATCACACTAAAAACCACAAAACGTTGTTGAAAGAAATTAAAGAAGATTGAAATAAACGTAAAGATATGCCATGTTCACGGATCAGAAGAAAATATTGTTAAAATGGCACTATACCCCAGATTGAACTGTGGTTTCAGTATAATCCCTATCAAAACCCCAACTGACTTCTTTCCAAATATTGGCAAGCTAATTCTAAAATCTGTATGTCAATTCAAGGGACCGAGAATAGCCCAAAATGATCTTTAAAAAAAAAAAAAAAAAAAGTTTATCTATTCATTTTGAGAGACAGCGAGCATACACACCCGTGCAGAAGAGCAAACATGAGCGAGTGTGAGTGGGGAAAAGTGTGAGCAGGGGAGGGGCAGAGGGAGAAGGAGAGGGAGCATCCCAAGCAGGCTCCATGCTGTCAGTGCAGATGGCAACACGGGGTTCCATCTCACAAACTGTGAGGTCATGACCTGAGCTGAAATCAAGAGCCGGCCACTTAACCAACTGAGCTACCCAGGGGCTCCAAAACGATTTTGACAAAGAACAACCAAATGGGGAGACTCACACGCCCTGGTTTCAAAACCTACTTCAAAACTACAGTAATCACGGTGTGGTACTGGCATAAGAACAGACATGTAAGCTGATGGAACAGAACTGACAGTCCAGGAATAAATCCTCACATTTATGGCCCACTGATTTTCAACAAGGGTGCCAACACCATTCAATGTGGGAAGACTAGTGTTTTCAAATGATGCTGGGACAACCGTATATCCCCATACAAAATAATGGAGTTGGATTCCTACACTTCACACCATATATAAATATTAACTCAAAATGAGTCAAAGACCTAAATGGAAGAGCTCAAGCTATAAAACTCTCAGGAGAGAAATCTTTATGACCTTGGATTTAGGCAACAGTTTCTTAGACATGACACAAAAAGCACAACAAACCAAAGGAAAAATAGGTAAGCTGGACTTTATTTAAAAATAAAAAAACAACCCAAAACTATCATATGTCTGATACAAGTCTAGTATCCAGAATATCCAGAATATATAAAGAACTCTTAAAACTCAGAAAAAGACAAATAATCAAATGTTTAAATGGGTAAAGGATTTGAAGAGACATTTCGCCAAAGAAAATACATGAATGGCCAATAAGCACATGAAAAGATGCTCAATGTCTTAGGTCATTAGGGAAATAGAAATCAAAGCTACAATGAGATACTACTCTACACTCACTAAGATGGCTATGATCGAACAGAGAGACAATGATAAGTGGTAGCAAGATTTGGGGAAACCAGAATCTTCATACATTGGTGGGAATGTAAGATGGTGTAGTCACTGTGGAAAACAGTTTGGCAGTTCCTCAAAAGGGTTAAATATAGAGTTACTACATGACCCAGCAATTCCACTCTTAGGTACGTACCCAAGAGAATTAAAAACATATGACCACACAAAAACTTGTACATGAATACTCATAGCAGCATTATTCATAAGAGCCAAAAAGTCAAAATAATCCAAATGTCCAATAACTCACGAATGGATGAACAAAATGTGATTGGAGCACCTGGGTGGCTCAGTCGGTTAAGCATCTGACTTTGGCTCAGGTCGTCATCTCACAGTTCATGAGTTCGAGCTCTACATCAGGCTCTGTGGTTTTGGATCCTCTGTCCCCCTCTCCCTCTGCCCCTTCCCCGCTTGTGTGTGCGCTCTCTTTCAAAAATAAATAAACATTGAAAAAAGAATGAAGTACTGAAACATGCTACAACCGGATAAATCTTGAAGCCAACAAGCTATGTGAAAGAAACTAGACACACATTTCGATGAAATGTCCAGAATAGGCAAATCCATAGGGGCAGAAGGTAAATTAGTTGTTGCCAGGGGCCTGGGGGGAGGGGAGAATGGGGAGTAAAGGCTGATGGGTATGGTATTTCTTTTGAGGGGGGTGATGACAATGTTCTGGAATTAGCAGTGATTACTGTCTATCAAAGTATACCATTGCACTATATACTTTATAACGTTGCATATTCTATTATGCGGACTATATCTCAATTTGAAAAAAAAAAAAAAAAAAAGAACCACGTTGTGATAAATAGAGAACCAGTTGCCAGAAGATAAACATGTTAGTAGGTGGAGAAAAGGGGAGCGAAGATTCAAACTCTTCCACAACGGAGGTCAGAGGGAGTTAGCGGTGCGGCTGGGAGCCATGCGTTTTTGTTCCTGCCTTGGAAACTCCCCTATTCTTCCTATTCCAGCCCATTCTTCTACGTTTTTTCAGGCCCATTAACATGTCGGGTTTGTGTAACACTAGTTAATATCCAGTCAGACAATGTTATGAAGAGAAAGAACGTGAGTGTCACATGTCTGGTTAAACACAGTTCCTCAACCTTGAGGCTCTGAATGTCCTTTGGCTTTGAAACAATAACAATGGCATTCATACCTACAAGCTTACTGGTGGGCTCTGTGCAAGTAAGCTCTTCCACGTGTGTGTCTTCCCCTGCCCACTGCTCCCCCCCCCACCCCGCGCCCACCCCCGGCTCCCTATTAAGAAAGACTATGAAGAGTTATGCAGCCAAAACAATTTAGTAGTTCGTTATCCTTCCCCCCAACTATCTCAGTGCTCTACCCCCACTGTCCCCCCCTCTTTCCTGGTAGCTCACCCATGGCCTTATACCCATCGGCTCAGTGCTTCCTCTTACCCAGGCAGCCCTCCTGCTGAGATGAATGCCCCGTGTTTATCTGTAGTGAAAGCAAAATACAGGCCACTCCAAATTATCCTATTTCCTCCTGTCTTTAGTGCCGCCTTTTCTTCATGGAGCTATTGTGCCTGAGCCAAGGGGAGAGTGAGAACTGACCCGACAGGTTACCTCTGCTGGACCGACAGCAATTGTTTTTCCACAGACTGCGATACGAACGAACGGTGGACATTGCACTAGAGATCATCTCCATTTCCGTTCAATTCCCTCATCTTACAGATAAAAGGTGTGCTGACTCAGTCTATTGGCTTTTGGATATTCGTGGGCTTATCTTTATGGGAGTCAAACATAACAACAGTTATCCTCAAAGACTGTCTCATAATCAAAGTTGAAGAAATACTGTTCTAGGTATTCTTTTGTTTTTTAAAAAACTGTATCTTATTTGAAGAGGAAAACTCAAGTATTTTTGCAAAAGCTTTCTGTTGCAGAGCAACGGGACAGACTAAAGGTAGCTCACAAAATAAGGGAACATTTCTTACGTGTTATTTTTTTTTTCTCCAAATTCTTCTACAGAGGTCCAGACAGATGGGCTACGTTTCCTTTCTATTAACTGAGGAGACAGAGAAGACTTGAGGACTGAAGCTTGTCACCACTGTCCTGAATGTACTGAAATCCTAACAGCTTTAGCTGAAAAAATGTCCAAAGCAGGCAGTGAAAATAAATTTCAAATAGGACAAACTCCAAACTCTCTACGCTGGAATCCCAAGGCATGGAGGGAAAACTGGCTCGTTGGAGGAAAGCAGTTGAAGAGATAAGTGGAGTGATCTAGACCCTATTCCAGTCTGTTTGAAGTACCTGGGGATAGAATAACCCCTTTCCTTTATTCATCTACATAGGTCCATGAGCCATGAGAACGTGACTCCCCATGGGAAGCTCCTCAATGCAAGACATCTAAGGGCATCACGTAAATCCTTTCTCAGGGGTTGGGCGGGGGGAGGGGCGAAGCCTAAAGAATCTGAAATGGTGAGCCTATGTTTTAATTAAAGTTCTGAGAATAGCCTTGAAGAGGAGTTTCTGGCAGTGAGGACCAGCCCAAGAAGCAAGGGCCCTGGAATCAGGCAGACCTAGGTCTGAATTCTGGCTGTCACTTCCTGGTGAAGGGACTTAAGTAACGAACATCTCCGAGTCCTTTTAGCAGCATTTACCTCATAAGGCAACTTGAGGATTAAAGGAAAGAGCATGTGCAAAGCACCTAGCATAAGGCTGGGCACAGAGTGGGTGCCTAGCAGTGACGATGTGATAGTTGCACCAGGCGGTGAGCAGGAAGCCTGGGGATGCCCATAGGTGGCATGGCCAGGAACTCCAGAAGCATAGGGAAAAGGAGCTCCCTGCTCGAAAGGTCCTATTCCAGTGAGAAGCTGACTCCAAGGGACGACGCCCAAAAGGCCAGTTGTCATTCAGGTCCTACCTAGTGCCAGGGAATGCGGAATTGTATTACTCGCGAAGCTTCTGAAGTGGTTCTGTCACTTATTGACAGTGTGAACCTAGGCAAGTCACCCGATGTCTCTGAGTTTCAAGTTCCTCATCCCCAAAATGAGGATAATACTACCTGTGTCACAAGAGTTGCTGGAAAGACGAAAATGAAGTGCCGTGTGAGGGGCCACGTCCGGAGCACTTCCCACGTGCCAGGCTCTATTCTAAGAGTTTAAGACACATTGTCTTACTTGCAGCACAAGCGAAAGGTCTTAGCATAGTGCCGGAGCGCAGTAAATACCTAATAGAGGTCGGTATTAAAGAAATGATATGGGGCGGAGGAGCAACTACCATGCTTCCCAGAGAAAGAAGATGCCTTGGTATATACGTGGGAAGACTCAGATGCAGCTGGGAGAAGAAAAGTAATAGTTGGGTATGACTATGGCAAAGCTTTTGAACTACCACACACGGAAAATAATAAAAGTTACCCTAAATCACCCCAAAAGGACAGCCCTGAGTTGTTATCTTCATCCTTAACGTTTATGCCTTTCTGAATCTGAGAAGAAGCTGCCAGGATTTCCAGTACATACCAAAAAGCGATGACAATATCCTGAAGTGTGTCAACTTTTGTGGGCACACAGCTGTCTAAAAGGAAGCAGATGCCGGTTGACTGGGGGAGCGTTAGGGCGTGTCTGTGACTGGGGCTCGAGTTTGCCTTCAGAGGGTGGCCACACCTACCTCAATGATATTCTCAACAATAATTCAACAGGGGCAAGGCTTAGATTTTCCTTATTCTCCCTTAGAGCTTATGTTCTTGGCACAATACGGATGCGCCACAGACGAGCCAGCATGTGAATGTGCTCTATCCCGATAAGGTACAGCCTTTCTACATCGTAGAGTCCTTCAGCTTCTAAAATCATGGAGCTCGTACTGTTAGAACCAATGAAGTGAATTTTTTAAAATAAGCCACCAGTCTGGACCTGTGTAGGTGAATGAAGGAGAAGCACTTTAAAGTCAGGAAAAAAAAAAAAAACTATACTTAACATTTAGGATTATCAACCACTGTTGGTTTTCCATAATATATTTCATTCCTGATTTCATCTGAAAGAAACAGGATTATTACTACCATTCAAAAAGTGGTACCTTATTAATAAACTCTTGGCATGGCTTTGAGGTGGATTTCAGATTCAAAATAGACTTTACCACACCGCTAACGTGTTCACTCAGTGTTTATCAATAACTTAAGAGGCTTCATTCAAAAAACTTACTGAGATATAATTACCTGAAACCCAGGGGTGAATCAAGGCCTTGTAGGGTCTGAACCTCATCTACTTTGGGAAATCCTGCCTCATCAAAACATGCAAAATTATGCGTACAGGAATTGCGAGGGTCCCTCCCAAGACTTTGGAAGGGGCCTATGTAAGTGAGGAGACCTGAAGTTTAAGCTCCAGTCAGTTCAAGATAAATCCACCTCAGCTGGGGCCCAAAAGGTTTACAAACTTATTTAATGCTGGAGAAAATACTGTTTCAACTTATAAACACCCCAGTAATAAGTCACATAGGTAATAACGTGACTGAATTCACGGGATGGCATCTCCCCTGCGCACGCTCTCTTTCTCTCAGAATAAATAAATAAACGTTAAAAAGAAAAAAGAAAAGAAAAGTTTGGCCCCAAACAAGGAGCCCAACCTCCAATACACACTTACTGTACTGTGATAATGTTTTGGAAGTTAACTGTGAATTCGTTTTAGTAGTACAGCTCTATTCAAACCACATTGAAAGGGCGGGCCTACACCGGCCGACTCCATCTTGTTCTGTGTCCTTCACCTTGACCACACCTCCTCCCCTTGAGTAACCCCCCCCCAACTGCCTAACAGGACTCTTCCCCAGGACCCTTCCCCAGCCAATCAGCTGAGGCCGCAGCCATTACCTCACCAACTGCCACTAGGCACCAGTAAAACCTTTGTCCTTTTGAAACTGGCTCTCTCTCCCGGGTATCTCACAGCTTCGACAGTGCAGGTAGGGGATTGAGCTCGAGCTAGCTCCAATAAAGGCTCTTTTGCTTTTACACCGGACTCGGCTCCCTGGCGGTATTTGGGGATCACGAATTCTGGGCATAACACACATGGCATGAGTATTAATTTATTCTCAATACCAGCTAGCTCTGGTTCTTTAATTACCTTTCTCTGTCATGTAAGATTGATGAGGGAGCATGGGGCAAGTTGAGGGCAAAATACAAATTAGCACATGCCCCCGCCCCAGGTGGGATATGTGTCATTCTGGCTGCTGGAGGACAAAGGAAAGGAAAGAAAACAAATGGTTAACTGATAGAGATCTCAGTGGGGCAAGACAGGGGTTTCCATCAGTTTACAAATATCTTAGTAAATTACAAGAAAAAGGCCATCTTTTTCTCCTTTTTCCAGTATGAAAGATTCTTGGGGACAGTCCCTGTATATTCTTTGTACCCCCGGTACTTAGTACATTGTCGACATAGAGTGCGCGTGGCACGGATTGTTTTTCAATGAATTCATTCATTGTTATCAACGGATTCCACCCTATTTTGTCCTGTATTGCCTACATAACTATGAAATTCAGATTCTTAGAAGAGACTCTTGGTGTTATAAGATGCTTAGTAGAGGTGGTGACTTTTAAGACATTATATTGACACCACTAAAACCTCTTGGTGGAGAAACTCAATGAGCCCGTTCTCTGGCATGCTGGCAAAACAAAAAACTGACCCTCAGTATTCTTTCCCCAAGTTAGGCATCAGCAAATTAATGAGAGAGGAGGCCCCTGCTCTTGGGCACCCGCAGGAACTTACTCCAGCTCCAGACACACCGTAAACACTTTCATCTAACGGAAGATAAGCTGTGAAATCGGATTTCTGAACCACAAGACAGTGAGCCAGTCTTTTCCAGCGTCTGCTTTAGTGGAGGGTCTTCAACCTTGAGTCTCAACATCCCCCTCAGGCCACTGAACATGCCCAGTATGATTTGCTTTTTGACAGAGAAATCACAGAATGTCCCGGCTGAAAGGGAGTCACACACTTCTTAACTGAAGAGTGGTCAGGAAAGAAAGCACATGGAGAGCAGTGCCCTGTGGCAGGTGTTCAGGAGTTCTTGCTGCTTTCCTGATGGCTGAGGAAGCACCCACACCTTTTGCTGCCTGGAGAACTCTGTGCTAAACTTAGTTCTTCGCAGTTCTCTTTTGCACAGGAAACTTGCACGTGAGCCAGAATCAAAGTTAAATTCAGAAGTGGATTTCAAGGACCACGCACACCTTGGGGAAGCATCACTGTCACGAATTCCCATGATAATACTGACTTGGGTGTTACTTGCTTGGGGCCTTCACTGCCCACACAAAGCTGGGTACGAGGGAGGGCAGAGAGTGCCATTTAGGAGTTAAGACAAGTCTCTTGGCCTCTTTGTACCTTAGTTTCCTCATTTGAAAAAAAAAATGGATTTTAAGACCTACTTTCCAGAATTCATACTGGGTTTATTAACACACACCTAACCAATCACTGTATGATATTTTTACATGTAGTTTTTTTTGGTTTTTTTTTTTACATGTATTCATTTTCTGTTTCACTTACAGCTTGTGTAAAAACTGCATTCCATGCCAGGCCTGAAATGTTCCAAAGTTCAGTTTGGTGAGTAAATTGCAACCAAGATTTCTACACACACCAAAAAAAAAAAAAAAAAAAAAAAAAAAACCAAAACAAAACAAAACAACAACAAAAAAAAACAAGACACAAACGAAGAAGAAAAACAAGATATTTTCAGAATATTTATCCTTTGGCAGTGATTCTAATTTATAGATAACGAAACATAACCACAATACAATCTCCATACACTAAAGAAATCTCACTATGAAAGATGCTTGCCTTTTAAAAAAAATATTTGCATGAAAGATTTATACTTTCATGTTTATACATGTGGTGCATTAGATACAAATCAGTAAATGCTCAATAAATACTTGTGTTAAGTAAGTATTTTTTTCTAGAGAAGTAAGTTTATTTCTCTAGAAAAATGTTTCACAACTTTAGCACTGTTGAGATTTATGGTTGGATAATCTTTGTTATGGGGGGGGGGTGCTGCCCTGTGAACTGTAGGGTGTGACAGCAGCCCTGGCCTCCACCCACTAGATGCCAGCAGCACATCTACAGTCTGACAATCAAAAATGTCTCTAGACACTACCAAGTGTCACCTGGACGCAAAAGCACCCTGGCAGAGAACTGCTGCTCTAGAACGATTCACTCTGATCTCTATAATAACTCTCACACCAAACTTTGCCACAGACAAAAAAGATTTGCTACATAATTTTAGTAGCTTTCGACTAATAAAGTTTCATTCATTCAAAATGAATAACAAAGAGGTTTACAATTAAGTTTAATAAAAATTCCAAATACAATGAAATTATATTTGTAACTTACATAAACTGCAAAAAAGGTAGGGATTCAAATATACGTCTTTCAATAGATTGTATTTTATTGCAGGATAAATCTCTAGGAAAAGGAAAAGGAAAATATTGCCTCAATTAGCTCTAAGCTATCTAATTAGTAGGATGATAGTATTGAATAAGTAGCTTTTGGCTAAACTCTGAGTATTAGGAATTGTTATTTGAACCTTCCAGAGCCCCTAACCCTGCCCTCACCTTTCTTAAGAGTCTCACCTTTGTGATCTTCATACATAAAACATACAACTATAGATCTTGATAGATCTTGGAAGTAATCTTTCCTGAGAGCAGAAGAATTGATTAAATGACTTTCTGTGGCCTCATCAATTTCTAAATTATGAGCTCAAAGTTGTGATCTCCACATATAATTTCTAATATTAAAAGGGATATTCTCACATTAGCACACCTTCCTGGTTTAGTTGTATTTCTCGACACCAAGTCAATACCAGAAGAGATAAAAGATACCTTTTCATTTAACTTGAAAAGAAGTTACTCCTCTAATCAATACCTAACTTTGAACGAACTCAGAATTATATTATCATATTAATAGAAATTTATTTTTGGTTGTACATTGCCTAAACGCTCTATGAATTTATCAACTGCTTCAGTTGCAAGTGGGGCCAACAAAAAAACAACATGGTACTGGATTTTTATTTGGAAACACCCATTCTTGATTATAGTTGACCCTCTTATTTCCATTGATTTCAGCCGAGTCCCTCACTTTCCACCTACATGGGTACCACCATCTTCTGACTGGCATTGTCATCTCTGGTCTCTCCCATTCTAATCTATACTGCACACAGTCACCAGATTAATTCTCCAGGAGTGGTTCTCAAATATCAGAGTCACTTGGGAACTTACTCAAGATGCAAATTCTCAGCTCTACTCCGGACTGAGTGAATCAGGAACTGTGGAGGTGGAACCTGTGTCCTGACAAGGCCTCCAAGTGACCCTGGTGCAGTCTAAAGTTTGTCCTAGAGCACTGCTGTGATAACACGGTAGCTTGGCATATTATCCAAGGCCTTCAAAATCCTAAATCTGGCTCTAGTTTCCTACTCTACAGATACCAAAGAAATTTCTCCTGCATTTTGCCTTTCACTCACTCTATTTTGCAAGCATATTCTTCCCAAGATGTCTATCCGATGACACGTCATAGCCATTCAAGGTTCTGTTCAAACAGCATTTCTCTAGTAACTTCCCTGATCCAACTTGAAGTCTTCCCCCCTCTTCTATGTTCCAAAAACAACTTATACTTCTCATTGCCCAAATCCATTTCTTCCCCTCCCCCTCTCCTCCTCCTCCTTCTTCTCCTTCTTTGAATTTTTTAAAGTAGACTCCACGCCCAACCTGGGGCTTGAACTCACGACCCTGAGATCAAGAGTCGCATGCTCTACTGACTCAGCCGGTCAGGTGCCCCAATTTCTTCTTAATATAGTTATTCTGGCATTCCATTTCCTCTGGGCATAAACTCCATGAAAGTATGGACTAGTCTTGCTCATCTGCGTTGTCTACTGTGTTTAAAACTGATGCATGGACAAAGAACAAACTCAAATATTTATAAAATAAATTAACAGCTGGGTAGTGAGTAGAAGGAGCAAAATGACTGAAAAGAAATGTGGTTTTATGACTTTGTGGCTCCCGCTTCTGCACTCTGTCAGTGCTTCATCATCCATTTAGTGCTTATGCGTTATGGTTTAAGCTTCTGTTTATTTTCCCTGTGAAATCATGAGTTCCTACAAGGGTGGGAAGCCTGTCTTAACCATCTGCGTGCCTATGGTACTGGGCATAGGGCCTGTCACATTCTTTTTTAGGTTTTGATTCACATTTTTTTTTGAATGAATGAATGAGAACACTTCACCTAACATGAAATAATTGGCTTACAAAGTACCTCATAGTAGAAATAATGAAAGGCCCAATCCATTGCGCAGTTTGTCTCTTTTGTTTTTCTCCAAACTGTGTTTGTAACGTTTGGAGCCCAGATGGCAGAGGTAGCCAAGAAGACCAATACAAAGTGGTTGTCCCCTAAGACTTGGAAGGTTTGATAATTTGAAGGACTATTTTTAGTGTCATATGAGATTCCTTTTACTCACTACCCTTAAGCCTTCTACATTTGCAAGAAGAATCTATTTTCTAAAGCACATCATTAATAAGGATTAATGAGGGGCGCCTGGATGGCTTAGTCGATTGAGCATCTGACTTCGTTCGGTTCAGGTCATGATCTCACTGTTCATGAATTCGAGCCCCGCATCGGGTTCTGGGCCAACAGCTCAGAGACTGAAGCCCGCTTCGGATTCTGTGTCTCCCTCTCTCTCTGAGCCTACCCTGCTCATACTCTGTCTCTCTCATACTCTGTCTCTCTCTCTCTCTCTCTCTCTCAAAAATAAATAAACATTAAAAAATTTTTAAAAAAAGGATTAATGAAATACACAGCTTTGGATGGCATGGGCAAAGAATAAACACTGAACCTCCATAGCAAAGAACATTAGTATCTCTGTATGTCTAATGTACAGAGATATATGCAAACATTTCTTCCTTGACAATGAGGCTGGAGAGATGTTTATTCTGTAATTAGCGAAGTTAGAGGCATTTCTGATGTTTGTTTAGTGTAAACATTTCTAACTATACCACTTAACCATCATTATATTTTTAAAGATTTCATTTTTTTTAAGTAATCTCTATACCTAACATGGGGCTCTAACCTACAACCTCGAGATCAAGAGTTGCAGACTCTAATGACTGAGACAGCCACGTGCCCTTTAGCCATCTTTTTTTTAATGTTTATTTATTTTTGAGAGAGACAGAGACAGAGCATGAGTGGGGGAGGGGCAGAGAGAGAGGGAGACAGAATCTGAAACAGGCTCCGGGCTCTGAGCTGTCAGCACAGAGCCCGACACGGGGCTCGAACCCACAAACTGTGAGATCACGACCTGAGTCAAAGTCAGACACCCAACCAACTGAGCCACCCAGGAGCCCCAACCCCTTAACCATCATTTTAAACATCTATTTTTATGGTGGCATAAGCATTTCCACACCGATCACAGGAATCTGCTCCTGAAGCCAAGAGCACACTGTATGTTAGCTAACTTAACAATAAATTACATAAAAAATAATAATAAAAAAATAAACTAATAAAATTTCCCACACTGAAATCCCTAATCTGTTCTCTTGATAATTTAATATGTACTTGGTAATACTGCTTACATAATTCACCTGCTTAAATATTTCATATTTAAATATTTCATTTAGATTAAATTATTTAAAAATTCTGGGTTAATGGCATTCAAATTAATGTAAGTGTTCTATATTTTCTTGTCTTGTAGGTGACAATTTGAGGTTAACTTCAATTCCTCTCATTTTACTAAGCCAACTTTTTCAAACCTTTTCTGTAAAGGCCACACAGTAAATATTTTAGGCTTTGCAGGCCATATACGGTCTCTGTCACATATTCTCTGTTTCTCTCTCTTCTTTTCTCTTTTACAGCCCTTTAAGAACATGAAAATCATTCTGAACTCATAGGTTGTATCAAGACAGACCATACACAGGATTTGATCCATGGGCCATAAATAATAAATATAAATAAAGGCAGATGGTATATGAACACTTACATAACAAGGTTCATATGGGTGTCCATAATTGCTCAGACCTCATTACCCCTTTTCCTCTACAACTGAAGGGCTTTTTCCTAGATCTTGTCTATAAAATTAAAAAGTTGAAAACGCATAGGAGGTATTTAATGCTAGAGATGGGCTGGGTCCCCACAGACTTACAGAGTTATACAATTTAATAGAGAGAGTTACAGAATTCTACTGTTAGAAGAAATTGTTGCAATTATCTAATTTGAACCCTGTATTTTTTAATAAATAATATAACTAAAAACTCATAATAAATGATGAACTGATTAACTTACAAATACTGGAGGGATAGCAGGCCTTCAAATGTGTCTTTACGTAATTCGGTCAGATAATTTTCACTGAGAATTCTGCAAAATGAAAAGGTCATTTCTGGGTCAAAATGCAAAATAACTACAACTATTTGCTACACAGGACCGCTAGATGTGAGAGAAACCTGGGTAATGGTGCCACCAAATACACTAATTCTTATTTAATGTAGGGATGGCGACCTCTGCTGTTTGATTCAAATATTTTCTTCTCACATACTCCTTTGTCTCTCTCTCTCTCTCTCTCTCTCTCTCTCTCTCTCTCTCTCTCTCACACACACACACACACACACACACACACACACACACACACCCCTATCCACTCTTCACACCAAAATGTACATTTAATGCCTACTCTCTGGATCACAAAATCTCTGTTAGAATCCAGCCCTGAGTGGCAAAAACATGGACAGAACTGCCACTTCCTCCTCTCTTTTCCCAAATTTTATTGTGGAAGCCCTATTTATAACCATATCAGTGCTACGAGTAAAGCCATCTAATTTTTTTCCCCAACCAAAAAGTATCTGTGAGAACTAAAAATGTGCATAAAATGCACATAACATAAATGCTCAGTTTAATATGTATAGAGTAAATACCCGTGTAACGCTATTTGTTCTTTCTACTGTTGGTGGATACTAGATTTTTCTAATTTTTAGTTATTATAAACAGTGCTGCTTTGAACATTTTTCTGTTTATATCCTAGTACACATTTGCCTAAGTTTCTCCAGGATTTAACAGGGGTACAAAATTGCCTTCCTAAGAGGTTGTGCTATTTCAAGCTGGCAGATTGAAACATGCCAGGTCTCTACCAAACTCCAAACTCCACCAAAGTCCCTAAGAATGATTAGAAAAGATACAATTAGAAAATCCACAACCTTAGCTCAAAGCCAAGGGAGTAGCTCTACAAACACTCCCCACCAGAAATGCCTTGGAGCCACCTACAGGGTGATTAGCTGGGATACTGCAGTAGGACCAAGGACAGCACATCAACCCCACATCCTTCCTCCTGGGATCTGGCAGCAAAGGGTGTTTTCTTCCAGGCAGGAGCCATTGGTGTTAGAAGGGGGCAGGGTCCCAGAACCCTGGAGGAAGGGTCTACACTCTGACTAGCCATTAGAAGTCACCTCCCACCTCTTCTTTAACTCTCAGGGGGACCTGTCACCAATAACAAGCCCCGTGGTTCATTTCACCTCTTCCTTAGGACCAGAAAACAGAAGCAAGTCAAATCTCAACTACAAAGATAAATTGCACTCAGGAATGACCATGTGGAGTGAGAAAGCCAATTCCATTCAGGACAGAAAATAAAAAACAAATATAACAGCTTATAGTCAATGACACAGTTAACAGAGAAAACACAAAAGGATTTGAGAATACCAACATTAATGGGGCACCTGCGTGGCTCAGTCGGTTAAGCATCCGACTTCGGCTCAGGTTGCAGTCCATGGGTTCAAGCCCTGCACTGGGCTCTGTGCTGAAGCTCAGAGCCTGGAGCCTGCTTCAGATTCTGTATCTCCCTCTCTCTCTGCCCCTCCCCAACTTGCACTCTGTCTCTCACTCTCTCTCTCTCTCTCTCAAAAATAAACACTATAAAAAATTTAGAATAGCATCATTAATATATCCTCAGATAGAGGTAAACAGTACATCTAATAAAAAGAACCAACTCAAGATTATATGAATGAAAAGTATTATCATTAGTAAAAAACTCAGTCTATGAGCAGCAGAAATGGTCGTTGAATAAATTAGAAAACTTGAGGGGCGCCTGGGTGGCTCAGTCGGTTAAGCGGCCGACTTCAGCTCAGGTCATGATCTCGCGGTCCGTGAGTTCGAGCCCTGCGTCGGGCTCTGTGCCGACAGCTCAGAGCCTGGAGCCTGTTTCAGATTCTGTGTCTCCCTCTCTCTGACCCTCCCCCGTTCATGCTCTGTCTCTCTCTGTTTCAAAAATAAATAAACGTTAAAAAAAAATTAACACAGAATTGCAATCGGTAGAGGTTGAGTTGGGATATGGAAGGGGAAACACCTTTCCTCAGAGCTACTGACTTCAAAGTTCTGGACCAAGAAGGACCTTAGAATGCAGTTAGTTTTTGTTTTTTTTTTTTTTTTTTTTTGTATTCATATTTGGAGAGAATATACTCACAGTTTCTCAGCCCAACGGTATCCCTTCCATACATTTTCATCAATGTATTGGAAATTTCTGTGAAGAAACACAGTTCAGATCCTTGAACAGGTAGGAAAGGAATGAACGGAATAAATAAGAGAATCACTGGCAACCTTGTGGGGAATATTCAAATGCAGTAAATGCCAACTTTCTACTTTCCGCAGCTATCAGCATCCCAGGTGGTGCAATTAATAAAGAGCTAGCGTGGGGCCACTGGCACAAACAAGGCAGCTCCTTAGAACCTGAACGTCCTATTTGTTCCATTCCTTGGGTAGATAACGCCTGTTCATTACTCTGGAGGTAAGTATTATTTTCCCCCAAATCACTTATGTGCCTAAAATGGTTCCTTCCACAAATCAATGAGAAAATAATAATCCAACGAAAAAAATGGTAAAAAATTTACCATTATCAGCAAACAAATGTAAAGAAGCCCTCTACTGAAACCTCTCTAGGTGTTAGAAGGATAAGGGAAATTAGAAATTAGAATAACTAACATGGAAAGATTTCTTAGACATATTGCATAGGGAAAAGCAACAAATCACTGGGCAAGGAATTAAAAAGTATCCCCTCATTAGGAAATTAGGAAAAAATGCAAAGGAAAGAGATGGGAAGGAAGGACACACATCAAAAAGGTGACAGGAGTTATCTTATGAGTGGTAGGGAGGGTGGGGTGGGATTTTCACGTTTTATCCTCTATACCTGTGACATTAAAAACAAAAAAAAGTATCCATGATAACTCATGTATCCATGAATTACACATGTTTAAAAGAAGCTATTAAATGCCTGAGGTTCAGTTTCAACCGCTAACCCTGCGTATGACTTTGAACCTTTACCTGTAGTTTTGTCCTCTTCCCTCAACAACAGCTTACCTGGTCAGTTTATATACACATTTTTTTCAGGGGAGTCAGGAATAAATTCAAAACAGATACCCATCTGCCCCTGTGCCTGGTGGACATTTCCAGTCAACCTGAAGCCTTCTGGTTGCTCCTATGTTCCCTGGTAAAAGATGCCTCAACTTCCATCATTCTCCTTTTCTGGGACAGAAGTTTCAGAGTAATATCTGAGTTTTCTCTTTCCCGTGCACACCCCACCCGCGACTGTCATCAGTTAGTCTATCTTGTCACTTCCTCCTTTGCAGTGCTCTCAAGGCTTTTCTTTCTACTCTTTTCAGCAACTCTGATTCGGCCCCTTGTTACTTTACCCCTAGGTTTTGTTAGAACATTCTATCTGGTCTCGCTGGATCAAGCTCTCCTCTCCAGATCGCCCTATATGGGGAACTGAAAATAATCCTCGTTTCAATGGTCTGTATCTCATGCTTGAAAACTTTCAATGGCCCTCTGTAACTCAGAATGTAACGTTCAAACCTCTCTAGCTGATAGTCAAGGTTTCTCGTAATTGGATCTTTAACTGCTTAACCTAATTCTTTTTTTTTTTTTAATGTTTATTTATTTTTGAGACAGAGAGAGACAGAGCATGAATGGGGGAGGGGCAGAGAGAGAGGGAGACACAGAATCGGAAGCAGGCTCCAGGCTCTGAGCCGTCAGCCCAGAGCCTGACGTGGGGCTCGAACTCACGAACTGTGAGATCGTGACCTGGGCTGAAGTCGGACGCTCAACCGACTGAGCCACCCAGGCACCCCTAACCTAATTCTTAATTCCTGATCATTCCTGCAGCCATGCCTTTGCCTAGACTTATACCCATTTTTTTCTCTATTTAACACATCAGAGCCACTCTTTAAGTCTCAGCTAAAGTGTTAGCTTATCCATGCAGCTCTCCCTGACCTCCATACTCCACTGAGTACAGAGTCTGCTGAATTCCAACACCCATGGTACCTCTTTTAGTACTTAATTACATGCCACCTCCCTTTTTATGACCATTTCCTTTCTTCCCACCTGTCATTTCATGTTCTGAAGACGATTTCATCCTAGTGTGGCGCCCATCGTACTTACTCTTGGGTTGGGCCCAAACCGAGTACTGTATGTGGAAGGCCGGGGGTCAAAGATGAGGTCTGGGGAATCAAAATAATAACAGCTAACACTCATATTTTGCCAGGCACTGATCCAAGTGCTTCATATGTATTACCTCATCTAGATCTCACAATAATCCCATGAGATGGTAGCTATCATAATTTCCATTTCACAGAAAAGGAAACTGAGTCACAAAGCTAATAGATGACAGACCTCGGCCCAAACGCAGGCAATCTAGTTCCAGAATCTCTACTCTTCACTACTCTGTTGTATCCTATTATAGAGGATGGAGCAAAAATGGGAGAGTAGAGGTTAAGGAATGAAATAATGGGGCTAAAAATTGGATAAGGAAAAAGAATAAGGACAATTACAAGTAAAAGATTGGAGAAGGGCGAACAGTAGTAAAAAGGAAAATGAAGATAAGGGATAGTTGACAAAGAAAAGGTAAAAACAGAAAGTCAGTCAACGTGGTTGGGGAGATGAGGAAGGCCCAGGACGACATTGAGGAAGAGACGGCCATGTCAAGCAGGAGGCAGAGAACGAACAAGTAAAGGCGATTCTTACAAGATGGTGAAGGTGCCGTTGTAGGTGTCGGGCTCCGGCTCGGGCACTCTGCGGAGCCTCTGCTGTAGGCTGAGACCAACACACGACAGTGTCTCATCTTTGCAGGTACAGCGCTCACATATTTTGAGGTCTGTGGCGGCATTCTGTTCTGGTTGCCAAGTTAAAGTTGTGTATGCCTTTTCTGAGGTATAGTTTACAAAATGCACCACAGAATGTTGAGTTGTTGGAGGAAAACCTGTCTCAAATGACTCTGGTTGCTGACTTACAGGAATTTCTAGGTCCATAGGTGGAACCGTGACTTCAGTCAGGTTTCGATGTTGACTCTGAACCTGTTCTGGATGTGCAAGTGTCACCTCAAGGTCCTTTGGGGGAGGAGCTGTAGTCTTCTTCAGGGTTGTCAAATGTTCAGCCTCTGTAATAGGTTCTGGAGTTATAGTAAGCTCCACATGACGAAATGGGATGATGGGTGATGCTGGATGCTGACCTTGATCCTTACTTGGAGTTGGAACTGTCACTTCCTGCTCGAATGGATATTGAACTACAACCTCCTTAGGTGGCTCTGGAGGCTGAGTTGGGGTGTCTCGCATGGTTGGAGAAGGTTCAGTCTCCACACTGGATCCTGCAGTTACAGTAAGTTCCAGGTCCATAGGTGGAACTGTGACTTCAGTCAGGTTTGGATGCTGACTCTGAACCTGCTCTGGATGTGCTAGTGTCACCTCACGGTCCTTTGGAGGAGGAGCTGTAGTCTCCTTCATGGGTGTAGAATGTTCAGCCTCTGTAGTAGGTTCTGGAGTTATGGTAAGCCCCAAGTCCACATGATGAGCTGTGACACTGGGCAATGTTGGTTGCTGACCTTGATCCTTACTTGGAGTAGGAACTGTCACTTCCTGTTGGGATGGATACGGAACAACCTCCTTAGGTGGCTCTGGAGGCTGGGTTGGGGTCTCTTGCATGGTTAGAGAAGGTTCAGTCTCCGTAGTGGATTCTGGAGTTATGGGAAGCCCTGGGTCCAAAGGTTTAACTGTGACTTTAGTTAAGGTTGGATGCTGAATGTGCTCTGAATGTGGAAATGTCACCTCAAGGTCCTCTGGAGGAGCGGTAGTCTGCTGCAGGGCTGAGGGATGTTTAACATCCGTAGTGGGTTCTGTAGTTACGGTAAGCACCAAGTCCAAAGGCTGAACTGTTACATTCGGCAACCACAGACGCTGAGCTTGATCCTGATCTGGTGTTGGAACTGCTGCCTCTTGATATACTGGAGGTTGAGCTACAAGTTCCTTAGGCGGCTCTGGAGGCTGGTCTGGGGTCTGTTGAGTTTTGGCCTTATTCAAGGTTGAAGGCTGAACCTGAACCTGCTCTAGATGTGCAAATGTTACTCAAGGTCCTTTGGAGGAGCTGTAGTTTTCTTCAGGGCTGTAGAAGCTTTAACCTCCATAGTGGGTTCTGGAGTTATGGTAAGCTCTAGGTCCAAAGGCTGAACTGTTACATTAGGTGACAATGGATGACGAGCTTGCAGACCTGGAGTTGGAACTGTCACCTCCCGAAACAGTGGAGGCTGAACCACAACCTCCTTAGGTGGCCCTGAAGGGTGACCTGGGATCTCTTGCGTGGTTGAAGTTTCAACCTCTGTAGTGGGTTCTGGAGTTATGGTCAGTTCTGGGTCTAAAGGCTGAACTCTGGCTTCAGTCAAATTTGGATGCTGAGCCTGGACCTGCTCTGGATGTGGAGGTGTCACCGCAGTGTCCTCTGGAGGAGCTATAGTCTGCTGCATGATTGTAGAATGCTCAGCCTCCACAGTAGGTTCTGGAGTTGCAGTAAGCTCCAGGTCAGCAGGCTGAATAGTAACATTGGGCAAGTTTGGATGCTGAGCTTGCTCTTGTCCTAGAGGTGGAACTGTCACCTCATTACGGACTGGAGGTTGTGCTACAACCTCCTCGGGTGGCTCTGGAGGCTGAACGGGGGCCTCCTGCTGGGCTGGAGGAGTTTCTGCCTCCTTAGAGGGCTCCGGAGGTTGAGTTGGAGACTGCTGAAGAATTGGAGATGGTTCTACCTTCTCAGGGGCCTCTGAAGGCTGAGCTTGTACCTCCTGTTGTGTTAGAGAAGGTTCTATCTCCTTAAGTGGCTCGAGAGGTAGAGATAGGGTTTCCTGCTGGACTGGAGATGGTTCCACCTTCTCAGGAGGCTCTGAAGGCTGAGGTGGGGCCTCCTGCTGTGTGGAAGGTTCTACCTCCTTAGGGGGCTCAGGGGATACAACTGGGGCTTCCTGCTGAGTTGGAAAAGTTTCTGCCTCATTACCGGGCTCTGAAGGCTGAACTGGGGCCTCCTGAGGTGTGGGAGAAGGTTCCACCTCCTTAGGGGGCTCAGGGGATATAGCTGGGGACTCCTGGAGGACTGGAAACTGAGCTGGGGCCACCTGCTGGGTTGGAGACTCTGCCTCATTAGGGGGCTCTGAAGGCTGAGCTGGGGCCTCCTGCAGTGTGGGAGAAGGTTCTACCTCCTTAGGGGGCTCAGGAGATACAGCTGGGGCCTGCTGGGGGACAGGAGACTGAACCAGGGCCTCCTGCGGGGTTGGAGAAGATTCTGCCTCATTAGGGGGCTCTGAAGGCTGAGCTGGGACTTCCTGCTGAACTGGAGATGGTTCTACCTATCAGGAGGCTCTGAAAGCTGAGCTGGGGCCTCCTGTGGTGTGGGAGAAGGTTCTACCTCCTTAGGGGGCTCAGGAGATACAGCTGGGGCCAGCTGGGGGACTACAGACTGAGCTGGGGCCTCCTGTTGGCCTGAAGCAGGTTCCACAGCCTTACGGGGGTCTGGAGTCTGAGCTAGGACCTCTTGTTGGCCTGGAGAAGACTCATCTTCAGGGGACTCTGGAGACTGGGAAAGACGCTTGGACTGAGCTGGAGAAAATTCAACTTGCTCAGGGGGAATAGGAGATTGAGCAGGGACATCCTGCTGCACTGGAAGATGTTCAACCTCCTTAGTTGCCTGGGGACTTATGAAAATCCTCAGATCCACAGGTTTAACTGTGATATTAGGCAACACTGGATGCTGAGCTTCACCTGGACCTGGAGGTGAGAATGTCACCTCATGCTGTACTGGAGACTGAGCTACAACATCTGTAGAGGACCCTGGAGGCTGAGCTGGATGCTCATACTGAACTGGAAAAGACTCGACCCCCTCATTGGGCTTTGGTTGCTGAGCTGGGACCTCTTGCTGGATTGGAGAAGGTTCTCTACTTGCAACAGGCACTTGAGGCAGAGCTGAGCTCTCCTGCTGGCTTGGAGAAAGTTCAATTTCCTCAGGAAAATCTTCGGGTGGAGTTGAGACTTCGTGCTGGACTGGAGAAGATTCAACATTTTCAGGGGGCGCTGGATGCTGATGTGGGACCTCCTGCTGGGTTGGAGAAGGTTCAACTTCGCCAGGATATTCTGGATACTGAACTGGGGTCTCCTGCTGTGTTGGAAGTTTCTCCTGTGTGGTAGATTCTGGAGATTGCGTTGGAGTCTCCTGTTGAACTGGCAAAGATTCAACCTCAGGGGACTGTGGAGGCAGAGTTGGGGCTTCATGCTGGGTTTCAAAAGGTTCCACATTAAGAGGCACTGAGGGCTGAGCTCTAGTCTCGTGCTGAACTGGAGAAGGTCCCACCTCTGTAGTGGGTTCTGCAGTCATGGTAAGCTGCACATCTGGAGGTTTCAAACTGACATTGGGCAGGTTTAAATGTTGATCACGGTAGTGACCTGGAGGTGAAACTGTCATCTTATGATGCCATAGAGGTTGAGCTGGGTGCTCCTGCTGGGTTGGAGAAGGTTCCACCTCCCTGGAAGGCCGCTCTGGAGGCTGAGCTGGTTGCTCTTGCAGGGTTGCAGAAGATTCTATCTCCCCTGGAGACTGAGCTGGAGTCTCCTGCTGGGTTGAAGATTCTGCCTCATTAAGGAGCTCTGCAAGCTGAGCTGAGACCTCCTCCTGGGTTGGAGAAAGTTCAGCTTCTCCAAAAGGGTCTGGAAGCTGAGCTGGGGGTTCCTGTTTGCTTAGAGAAGGCTTAGCTTCCTCACGAGGCACTGAAGGCTGAGCTGGGGTCTCCTGCTGCCTTAGAGAAGGATCAATCACCCCAGGAGGCTCGGAATGCTGACCTGGGGTCTCCCGCTCACTTGAAGGCTCAACCTCCTCTGGAGGCTTACCCGAGGTCTCTTGCTGGGTTAGAGAAAGTTCTGCTTCCTCAGTATGTTCAAGAGGCTGAGGTGGGGCCTCTTGCTGGGCTATAGAAGGTGCAACACCTTTCTCAGGCCCTGGAGTTGTGGTAAGTTCCACATCTAAAGGCTTACCTGTAACCCTGGGAAACATTAAATAATCCCAACCTGGCATTGGAACCACCTCTGGGAGCCTTTGATGCTGGGTTAGCTGGTCATTCAGATCCTCATCTGAATGGGGGTAGTCCTCCAACGGAATGTGTGTTCACGAATGGAACCAAAGTCTCCTTCAAATCCTTAGGCGGGGCCAACATCTGGGCTGGAGCAGAGGACCCCAGGTAATTAAAGCCCCCCAGCCCAGCTGGGGTGTAAGTGCCTGGGGCGATTCGGGTGGGGGATCAGAGGAGCGCGACGACCAGGGCTCAGCCGCCTCCAGGGGGTCGGAGGTCAGCTGGGCAGGGTCCAGGGCCCACTCTGGAGGCTGAGCTGCCTGGACCAGCAGCCACAACGGTTGCCACATAAGGACAAGCAGTGGGGCCAACAGGCGCAGCCGGGACATGACTTGCGGAGGCTCCGGGGCGCAGCGACCCAGGCGAGTGGGGTACTGGCGCTGGGAACTGAGCGGGAGCCAAACCATTATGGCAGCCCCCTGATGCGCGCGTGCACTGTTAGCAAGTGCGCGCCCCTCCCCCGCCTACGTCCCACCCTTTATTTATTGATATCTTTATTTACGCCACCTTTATTAGCTCCCTGGAGATGGGCTCTGCACCACCAGAGCGGGCCCTTTTCCCAGAATCACTTGGGGCCCAGGCCTCCCTCCACCCTGCAAAGGCCACCACTCCCCCCGTCCCTTTGGAGGAATGGGGCGCCTGGGTGGCTCAGTTGGTTGAGCGTCTGACTTTGGCTCAGGTCATGGTCTCACCATTCATGGCTTCGGCCCCGCATTGGGCTCTGTGCTGACAGCTCAGAGCCTGGAGCCTGCTTCAGATCCTATGTCTCCCTCTCTGCCCCTCCCCTGCTTGTACTCTCTCTCTCTTGTTCTCTCTTCAAAATAAACATTAAAAAAGATGTTTTTTGAGGAATAAATGCTTATTGTTGTTTTAAAAAATTTTTTTTAAATGTTTATTTTGGAGAGAGCAAGAGACAGAGACATAGAGTGCGAGTGGAGGAGTGGCAGAGAGGGTCATAATCTCGTGGTTCATGGGTTGGAGCCCCGCATCGGGCTCTGTGCTGACAGCTCCGAGCCTGGAGCCTGCTTCAGATTCTGCGTCTCCCTCTCTCTCTGCCCCTCCCCAGCTCACGCTCTTTCTCACTCTCAAAAATAAATAAACATTAAAAAAAAAATCTAAAAAAAAAAAAATTCACAAATCTAGCCCCAAATTAAGCTCTCAATGACATGAAACACATTTTTGCTTTTTTTTTTTTTTTTTTTTTTTTTTAACATTCTGTATGTGGCACATTAGTATTTTCTTTTAGAAATTATTTTGGCAACTTAATCCCTAATTCAGGGCATCCATGTGAGTGATTTACAGAAAAGTTCTTCAGCAAGATATTCATGCAAGATATATATGAGATGCCTACATCTGGGTGACACATCCTATTTGAATGGCATAATGGTTTCAAACGCTGTAGTATAATCACATTTAAGGCCATAGTTACTCTGTTCCCAAATCCTTGAGATTCTGTTTGAGGGGAGCTCTAAAAGGCTTGTGTCCTCTCCTATGTCCACAACTGTGGGAGTGCTCTGATGAAATTTGCTCTCCAAACTTCAAATAAGGGGTCAGAGCCAAGGGTCAGGACTTGAGGAAAAGCCCCAGAAATCCCCTGCAGTCAAAAGCAGTTTCTGAGTTTCACATTTCCCAAAGGATGATAGAGCTAATGCCAAAGTCTTCCAAATTCTGCTGGTTGCTTTACATTATGGCTACAGTGGCTATGTCACCCCTGAACTTTAATCTCCACATACTTGAATTAAATCCTGTAGCTCGTCTTCAGTACTGGCATCTGTGATCTCTTCACAGGGTCTGTATTCCACAGCTATTTTACCACTTTCTGAAATAAAGTGAATAAGGATTGGAAAAAAAAAAAAAAAAAAAGAGGGCGCCTGGATGGCTCAGTCAGTTAAGCGTCTGACTTCAGCTTAGGTCATGATCCCATGCTTCATGAGTTCAAGCCCCATACCGGGGTCTCTGCTGTAAGCACCAGAGCACACTTCAGATCCTCTGTCCCCCTCTCTCTGCCTCTCCCCTGCTTACTCTCTCAAAAATAAACATTTAAAAAATCAATAAAGTTAACAAGATCAATTCAGAATTTTCCTTGTTCTAAAACTAGCTGTATCCAATGATAGCACCCAATAACTAGACATTCTTTTTATTTATAAAAGCAGAAAATAAAAGCATTTTCCTAGAAGTTTTCTCATCTCACACTTCAGTTTTTAATCATACCTATGTGTGAAAAAATACATATGAAGTTAACGACTGTGTGGTTCAAAAACGCTATCATCTTAAGAGATAGGAACTAAGGAATAATGACACAGGAAGTTAAAACTATGGAAACAACAATGTTCAAAATCAGATGACTAGACAGTAAGGCATTAGGTAGAGGTCAGTGTGAGTTCTGGAATAGAGACCATGGACTATAGCTGATACTTCATATTAGAAACAAGGCCAGTGTCTACTCCCCGGAAACAAAATCCCACCAGATACAATGAACAATGCTTTGGAGAGAGGGAGAGGGGGAGGGGGAGGGGGAGGGGGAGGGAGAGAATGCGCTTGGACAGTTTATTGGCAGAAACTGGCCCATGTCCCTTATAGACAATACAATTCCCCTTAAGGCAAAGTACAGCTACAACATTTTGATCGTGTACAAGGGATACCAGAGCATGTTAGGGAGAGGTCAGCAACCCAAAGGTTTAGTTTGGTTCTTAAAGGTTGTTACTCAGAATTGACAGCTAATGGAGATTCTACCTGATGACCAGGGAAGTCAACTTTCACTGCAAGAGCTGTCCAGGCTGGAAGCCTGAGACCAATCCAGGGTCAACTCTTATGGGCAAATAAGGCCTCTGAAACTTAGCTAGGCTTTCTTAGTCTCTAAGCCTGCAAGACTGTGAAGCGGCGAGGGCGGGGTGGGGGGGGGGGGCGATTGTCTGGGGACTCATTACTAATTATAAAGTTCCCTTGGAGCACAGCCTGTAACATTCACACCATTGTAGAACGCAATAGAGAACACAATCGATGCTATTCAATAGCCTGACCACTTTCAAGGTTCACAAAAATATAGCTGACCCTAATATAAGAATCATATTCACCCAATAGGTCAGTGCCAAAAACAAAAACTGAAGCTGAATGGATTCCAAAAACATAATCTAATAAATTCTCCAACAGGAAGACGATGATAACAAGTTAACATATTTTCTCTGCTTACCATGTTTCAGGGATAGTTTTAAACTTTTCCATCATCTCATTTGCTCTTACAATTCATCCCCCATGAGGTAAGTTGAATTACTACCTTTACTTGGCAGATAGAGAAATTGCAGCGTAGAGAGATTAAATACTTCAAATCTGACTATAAAACCTAAAATTGCATAAGAAATCTAGGAGACAGAGCTAAGATTCAACACCAGACGTCCATAGCTTCAAAGGTTTTTTTTTTGTTTTGTTTTTTTTGTTTTTTTTTGTTTTGAGAGAGAGAGCACATGGCATGTGAGAGTCAGGGAGAGGCAGAGAGAGAGGTAGGGAAAGAATCCCAAGCAAGCTCCACGCTGTCAGCACAGAGCCCAACATGGGGCTCAATCTCACAAATCGTGAGATCACGACCTGAGCTGAAATCAACAATTGGACGCTTAACTGATTGAGCCACACACGTGCCCCCAAAGCTTATACTCACAATAGCATTCTGTGTTATGAGCAAACAATCAAGAAAGAAGACTGGGTCAAACACTTTCTGTGTGGACAGAGGTAAATCACTGTATATCTATATACTGGGGACAAAAATATTTGTGGTCATTTTTCTCACAAATGCCACAAAGAACAAGTTTGAGACTACTGCTTTGAAAGCATTTGGTGAATAAAAGAATATGAAGTGTTTTCATCCAATTAACTTTTCAAAATGAGTTTATTTGCTCGTTGAAACTGATATACTGCAAGGACAATCAAGTAAGTCTTACCTAAAATCACAATCAACAGTTTCTGGAATGCATCTGACACAGCCTTCTGAATAGCAAGCTTCTGGACTGTCCGCCTTTTCATAAGAAATGATAATGGCCCTGCATCCAACCAAAACAAATGGATTTAACATGCCTATCTGAATGATAACTGATTTGGGGGTTATATGTGTAAAGGTGAAAATACATCCATGATTCGTCGTTCATTATCTTAGCAAGTAAGGGCAGGCACAACACAAGGCTGAATGACTCTGCTGTAGGTATATCCTGGCAGGGCACATTTTGACTGCCCTGATCTACTCCAGAAGTTTTGGAAGTACCAAAAGGGAGACTCAAGCCAAGAAAGTGGCACAGATCTCACATCGCTCGTAGATTTCAAATGGACAGGCGGAAACTCTAGTTTCAGACCCTACTGCAGACCCTACTCTCCTGTGCATCAAGGGCTGGAGTCACATGGGGAGAAAGGTTCGGTGGTAGTGCACATGACCGCCTGGTCTCTTCCTGGGCATCACCCAAGGGAGCCTTACTCCCTTAGCCTTGCTAACAGCCCTGCCCCTCCCGGAAAACCCTAAGCCTAAGTGCTGTAGGCACTGGGAGAAAACACAGTACCAATGGGAATACCTTTTCTAGGCATCTGTATTTGACTCTTTACACTCCAGCCCTTTGATAGGAGGCAAAGGACTCAACATTCACACAAGAGTTTATTTAAGTCTTTAGATGATCACTTTGCTGGGATCACTGCAGGCTGCAAGAGATATGTATTTGAAGGACTATTTTAGCACAAGGCGAATTCTTAACCAAAAATGGGAAAAACATTACTTCCCTCCTCCTAAACTTCTTGGCAGAAAGTCAGCTTTAGAATTTTAAAGTTAAAGGTTCTTTCAGGTATTGCCTGAGATAAAAGCCTGTACCGTAGGCCAGAAAAACTCTGCCTAGGGCTTTAGGAGCTTAGCAAGGGGGAGGGCTGGATGATGAATCTGAAAAGATGAGTTTTTAGAGAGAAAGAGGGATTCTGCCTCCCCTCCACCCCCACCCCCACCGTAAACGGGCCTTCCTCCAGGTTATCCAAAGGCTCCTCGGCCATGCCAGCTCCGGGACTCCGGCACTCATAGGATGGCAACACCACCTCTAAAGCACAGAAGAATTTCAGGCTCTGCTTCTGAAGTGGTGGCACAGTATCTTCATTTGCCCTTTCTTCAAGGTCAGAAAGATCCTGAAGCTGTTAGGATTTTATTTTTTTTTTATGTTTATTTATTTTTGACAGAGAGAGAGAGAGAGAGAGAGAGAGAGAGAGAGAGAGAGCGAGCGAGCATGAGCAGGGGAGGGGCAGAGAGAGAGGGAGACACAGAATCCGAAACAGGCTCCAGGCTCTGAGCGGCCGGCACAGAGCCCCACGCGGGGCTCGAACTCACAGACCGTGAGATCATGACCTGAGCCGAAGTCGGACGCTCAACGGACTGAACCACCCAGGCGCCCCGAGCTATGTTGCAGAAACCAAATACAGGCATGCAGAGAGGATGCAGAGGAAAGCGGTGTAGAAAGGAAGACTTCCTGGCGGGCGTGGGCTTGGAACTGGGTTGTCAAGGTGGTGGTGGTTAGAGGGGGAAGCGCCCCCGCCAAGGCTGACAACAGGGCTGGCGGGTGGGGTGCGTGGACCACACACAGAGTGCTCTCTGGCCCTGGGGCCACGGAGGCGGGGTTTCATCCCTGAGCGTACCCGGGGGGCAAAGACTGGAGGCTCCCCTCTCCCCGGGGTTAGCAGGTTAGCGGCTGGCTTCGGAGCAGCCTCGATTAGCATTATCTTGCTCTGGAGGCTGGGCAGAAGGGAATGGAGGTCTTCGATGGTAAGCTCCAGAGGAGAAGAGGGAGGTGACTGACGCAGAAGCAAGAGGGGGCCACTGGAAGCAAGTTCCTAACCCGGTTAAGAAGTGATTATGCGGTCATTTTCAAGGGCTATGCCGGTTACCAGGCACCTCCCAGGAGGTCCCGGCTGGCAGGCTGCCGATTCACCATTACACCTGGGATGCGGAGCTGGGCCCGGTGTGCAGCTGGGCAAGGAGCCCGGCCTCAGGCAGCTGGGGTGGATCTTTACAGATGAAAATGATGGGTAAGGACTCTGCTGTTGCCATAGAAACTGACTCTGGATGGATGAGATATAGTTCAGTGGGTAACGGGGAGAATGACACCCACCGCCAGGCTTCGCTCTGGAACCCACCATTCCAGCCGTGGTCATGGGCTCTGTCCACCGCCGTCTGCGTCCCCTACGGGACATCACAAGCCGGCAATGTGTGTGCCAGTTCACGTCAGTATCTGAGGGGCTCGGGAGAGGCCCTCAAATCCGAAAAGCCTTTGGTATGGCTCCTGCCACCCCAGTTAGCTGTGCCTGGCGAGAATATGGGACAGTGCCAGGCCAGGGGATTGTAGTTGGGCTGAGGGCCACAAACTAGCACCAGGCCAAGATGGCCCGGGGAGGTGGCCCACAGGCAGCAGGAATGGCGGGACACTGGCCCGGGAGTAGGTGACCTCCACTCTGATTCCAGACCGACCATTACCGACTGGCTGAATGATCCCTGGCAAGTCACTTTCCCTGAGGTCAGCCGTGGTGGTCCCTAGGGACCCCTTCCAGCTCCACTTTCCCTCTGTTCTGGGCTTTGGAACCCGACGTTTTCATCTCAGCCCCAAGTGTCAGCCCACTGAACTGACCTGCCGTGGCACAGGGTACCCGTCCCCCGTCCCCACCCCCGCGCCCAGAGACAAGCCCAGGACTTTCCCAGGCTGCCGCACAGGGTCTGAGACAGGCAAGATGCCGGGGCGGCCCCCATCCTGCCAGCCTCTGCTGCTCAGGGCCATCCTGCCCCCGAGCTCAGGGGCGTCTGAGCACACAGAGGGACGTTCTCCTGTGCAGAGGGGTGGGGAACGGAGCAGGGCAGAGAGTAATGAACCTGCTTTCAGATACCCCGTACCTGGCCTTCAAGCCCAAGCCCGAGCCCTGCCCCCACTAGGGCACACCCCTTTGCTCACACTGTTCCCTCGGAGACCTTCCTCCCAAGCTGCACCTGGTCAAATCTGACTCATCCAGGGATTCGGTGCCATTGCTTCCCCCAGCGAGTAGATGCTACCTGGTACCTATGGCGACAGAGTTTGAGTATTTTACTGTTGTGAGCTAGATGGGCGCGTTGTTCAAGGGGAGTGTGGCCGACTGTGCTTCCCTCAGATGGCCACACCCATGGGTTTATCCCACCCCACCTGCTCTTTCGTCACACTGTGGCTGATGGATGACACACTGTGGGGGAGTGGGGGGGAGGCTTGAGACTGCAGAAAGATGTCCTGTGACTTCCAAGGCTTGGCCACAGAAAGGATGCAGCTCCCACCTGGCTCTCTCTCTCGGGCCACTCACTCTTGGAACATGAGGCTGCGAGGAAGCCTTGTGTAGACGTTCCAGTGGACAGCCCCAGCTAAGGAGCGCAGCGGACATCAAGCACCAGACATGGGAGTGAATCTCCAGATGATTCTCCTCCCCGGCCGTGGAATCTTCCGGCTGAGGCTCTAGCATCATGGAGCAGAGGTGACCCATCCCAGCCATGCCCTGTCCTAAGTCCAGACCGTTAGAAACCAGGAGGTGTAGGGGCGCCTGGGTGGCGCAGTCGGTTAAGCGTCCGACTTCAGCCAGGTCACGATCTCGCGGTCCGTGAGTTCGAGCCCCGCGTCAGGCTCTGGGCTGATGGCTCGGAGCCTGGAGCCTGTTTCCGATTCTGTGTCTCCCTCTCTCTCTGCCCCTCCCCCGTTCATGCTCTGTCTCTCTCTGTCCCAAAAATAAATAAACGTTGAAAAAAAAAAATTTTTTTAAAGAGCACAAAAGGTCTCGGCTATCAGGTGGTCGGCAGGAGGGGCTCTCCGGGAAACCACGTGAGGGCGAGGGGCCACGTGTGGCCACGTGTGCCTTCTCAGAATCGTGCATTCTGTAATTTCGGCAGTTGTGGGATTTCTTGGTCTCAGTGGTGCCTATCGTAGCAGCCACTTTCATGGTAAGTTCAGTAAACGGAAAAAGACCCAGATACCAAGTGATGCCAAATTATGGTTCGTCGCAAGCACAAGTAGCAGCTGCGGGCGAAGGGAAGGTGGTCACTTGTGGACTCCTCATACTTCAGCTCCAAAAGAAAGGACCCCAGACTCAGGGCTCTGTCTCACCACCAAAGTAACAAAACGCGAGGATACGTAACCAAGACGTCAACGCGGGTACCCAACTGGTGGATGAGGCCAGAACGAAGGGCCTCCTCCCTGTCCCCCAGAAAAGCCCCCACCTTCAAGGTCAGTCTCTGGGCCCTCAGTCCGTCCAGCATACTGTGCCCGCCTCCGGTGAGGTCGTCCATGCCATGGTGAATTTTCTGGAGGGAGGAGTTGAAATGCAGCGAGCTATCCATTGGGATGGTCGTGTCGGAGTCCTGTGAAAGAGACGCAGGCACAGGATTAGCTCTGCCGCCTGGTCAGCTCCTGGGGTCCCAGCGGGTCTGACTGCTCCGCCTGTCGGCCAAGGCCAAGCCAGAGAGACAGCCAGATGCACACGGCCTGTGAATTCCTGCCTCTCCACCATGACCACCACTTAAGAAGGAACATCAGTCCTGCAAGGTCTTGCTGGGCTTCTCCTGAAGGCTTTCTCTGACTACTCCCCTATTAACTTAGCTTGTTCCAAATGTTCCTTTCCTTGGCTTTCCCTTAACACAGTATTACAGGTTTGCTTTTGTTCTGCAGCTGTTTTATCTACAGCTGTCGCTGCACTTAGACGGAGTCTGACTAAGGACAAAGGAGACGAAGGCCTAATGGGTAGTCGGGATGGGACAATTCTCCTCAGCGGTCCAGAAAGGGCTGTAAAGAAATGAAGGAAGAAAAAAACTGACACCGATCAAGTACTTTCCACCCTGATGCCCATTACCCTAAGCTCACTTAATCCTTATCCTAACGTTATAACACAGTTACTGTACTATCCCCATTTTAGAGGTGAAGAAACTGAAGCTCAGAGAGGTCTAAGATCACACAGAGCTGTTCAGTCCAGCGGGGCCTGTATCTCACTACTGAGTGCAGAGCCGGCCCTCTTAACCATCCTGTGGGAAGAAACACTGAGACTGGCCTCAGGGCTCTAAGTTTACACCAGAAGCGGACTGGATACAGAAGGCAGTCAGGACTGGCCATAGTTCCCTTCTTTCCCGCCTCCCGACAATCGCACATTCTTCTGCCATGCCCGGTCATTCTCCCCTCTTTCAATCACCACGAAGAGGTTCAACCACCTCTTCCTTGCTGCATACGTTCAGAATCACTTTTCATGCACCTGCTCTCAGTGCCCCTGCTAACACGGGAGCGTTTCGAGAAGCAGGCGGGGACCACAGCTTTTCACTTTTTCACAAGCTTTACTTTCACAAGCATCTTCAACAATGTTCTGCATACAGCTAATGCTCAGTGGGTCACAAGACTCCAGTGTTTGAACGAATCAAAGAGAGGCTTCTCTTCATTCGACAAGCGTTTATTGAGTGCCTTCTGTATACAAATCGTTCTTACCCTTCCGCCTGAAAGGGTAGACCTAATTGGGCATTATCACTCAGAAAAACATACCATAGTTCCAGCTCACAGAGTGACCGGCAAGAAGTTCATTTGGCAAAGTCAACTTTGATTAAGGGGCACTGCGTGCAGAGCACCGCACCGAGCTGATATGCAAACAAAAGAATTCTGAGCGACCATCCCTGACCTAAAAGAGGTCTGAGTACCCAATGCCATAGTGATCAAAAGCCCACACACCTTTTGGCATGTTGTAGAGTTCATTACACTTTTGAAAGGCAGCTATGAAAACTTGAAACTACCGAAAGGAAGGAAGGAAGGAAGGAAGGAAGGAAGGAAGGAAGGAAGGAAGGAAGACAGACAGCTGCGCCTACCACTATGCCTCCAACACGTCCTCATCACACTTCTGAATTGTTAATCAGTGTTACTTGACTGCTTACTCTAGAGAAGCAGAAACTACACAGGCACATTCTGAAACACTCGGGGAAATTTGCCGCAAGTGTGGACACAGCAGAGAGACTTAAGCATCTGTGAAACGTGGGCTGATTTGAATTCTGAGGGCAGGCTTAGAGAGCTAAGACCTCTTTAGAAAATGAACCTCTCTGTTAAAACAAAACAACCCAAAACCCACCTCACTTGGTGGAAATACATTATAAGGGACCTGAAAAAGGCCAGTGTGTCCTCTAGCCATCAACAGCCATGTGCAGGAATGGATCCTATTAAGACCGAGGGGCAGGGGCAAGGGTCTCCCAAAAACCAAACATGCACACCAACCAGGCCACTTTCGAACAGGCTCAAGTCAAGCAATCCATCCAAAACAAAAGACCTGTTAACAAATTCCTCCAAATTGCTGCTCAGATTTGGGGCAAAAACATTTTAAGGCATCTGACACGGGAACCACACACATACACAGCACGGTGGCAAGTGCCTGCAGGCAGCTTTGAAATGCTGCCCCTCGTGACAAATGGTTTCCGTTCTCATCATCTGTCTCTACCTGATCAGAAACCGTTTCCACCATGGGAACTTCCACCTCTCAGTCAAACCCAGGTCATTTTCACCCCTGCCCACTCCTTCACTTTAACTGCTTCCACTTCGGGTTTTCGTGTTAGAGAAGGAGGTTCCCTGTCTAGGTCTAGTGTCTGTGGCAAGGCACAAAGCCCACTGTTACTTCCAGTCCATCGGCTGCGGACACCCCCTACAAAGATGAAGCTCCAGGACCCGAGTTTCAGTGGCGACGAGCTGCCGAGTGCCTGTAGACACTGCCCCCCCACCCCCTCCCGCCCCCCAACCAGGAGCCTGGCTTACGTTAGTGGTGAAGGTTCGAGACAGAAGTTCCTCTCGCTGTCTCTCCTGCTGCTCCCTGGCGTATCGCCGATGCTGGAAGTTTCTGAGAGAAGTCTGCAGGTGCTGGACATCACACTTTAACTGGTCAACACGACTGGAATTGATGGAGACAGAGATTACATTCCAGAAACCCAGGGCCGCACATTCTGAGCGGCCAGCCTTCGTATTCAAGAAAGATGCTTCCTTACTTCTCCCTACACCACTGCATGCTGTCCCCACCAAAATGATCTGATTTTGATCACTGATGTTGAAAACAAAGAAGCGGCCTGTGGTTAAAGTACGGTTGTAGCACAAGAGATCCCAACAGCTTTACTTAAGCATCTGCTGGTCTCTGATTCTGGATGCATGACAGGGAACAGGTGACAGGAAGCAGGCTCAACGACCTCTCCCTGACCTGCCATGGATTATATCGCTTTTCAAGAAGGAGCCCAAGGGCACCTTTCGAGTAAAGCAACAACAAAGTTTCATAAGAACTTTTGGGAGCAGGGGCTGGGCTGGAGGTGGTGAGGGTTTTCATTTGAATTTCATGGCGGAGTATCAAATGTTAGATCAGTTATTTCATTATAAATCGGCTGACTGAAGTGATTAAGGGCAAGATTTCATCTCAATCCAAGAATGCAGCAGGAACCAGAGGGCAGTGCACACCTCCCTGGCTGCTGGAGGCTTCAAGTAAGGCCACGGGTCTGGCCAGAAAAACGGTATTGGAGGCAAAATTTCAAAATGACCCAATGTAAGGAGACACAGGCTTCTGAGCCCCTAACCTCACAGGCTTTTTATTTTCAGGAAATATCATTGAAACGAAACCGTGCCCTTTAGAGGGACTCCATCTTCACAGAGTCTCAGTTTTTCAATGTGTAAATGGATTTTCAGAATATCTGACAGCCTCCCCTGGACAAGAGGCGTCACAACACTCACAGTTTGGCATTCTGTCTTTTGTTCGGGGGCTCCTTGCTGGACAGAATCTCCAGACGTTCTAGATGGCTGAATATCTGGTCAATGCTTGCTTGGATTTCGTTTTCTACTACTGCACAAAAGAGAAAAAAAGAGTAATTGCTGGAAAAGAGACAGCTTAAATTAGAATGATACAATAAACATGTCTTTTTCCATATCCAATAAATTCAAAGAAACCCATTCGAAAAGGAGAAAAACGCATATCGTACTGAATAATGGAAAAAAATTCAAGTGATACGGATTCTGTAAATGTCGCTCTAAACACACACACGCATATATACATGTAGCTGTTAATGTCATAGCAATGCCAATTGTTTAAAAAGCTACAGATAAGTCTGTAGAAATATATTTCCTGCCTTTAGAAAATACAATGAATATTTGGGTTGTCCAAATAAAATATTTTAAGCAAAATGCAGTATCTTCTGAAACAGAATGAGGTCTCTTTTCCTTTGAGATTATTCTCAGATACGAGTTAGAAATATCTAGTAAGAAGGCTGCCAATTGAATTCCCTACAGTAATGAGGTTAAAAGAAAAAAAAGCACAAAGGGGAAGATTAGTGTGTGAAACACAGGGAAGAGCTCCCTTGAGGCTTTCCATAAGGACGGGCAGGCTGATGCTGGAATCCCCAAAATAGACTGAATATCACTAGGAAAGGCCCAGGAAAGAATCCACAGAGGTAAAGATATGATAAATACAGTCATTTTCCTTATCCCTCTTGATAAACAGTCAACATGGCCTCTTTTCCATTTCTAATCATGTGACAGTGAGACTGCTGGGAAGGCAAACAAAGCAGATGGATAGGAACTAAACCGCGTACAAAAAGGGCACCCAGGGGGGCGTCTGGGTGGCTCAGTCGGTTAAGCATCCGACTGTGCCCGACTGCTGATTGCAGCACAGGTTGCGGTCTCACGGTTCGTGGGATCGAGCCCCACACCAGGGTCTCTGACAGCTCAGAGCCTGTTTGGGATTCTCTCTCTCTCTCTCTCTCCCCCTCTCTCTCTGCCCCTCCCCTGCTTGTGTGCTCTCTCTCTCTCTCAAATAAATAAATAAATAAACAAACAAACAAACAAACAAACAAACAAACATTAACCAAAAAAAAAGGTACCCAGATTGCTTCTTGCCCAATAAAGACACGACAGTAAAGAAGCAATGTGACCCTCCTAGGCCAACCTGCAGCAGCTAACATATGCACTCTAGATTAGAACAGGGTGGGGCACAGAACCCAGAAAAGAGATGCTTTCGATGCTCCGAAAAGGAGGCATGAGCAAACAGAAAAGGGCATGAGGACAGCCAGGTGGGGAGGTGAACGGGTGGCTTCAGCAACGTGTGGGCAACCAGTGGCATCTGTTGTGGCCAGCTCAGAGAAAGGACCTTTTCTGGCCAACAGAAAACTGTAAAACAGAAAGCAGCACTCTTCTCAAATGAAACCACAGTGTGGGAACTACACTAATTAATGTTGCTATTCGTTTCTGAATAATCCTCCTAAAAAGCCACCGTTCTCAGCTCAGAAGAAATGACCAATTCCAGTTAAACATCTCTGAGTTTGTACGGAGTACATTCCTCCCAGGGCTCGGTAATTAGATTAAGACAGAGGAGAGGAGGTCCATTCCCACAGGGCCCTGTCAGGGTGAGTTGAGGGGTAATGGGGGATAAGGCCTGTGGGATTCCACGGGGCGCAATGAGAGAAGTCAGAGGCTTTGCCAGAGGGTTTTTCTGTCCACCCCTAACAACAGAACTCCTTCGGCATGGAATCATTAAGCCCCTGAGGCAGCAAGGCGGTCAGGAAACCCAGCCCATTAGCATCGTGTCATCGGGAGAAAGGACTCTGCTCTCCATAGTTAATTACTCACAGTGCAGAGACTGCGTGTCCGCGGTCTCCAGGCGTCCCACGTGAGACTGGATCTCGTGGACCTGCCTATCCAAGGAAGAGAGAGGAAATGAGTGAGACAGGAGTCATCGACAGTGCTTCGGTCAGGAAAGACAAACTTTCTGATGCCAACGTGTAACTGATTTAAATCGACAGCATCACTGAAC
Organism: Puma concolor; assembly: GCF_028749965.1. NCBI lineage: Eukaryota > Metazoa > Chordata > Mammalia > Carnivora > Felidae > Puma > Puma concolor. The sequence goes on along the minus strand of NW_028240233.1, from coordinate 144,041 downwards.
TGTAAACTTTGTTAAGTGGCACTTGAGGCCACATGTTTTGGCCCGGTTTCTAATATTTTACCATGAATATTAATAAGAACACTAACTTACTTTGTAACACTAACAGGCGGCGCTTACTAAGTGCCTGCCACATCGGAGACATTCTGCAAAGTCAATAACCCTATGCGGAAAGGACCATTATCATCTTCGTTTTATAAATAAGACAACCGAAGCCCAGAAAGGTTATGTAACTTGTTCAAGGTCACACAGCAAGTGATAAACCTCAATCCGGACCCAGCCAATCCCACTCTCTGTTCTTTGACCCGATGTGCTGAGCGCTGGTCTGTACTAGGGAGAGTCAAAGGGCAAGAAAGATATAATCCTTGTCCTTGAGAAACAATGTAATTAGGAACAACAGGCCAGAGAGACATGACAAGTCCCAAGAAGATTTAGGGGAACATCACTACATGTAAGTGTAAACAAAAAGGAAGCCGAGGGGCTCCGCGCAGTGGCGTGGTGCCAAGGAAACGTAAGAAAATAAGAGTAAAAGCTGGCGGAACCCGGTGGCGTCAAGTGAGTTCTAAAGAGCACTCTGAAGACAGAAGCTTGACCTGATGAGGGAAGAGATGAAGAAAAGGATCGGCAAAAAGGCACGTGGATTACAAGCAGGTGGGCCTGCCCGGAAGCGAGTAGGGGTCGGAGGGGAGAAGGGATGAGGCGATCAGTGCGAGAAAACTATCAGAGGAAGGTCCTGAAAGACGGGGATGTCCCGTCCGGTAAAGGCCTTTCCCTGGCAATCCCAGGCGAGTGCCACCTCATTGGGAAATGCGACACCGTACCCTGGCTCGCCAGCGTGGTCTCAGGTGGCGGGCCCTAGCGTGCTCTCCGGAGGCTCCTCGGGGCTTGACCAAGGTCACCCCCAGAGCCCTTCCTAGCAGTCGTCTGCGATCAGTTCTGGAATACTGCCTATGCTACCCCAACAACAGGCTCCTGGTGCTTCCGGTCTCTCACATCAGAGCCACAGGAAAGCAGTCTGCTGAGCAACTATATCACCTCCAACCCTTGAGGGAAAGGTCAGCAACCAGCCTCCACCATGGGCACCACACTCTGTGAACCCAAATTTACCAATGCAAGCCAGAAGCCCAAACTGGGTTTCAACTCTGTCTTGTCTTTTCCAGGGCTTTCCTGCGGACTCTAAACATGACCCACGGCACCAGAAGCAAGGCCAGCGCTCTACTGAGTCTGAGCGCACCTGGGTAAGACCCACGGCCCTGAAAGGAAACTAGAAATCACCACTAGAGATGGAGGGACCAGACTGCTCCTCCGGTAAGATAGGTCCTGATAGTGTAGAATGAGGGCACGTGGAGGTACGGAGGTAGATGGAGGAACACAGCTTGAGTTAACCAACATCTGGGTCAGGGTAACCACAGAGACAGCAAGAGGACTGCACGGCGACGCCGATGGGAAGACAATTCGGATTTTACCGAAGGCCTGCACGTAGGCCATGAGGTAAGTTGTCAATGGCAGCTTCATAGAGCAAATGTGAAAATTAGCAGTGTTGACAGGAACGGGAACAGAAGAAAAAAGGGAGGGGGGCAGGGGGCAAAGAGTATCCAAGACAACTCTGAATCAAGTATGAGAGGGATGACCTGGTCCACCTGCTATGAGGACTTATGACAAAGCCATAATAACAACACAAAACCAAACAAAACAACATCATTGCAGTGCGGAGACAGACAAACCCTAACCCTGACCCAGGAGCAAAGAATAGAGTCCAGACACAAAAAGAAACGCAAGATGGTTTAAAGCCCAAATGTAAAAGGCAAGGCTTCAAAATTTTCTGGAGAAAATACAGGAATGCATACTATGACTTCAGGTTGAAGAAGAATTTCCTAAACAAGGCAAAAAACAATACTGTCCCCCAAACCACACACACCACAAGACTCGTCAATTTGACTACATTAAAACAAAACACCTGTCTACACCAAAGACGCTCTAAAAAAATAAAAAGACAGGCAGAGACTGGAAGATACCCGCGGCAGATAAGAAAGGACTAATGTCTAGAGTATATTAAAAAATGCTGCAAATCAACAGGAAAAGTCAAAGCACTTTTGTAAAATGGGCAAAGAGCAAATGACAGAAAAGAAAACCCAAACATATCTGTATCTATATCTATATCCATATCTACATCTATATCTATATCTATATCTATATCTATATCTATATCCATATCTACATCTATATCTATATCTATTATTCCACTTGACTAGTAATCAGAAGAATGCAAAGTCAAAATAATGAGATAGTACATTTCTCCCATGGATTGACAAATACTTTAAACTTTAAGGACGAGGGCTTCATGGCAGGCTAAATAATGGTACCCAAGGGATGCTAGCAAAGATTTCCAGCATTCTACCACAGGACTGCCTTCAGCTCTACGTTTTGTTCAAGATTTTTTAACAAACCAACTTACGTTGATGACATTTGCACATCACTCTGTGCTAATGAGCCTAGGTTAGGATGTTGTACCACAAAACAAATAGTAATATTTTCATTTAGGCTAAAATAGTAAGATGAAATTTGTCAGGGATGAAAAGCATTCCCACTTAAGACTTTTTTAAAAAGTCCCCAATGTACAATATCAAGTGGCATTCCATCCTGGGAGCTGTCTGTTAAAGGCCCCTATTAAAGACTTTCCCTGGGGGCGCCTGGGTGGCGCAGTCGGTTAAGCGTCCGACTTCACCCAGGTCACGATCTCATGGTCCGTGAGTTCGAGCCCCGCGTCGGGCTCTGGGCTGATGATGGCCCAGAGCCTGGAGCCTGCTTCCGATTCTGTGTCTCCCTCTCTCTCTGCCCCTCCCCCGTTCATGCTCTGTCTCTCTGTCCCAAAAATAAATAAACGTTGAAAAAAAAAATAAAAAAATAAAGACTTCCCCTGATGGAAGATGGATGAAGAGGATGACCGGGAAAGAGTCTAGAAGTCAAGTCATGAAGAGGAATGGTCAAAAGAGCTAGTGATAATAAGCCTCTGAGAAAAGAAAAGAAAAGAAAAGAAAAGAAAAGAAAAGAAAAGAAAAGAAAAGAAAAGAAAAGAAAAGAAGAAAAGAAAAGAAAAGAAAAAAGAAAAGAGAAAAAAAACCCTCCATTAAAATGGGGCAGCTGGTGCTTTTCAAATACCTAGAGCTGACATACAGGCAGAGGAATGGGCTCATTCTCCACTGCGGCTCCTGAAGGGAGAGCCAGAACCAAGAGCCCCATTCAAGAGGGTAGCTTTCAGCTCAACCTGCCCCTCCCCACAAAAACCCCAGAATAATTATGAACTCTCTCTCTTCAAGCAAAGGAAGAAGGGGGGCGCCTGGGTGGCTCAGTCAGTTGAGCGTCGACTCTTGGTAGGCTCAGGTCATGATCTCATGGTTCATGGGTTCGAGCCCCGTGTCGGGAGGGCTCTGCGCTGACAGCTGGGAGCCTGCTTGGGGTTCTCCCTCTCTCTGCGCGCCCCCCCAACTCGTGTTCATTCTCTCTCTAAACTTAAAAAAAAAGAAAAAAAGAAAAAAAGGAAGAAGAAAAAGAGCTCCTGCATGTTTAAACACAGGGTACATGAACTGCTTCGGGTTTTATAAAGGGTCTTCCTGACTAAAGGGAGTTGGAATGGAAGATTTTGCCAGTCCCCTCCAATTTTTAAAGTCTATGAGGACAGGGTGAGAGATGATGGCAACACTCACCCTATAAACACCCTTCAGGTGGCTTATACCGTTTTCTAAGCCAAAATGGACAAACTTTAAAGTTGCAGGGAAACAATACTGACTTCTCCCACCTAAGCTCCGAATGCTCTGAATGAACTAGAAGAGATACGGCCAAGAAAATGATTCCAATCTCTACATTTCATGCCTGGGAGGAAATCAAATGCAAAACAACAAAGCAAGCAGGCATGGCATAGGGGGGACTACTATGTGGCAAGTCTGTTTTAAACCGAACTGGGAATTCAGACAACACACTTGAAGCCAGTAAGGAACAGGTGATGCACAGGCAGGACTTGGGGCGGGCGGGGGAGGGGGGGGCAGGTGGACACTAGAAACCAGAAGTCTTAGCCCTGTCCAACATGGGGTCCGTGGTGGGCTTAGGTAATGACATCACCAAGCAGAGAGACCTAATAGTAAGAAAACAAGGTCACTGTTGCTGACTAAAAACAAACAAACAAACAAACAAACAAACAAATCCAGTCTGTAGAAATGAAATTGCTTTTTTAAAGTCCATGGAACTACTCTCATCCTTTCATATACACCTATTTTGTATCCATGCTGCCTCTGACCCCTACGAGCAGGGAACAGTTTTAGAGTTAAAAGATACTGGTTGCAAGTTCTGGTCCCACTATGGACTGGCTGAGGAACCAGGAACAAGCCATTTAACTCCTTGGTGCCTCAGTCTCCGATAAAACAGGGTACACACATGAATCAATAATCACAACTATTTAAAGGCTCATAGATCCAAATGCAATATGAAATTGCTGTGTAACCTTTACGGCATCATACAAACATTTGTGGTTGTTTTTGCTTTACTTAAAAGTAGTGGGAACCATCTGGTCATTTTCACCTCACCCACCTTGCCGCTTCTACATTTAGCCTCTCACCAGAAGGCAAAATCAAAAAAAGGGAAAAACTGGTCTTCAGATAAGGTAACAGTTTTCACACCCAGCTGCTCACCAAAATCACTTGGAGAGCTTGTTAAAAATAGAGCTTCTTGTGCTCCAGACCTACTGAATCGGAAGCTCTAGGGATAGAGGGACCTAGGTGGCTTAGTCGGCTAAGTGTCCGGCTTCAGCTCAGGTCATGATCCCACGATTCGTGGGTTCGAGCCCCGCTTTGGGCTCTGTGCTGACAGCCTGGAGCCTAGAGCCTGCTTCGGACTCTGTAGCTCCCTCTCTCTCTCTCTCCCCCTCCCCCACTCACACTCTAATTCTCAAAAATAAATATTTTTTAAAAAATTAAAACCGCAAAGAATCTCTAGAGATAATAAGGTCCAGGGCACTGAGTGATCCTAGACTATACAGGGGACAAATATAGACACCTCTACAACCACTTGAATATCAAAAATAGAAGCCTGGCCACTTATTCATCTATAAAGTTCATCCTAATGCAGTATTACTTAAGCATAAAATGTTTATTCTGATTTTCACCTCCCCTCCCTCCCCCACTCATTGCTCAGGCAGTTAAGAAGGAGTTTTCAAGATACAGAACTTTCAAGTACTGATTTCATTCCAACGTACTGTCAGGGACATGGCCAGAGATAACCACAAAGTGGGTTCAAAGTTCCAGTAAAATTAAGATGCTCAGTTACTGTTGTGTCAATTCAGCCTCAATCATTAATTTCTGCAACTGCAAAAGTTAATTGCTGACGCTCGCAGGATTGTGTGTTTCCTTTTAAGACACTCAATCACCAGTATCATGAAGCTGAAAGGAGCCTCAAAGTTTATGAGCTCCAAACTAACATTTTATAGATCAGAAAAAGAAGTCTAGAACCAGAACTCCCAGGACTGGTTCAATACTTCAGGGGAAAGACACACTAAAAGATCTGTCCTTTCTTAGTAACACAAAAATAATTCTATTTCATTCCTTTTCCAATGGACTCACAGGTCTGATTATTTAAGTTCCATCATATATATAGATATAAAATTTTTTTTTCTAAAGTCGTCTCCACGCCCAGCTTGAAGCTTAACGCAGGGCTTGAACTCCCCACCCAGAGATCAAGCCGTGAGCTGAGATCAAGAGTCAGATGTCCAACCGACTGAGCCACACAGGCGACCCGTCCCTTCTTATACTTTTTATATGAGAATAGGGCTCCCTATTTTAAAGGGCTCCGTTTTAAAACTGTTACAAAGTAGGTTTTATATTTGCACTCAAACCAAACACTTCATCATTATGGTCTCTGGTATAAACCAAATCAAAAGAAAAGGGAAAAAAGTGTAGCAGCAACAACAGATTAGTGTCAATCAAGAGTTGGGGCCGACGTCATTTAGGAGCTGTGAGTTACAATGAAACTTATTCTGACGACCTTAGCTCAATGATGGCTCTTTCTAAACTAAAGAAGATTCCGTTTGTATTGTTCCTTTACACTCCATCCAATCCTGCCACACCTTAGATTTTTTTCGGACGTCCCTGGGCTCTCCAAGTGAATAGTAAACTAGGTGTAGGGGCCCTGACTCCCACCATCTCTACCAACCCAGAGCAGTGAGTTGGCAGGTGCTGGACAAACAATTTATCATCTGTAAGTGTGACTTTCCCTTCACCTAGTCTACTTAGCAGGTAGTCGCGGCCTCGAAGATCCCATGAGCCGTCCGGCCCAACGTCCCCACGCATCAGGCCGGACCCTCCATCCGCCGCCGACTTGGGCATCCCGCCAGAGACAGAACTTCCGAGCCGCCCCCGGCAGCGCCCCGGCGGAAGGACTCGGCCTCCACACTGGCGGGCGCCCGAGGCCCCAGCCAGGGGAGCCGGCCTCGCCCAGCCTGGCTGCGCCCCCGCCCGTGCCCCGACGCGGCCCTCACTTGTGCGTTTGCTGGTACAGCGGCTCCACGTCGCCGGCCCCGCCGGGTCCGGCCCTGGCTTCCCTGGAACACGTCCTCACGGCCCCCCCCCCCCCCCGTCCGGCTTCCGGCTGCCGGCTCCCGGTCGCAGGACCCGCCCCCTCCTGCCGGCCAGGGCTGCCCCGGCGCGCGCCCTGCCGGTGGTGATGGAGACAGAAGAGGAGGGCGACGGAGAAGAGGCCCGGACAAAAAGGCTAAGAGTAGTCAGAGGCACTGCCGCAGATCGGGGACGAGGAAGCATAGTTGTGGGTAGGGGGGCGGGCTTCGGCATCGAGTCAGGCGTTGACAAGGGCAGTCGGAGAAGTAGGGACGTGAGGTCCTCAGAGCAAAGCTGCAGGAGAGCTGGTGGACACCTGCCATTCCCCAGCGGAGGCAGGCTTGGGGGGGCTGTTCTCGCTCTGCTTCCCAGTAAGCTGCTCAGTTGTGGGTCTGGAGCTTGCGCTCCGCTGGGCTCTTGTGCGCAAGCATCTCCTATGTCAAATATGTCCGGTTACTACTCCCCCCCCCCCCCCATTTATCCTTCCAATAAACTCCCAATGAATGAGTGGTAACCGTGTCTTGTGTGCTGTGGGGAAACCGGTTCCTCTTGCCCTCAAGAGAGGTCGCGGTCTAGGAAAGGAAGTGAGATAAGGGTACAAATAAACAGCTGCTTTTTTTTTTTAATTGTTTTTTCAACGTTTTTTATTTATTTTGGGACAGAGAGAGACAGAGCATGAACGGGGGAGGGGCAGAGAGAGAGGGAGACACAGAATCGGAAACAGGCTCCAGGCTCCGAGCCATCAGCCCAAGGGGAGGCTGAGAAACGGAGCTCCTTGCGTCCCCGCCTGGAACCAGAAGGCTGTCACCCTCTCCTGCGCGGGGACTAAAAGTTCCACACCCAGAAAACGGCGAGGGGTCACTGTCTCTCTGTGCAACCTCAGCGCACTAGCTGGCTCTCCCTACCAGTCCTGCATTCACTGGTGCTCTTATCCAGCAGGGCCCAGTGGGTGTGAATAACTCAGCTCTCAAGGCAAGAACGACGCCTCAGTGCATATTTGAAAAGCCAAATCAAGTACACCGGGCTCCGGGGCAGGCGTCGGACTTGGCCTCCCTTGGGCCCAGAAAGCCTTCCTTTCTCCAAACAGCCCCTGCCACCTGGCCTTCCCCGCCCCGCCCCCGCCCCCACCTCTAGCCCAGCAAAGCCACAGGCTGACACTGCCTCCCAGCGCCCTGCTGGCCCAGCCTGGCTGGCTCTAGGCCACTCATCCGAGGAATTGAGACAGCGAGGTGGTCCCCCCTCAAAAAACCCTCAGTCCTTCCTCCTTTGGTCTCCCTTATTCCCCCCGCATCCTTTCCTACTCTGCCCTCCTGCTCCAACGTGGTTGGGGACCCTCAGTTCCAGTCCCCCCCGCAACCTCTGTTTGCTGGGTGTCGAGGGAGGGAAGGGCTGCCGGGCCCAGTGGAGAGGAGTGCGCGCGCGCGGGCACCGACTTCGGGGTGCGCGCCGCGTGCGCCTGCCTGGGGGGCCTCCACGTGGCCGAGCAGCGCGGGGTCCTGGCAGCGCCCCTCTTCCTTCCTTGCACGCCCAGGAGCTCTCTCTGTTCTTCCCTCGTATGGGGCCTTCATTCAGGGCCTGAGCGCACCGTTCCTTCCATCTGTAACACTCTTTCCTGAGTCTTCCCCTTTCTAACTCTGACTCATTCTCCAAGGCTCATCTTATATGTACATTCCTCCAGGAAGTCTTCCGGGCTCTGCCCTCCTCCACTCCGGATTAGAGGGCTCACCTCTGTACTTCCAGGCATCCTGCCTCCCTTCTAGCTCCCTCTAGGCTGTTGTAGCAGCTCTACAGGCTGTTGTAGCTCTAGGCTTACTCATCTGCCTTCCCTGTGAGAGGGTAGGACCGGGTCTACCTTGCTCAGTGTGGAGCTCACAAAGCTGGCTCAGTGCTGAGCACTTGGTATGTTCTCAGTAAATAACTGTTAGATGAACGAGTAAATGAATGAATACATGAACAAATAAAAACCACTCCCAAAGCTTGCGGTAATTTCCCCAACCTAGTGGGAAGGTGATTTCTGCTCGGCTCTGGCATTTTTCCTAAGGGGGCGTCTTGGGCGGGCACTAGCTGCATGCGTGTGTGTGTGTGTGTGTGTGTGTGTGTGTGTGTGTGTGTCCGGGACGCTCACCTCTTGCTCAGCTCCTTCAGGGCCCCACTTCGGCACAGGCCCAGGTAATCCCCCAGAAGCTTCAGCTGCTCCCGTCTCCTCCGGACGAGGCGCATCTGCTCCACATGCTCGTACAGCGAGGCATTCACCAGCTGCAGGTTGATGAGGGGTGGGCCCGGATCTGCGTCAGGAACTTCAGAGCCTGCCGGCAGATCTGGGACACCACCAGACGGCAGACGGTGGCGGTTGGGGGGGGGGGGGGCGGGACAGAATGGCCGTTCGGTGAGCATCTCTGCGACAGGCACAGTATTACCCACCCACTCACCCGCCCTGCCACCACCGTCCAAGGGAAGCGGTGCCATCTTCATTATACAGATGAGGAAATGGAGGACCAGAGATGATGTGACCGGGCCTAGGTCCACAGCTCATAAAAGTCAAGATCTGAACCCAGTTGCCCTAACTCCCAAACCTACTCTCCCTCCCAGGCACTAGCTGCGGTCCCTCCCCGGCCACGTTGGGTCAATGCCCCTCTCCCCCCGGGCCTACAGATCCTTCCCACTATTTCCTGTCTTCCCAGCCCCCATTTTCCTGCCTAACAGAAACAGGCACTGCCCCAGCGCCGACCCGGGAACCAGGTGACTGTCTGAGTCAGGCTCCAGCCACAGGAAACTACAGATCAGACACAGCTTAACAAGGTTTCCCGAGCGCCCCCACCCCAAGCTCTGGCCAGCAGCACCAACCAGGGCTCCCCCAAGTCCCCGTGTGGAGGGGAGCGATCAATCCCAGCCTCTCCCACTGACAGGGTGTTACAGGTTCTACCCTCGGCCCTGACCCTAATGCCAAAGCCGGTTACTGAGCGCCTACTATTTGCCCGACGGTGGGCTGCGGATCTCAACCATATCCTTTCTTCGGGCTGATGACAATTCAATGGGGGAGGTGTCACCACCCCCATTTTACAGATGAGTAAATGGAGGCTCAGAGAAGCTAAAGTGGCTTATCCAATCTACCTGCAGAAAGCAGAGCCCGGGTCTAAACTGAGGTGTTGTCTCTGCACACTTGGCTGCCTCATTAACTACCAAGAAGCTTCTCTCCCCTTCAGTCTCCTCCTTGGTGTAATAAGAAGGCCGGAGGATCTGAGATGGTCTCCACCATCAACTACCATGCAGTGGTTAGGAGTCAGGCTTTCAAGTCAGAATTGAATTCGAATCCTGGCTCTACCACTGCCTACCAGTAGGACCTTGTGACACTTATTTAACCTCTGTGACTCAGTTTCCTTGTCTATAAAGTGGGGAAAAGAAAAGCATCTCTTACGGAATTATTTTGAGTTTAGGTTAAAATAATGATAATAATAATAATAATAATAATAATAATAATAATGCAGGGGCGCCTGGGTGGCTCAGTCGGTTAAGCGTCCGACTTCGGCTCAGTTCATGATCTTACGGTTCACGGGTTTGAGCCCCATGTCGGGCTCTGTGCTGACAGCTCAGATCAGAGCCTAGAGCCTGCTTTGGATTCTGAGTCTTCCCCTCTCTCTGCTTCTCCCCCACTCGTGCTCTCTCTCTCTCTCTCTCTTTCTCTCAAAAATAAATAAATGCAAAAAATAAAAAATAAAAAAAAAAAAAGTTGTCCGGATGTTGTAAATAGCGAGTGTGTTTTATGGCCAAAGAATTATTTGCATCTGTGGCGGTTCTGAGGTTTAATATTCTATATGCAGTTAGTTAAATACTTACCACTGAGGGCAGGAGTGAGGACAAGGTAACCAACAAAAAGCCAAAGTGAAGCTAATGTCCTTGGGGTTCCGGTCCCCAGCAAGGTGGAGGCTGGGGTGGCACGGAATCTAAGAGTCACGTTCCCTGTGCTCTGACGACACATCCACACGTCAAGACTGCATGGCCAATAGGCCTGGGTCTTGAGAAACAAATAGCTTCTTCTTTGTGCTTCTGTGTCTGTCTTAAGCAGAAATCTGTGCCTTTGGGAGAAAGCCAAGTTTGTGCTCCTCCAGGCAGGCTCTGACTAAGTGAATGAGGGGCTGAAGGTGTGGCAGGCCTCAGGAGAAAGAAAGGGCACTGATGTAAGGCTCTAAGAGACTGGCGGGTGCCATCTCCTGTAATGTCCTCTGAGGCAGATACTTATTAATCCTTCTTTATAGATGAGGAAACTGAAGTTAAATAATTTGCTAATGGTAACATAGCTAGGTAGGTGGGTAAGCTCAGGTGGAGAAGAAGAAAAGAGAGATCTTAGAATACATCTTATTCAAAAGCATTTGGTGAACATAAAAAAGTACTCAAGACTAAATCACACTAAATGGTACCAAGTGGACAGAGCCTGTTATAAATCAGTATGAGTCCAGAACGATCCCAACTTTACAAATGTATGTAAACAAATATACAGAAAAGGCTGACTGCTCCAAGGGGAAGTACAGCCAGTTGGCCAGCCCACCCATCCATCCACCCGTCCATCAGTCCACATCCATCTACCCATCCCTCCATCCACATCCATTCACCCAACCATCTGTCTACATCCACCCGCCAACCCATCCACCCATCTATCTATTCACAACTATCTACCCACCCATCCCCCATCCATCTAGAAATATAATCTATCCTAACTATCTTTCCTTATCTATTCTTCCTCTCCCTCTCTTTCTCTCTCTCTAGTTGCTGGTGCCTTAAACAGTTTTCTCCATGGCCATGGGAGCTGCAGAGAACCACCCTCAGACCTCCACCTGAGGAACGAGGCAGGCACTGACAGAGTTCTGCCCAGGGGCTACAGACCAGCAGCACAGTTTTCTCTTGGTTGGCCCTCCCACCATCATGGGGCCTGAACCAGTGACCCTAAATTCCCTAGAGCCAAACTCCTCCACACAAAGAGCAGCAACAAAGGGGAGCGACCATTCCTTTGTCACTCCTCAGCCCTGTGTGGCCACGACTGGTTGGGCCCAAGGCTTACCGGGCGCTTGGTGAGGTCCCAGTTGTGGATGATCCTGGCCGGAATCACCGAGGCATCGTCCTGGTGGCAGATGTCGCAGTAATAGAGGCCAGAGAAGGCACAAAGCTTGGGTCGTACAAACGAGAAGCCAATCTGCCGGGAGCAGCCTGGGGAGAGGGACGGCAGGAGAGTGAGCAGTGGCGGGGCCAGAGTCTGGGGACAACGCAGAAGCTCCTAGGCAGAAGGACCTGCTATTTAAGGAAGGGGCAGACATACAAGGAGGACACAAAGATCAAACAACCGTCACTCACATGCCCACCGCTGAGAAACAACCCCATTACTTAGTCTTTACGACAAAACACCATTAACAATTATTGCTGCCATTTTGCAGCCGAAGCAGTCGGTGCACAGAGAGGTCAGGAGACCTGCCCAGTCACAGGACGATTAAGTGGCAGAGCCGGTAATCGGATTTGGGTTGGGTTGGTGTTAGAGCCCACATCCTCTTCTACCTAGCTGCCTGTGTTCAGTGTTCCCACTGCTTGCTCACCAATGCCAACCTCCCGTAGGCCCACCCCTCCACTGGGGCCCAGAAACGGAAGCAACCGAGTCAGCGCCTCAGCAAGCAGGGTAGGAGCTGGGGACATGGGGCCGGCCGACAGGCAGGGAGTAGGTGGGGAGGCCAACCGGAGGCAGGACCGTCTGGACACTGCCTGGTGCCAGCTTGGAGTCAGACAGGCCGGACATCTCTGGACAGTGGTGCAGGGTCCGGCTTCAGCTCCTCTGCTGGAGGTCCCTCCACAGCGGCGGGCGGTGGGAGTCAGAGTGGGGCTCAGATCCTGAGCACATGCCTGCCTCCCACAGGGCCAGGGGAAAGAGGCCCTCTGGCCTTGGGACGAGAAGGGCTGGCTCTTCTGCCTAATAGCTGCCTCATCCTAACCTTCGTCGAGGTTTTACGAGGTTCCATTTCAGTATCTATAAAACTCAGCTGCTCCTTGCTCTCCTGTGGGGGTGATGACCAAGTTTAAATGAGATGAGGCTTTGAAAGTGCCCTGTGAACCATGAAATACAGCCAGATGCCGGCGGTGGGCATCCACCCGGCCACAAAGCCATGCCTGCAGCAGGAAGGAAGCCCAAGCCCCCAGATTCAGTCTCGGCCTGAGGGCTGGCGGGTGAGAGGCACAGTGAGAGCCGCCCCCTGCCAGCATTCACACCCACTGGGGGACCCTCCTCACCAGCCCTGGGGGGCCTGGCCTCCTCCACGAGCCCAACACCCACAGGCGGAAAGTTCAGAGCGTGAGTGTTAGGGGTTGGCGGGTGTGAGGAGGGAGTGAGCAGGGACTTGAAAATGTCTTCTGCAGGAAGAAAACCGCAGACCACTTCCTTCCAGATGCCCGAAGCAGACTTTCCCTCCGGTCCCACAGGCTCCAGCCAACAGGATGGTCCTCAAACCACCTGCAGCTGCGTCTCCTGCTAGGGCACCCTGCGGCAGGGCAAAGTCCTCACAGTCCCCCTGGAGAACCGAAGGTGATGGAAACAGGGGTCTGGGTCGGGGAGAAGAGCTAAAAATGGAACGTGAGCCATGGAATATCTCACAGCCTTGAAAAGCAATGGGGTGGAGAGGCCCTGCGGGGACACGGCCAGAGCGAGCCTCTAGGACCGTCAAGGTCCTCATCTGGCTTCACCACAGGACAGGTTATTGTTAGGACTAAGTTAAATAATCCAAATAAAGCAGCTGGCCCGGTGGTCCCACACAGAAGGATCAGACTTGAGGACAGTAATGATACGGCAGATGTACTGACGTAGAATAATATCCATGATACATTCCTCAGTAGAACAAAACCAAGTTGCAGAACAATATATACAGCTGTGCTGGCCCGTACGGTGGCCACAAGCCACAGGCGCCCATTTCAATTTAAATACCTTTAAGTTAAACTGAAAATTTGGTTCCTTAGTCACACTAGCCACATTTGAAGTCCTCAGGGGCCACAGATGGCTTGTAGTTACCATATTAGACAGCACAGATCTAGGATATTTTCACCATCGGAGAATGTTCTATTGCACAGCACTCAGTAGGATGAGCTGTGCACCCACAGGTCCCAACCCTCGGCAGGGCTGCTGGCCTCGGTGGGTGCTGGGGAGGAGCAGAGGCTACGTCTGCTGCAACATCCCAGGGGTGGCATGGGGACGCTCGTGGAGAGCCAGGACAGGGCAGAGAGCCTAAATCGGGAGCCCCACCCGAGGCAGAGTGAGGCGGGCAGGCTGGGGGTGGCGGGACAGCAAGGGGGCACCTGCACAGAAGCAGCCCTGGGAGTCGAGGCCTTTCTCCGTGGGGATGGCCACGAGGTACCGCAGCAGGAAGCCGTTCTCCCGCGTGGCGAACTTCAGCACCTCCTGACAGTTTTCGTCCAGACTCCCGCCCAGTGTCACCGCCTCCTCGGCCCTCTCCAAGTAGGACGCCAGGACCTTGCGCACCAGCTCCCTCCACAGGGCGGCCTCCTCAGCATTCCCGGCCTGCAGCTTCAGGACGGCCTTGGCCGTGATGATTTTGAAGAAGGATGGGCCCCCGAGGCTCGTGTCTGGCAGGATGTCTCGGATGGTCTCAACTCCGTGGCTGTCACTTAACATTTTCTCGTTGTTTCTCACTCGGAAGCACTTCAGAGACTCCAAGGATAGGGAAAAAATATAGGGCATCCAGGTCCTGTCCGTGTACAGGTACAGAAGGGATTCTTTAATAGCGTCTGGCTCGGGAACTTGGGCAGAGGACCAACAGAACTGTGTGCCCTGGAGAGTCTCGGGCTCAGTGGGTGGGTCCGGGTGGGAGGGGAGGCCACCCTGGGGGGCGTCTGGGGGGTCCTCGGGCTGCTCCGGGTACTGGATGTTCACCCACTCATCCTCCTGCTGGGGCCGGCACTTCTGTAGGGCCTCCCGCACCCGGTCCAGCCAGTCCTCGGCTTCGTCCTGGGAGGAGGCCCGCAGGGCCAGCAGCTTCCTGCCAGAGAAGACCAGCTCGAAGCGGCCGTCGCCGTGGGCTGGCCCCACGGCCTCGCATCGCAGCAGGGAGCAGTTCTCCACGCAGGTGCGTTCCTCGGTGTTCAGGTAGAGGCGGAACTCCAGAGGGGAGAGCTCGCAGAAGAGTTCCTTCCAGATGCCCATCGCCCCCCGCCGCTCCACGGTGCCCAGCTTCATGAGACCCCGGAATGGGTTGGACAGCCCTGGGGGCAGAAAGAGGCACTTTAGACGGCGGGCCAAGCCTCTACCTCCCGAGGCCCTGCAGCGGGTGGGGACAGGGGCTGCCGCGAGAACGCTTTAGGAGTGCCTTCGTCCCATCCGCACCCTCAGCTGTTGACCTTGTTCCTGAATTTTACTGAGAAAAAAAAAAAAAAAAAAGGACTAAAAAAATTACCTCCACAGAGCCCTCACTATGGCATCTGTACCCACACTCAGACTTCCCCCTTGTCACCGGGGATGAACTTCCGGCTCAGTCTGAGGCCTACTTCTCCGTCTGCACAGGGGACCCCTCCCCACTGCCCACTCAAGGACAGGGACGTCTCTCCAGCAGCCCCCCCCCCGCCCCCCACCGTGTCACTGCTTTGTCCCTTCCCTCCTGGCTCGTTCCCATCAGCACACAAACACGCTGTTATTTCTGCCATCTTTAAAAATAGCTTTCTTGATGGCACTCACATTTCTAATTACCACCCTGTTCCTCTGTCCCCTTTACAGAAAACCTCGAGGAGGTGTCACAACTGTCTCTGGTTCCCCTGCTCCCGTTCCATCTTGAATCTGCTCCAGTCAGGTTTTTGTCCCCTCCTTCCACTGAAACGGCACTTGGGAAGCCCCATGCCCTCCTTGTCACCAAATCCCAAGGCTAATCCTTGGTGCCAATCTGGCCTGACCCATCAGTATCTCAGGACACAGCTGAGACCCTCCTGCCCTCATGAGACACTTCCCTCACACGGCTGCTGAGGGGCCACTCTGGGTACTCCTCCGCCACGACGGGCCACTCTTCTGTCCCCCGGGCTCACTCCTCCGCCTCTCCCTGACATGTCAACATTGGAGCACCCCAGAGCTCAGTCCTGGGTCCCCTTCTCCATTGACACCCGCCTCCTACCTGATCGTGCCTACGCTCAGGGCTTTATGCCAACAGCTCCCCAGCGTTTATGTCCAGCCTGAACCTTGCCCTTGAACTTCAGGTTCAGATCTCCACCTGTGCCATGTATGGCTGATATCTAATAGGCATCTCAAAATTGACATGCCCGAAAATCAATTCCTGCCCCTCCCACTGCAAACTAGCTTTTCTCCCAACATCCCTCATCTCATAAATGGCAAACTGCATCCTTCGAGCTGCTTGGGCTAAAAACCTTTCCTTTCTGTCACACACATACACACGCAGCCCGTCAGCGAATTCTGCTGGCACATCCGGAACCCTCTGCTTCTCACCACCTCGACCGCTACCACACGGGCTCCGACGGCTGTCACCCCTGGCCTGGCTTGTGGCGAGAGCCTCCTGACTGGTCTCTCTCCCCTGAGGTCCTTCAACATACGAGCCAGGATGACTCCCCATTTAAAGGAAGTCAGATCACGTCCCTTTGCCCCAAACCCTGCAATGACTGCCATCTCCCTCGGAGGGAAAGCTAACGTCCCTTCTGTGGCCCGCGAGGCCCTCCGTCACTCCGCCCTCATCTCTAACTACCCCCTTCCCATCTCCTTGGTTTCCTGGGCACGTGCCCATGGCAGGATCTTTGCATCTGTTCCCCTGCTGGAGCCACACAGGTCGGCCCGTGCCTTCCTGCCTCTCTCCCTGCACATCTCCTCAAATGTCACCTTCTCTGTGAGGGCTTCCTTGGCCACCCATATGAAATAGTACGCTCCCCCCCGGCACTCCCCAAGTTCTCCACAGCAATTATTATCACCAGTCCATACTATACATTTACTTGTTAATTCCCTTCTTCCCTGCCTCTTGCACTAGGATATAAGAAGTCTGTGAAGACAGGGACGTTGCTTTGCTTCCTGCTGTGTCCCCAGCACCCAGAACAGCCTGGCACAGCACAGATACTTAATAAATACCCGCTGAATGAGCGTGTGCCTGGACACCACACACCCCTCTATGCTCCCTGGTTCCTAGGGCTCTGCCAGCAACTGGGGGGTCCAAAGGATGCACAGTTCTCTCTTCCGCAGCCTGAACTAGCCTTGGAGATTTCAGATAATTGTATAGGGTCTTCCTACCCTTCAGGGAACCTGACGGCCTAGGCATGAGGCACACTTTCTCTGGCATGGTTACACGGACTACAAGAAAAACCTAAAAGAAGCCAGTGTGGAGACCAGGGCTCTCCTGAGCTAGGAACCTGGCCGGAATCGTCTGCTGGGTCATGGCAAACAGAAAATGAAGTGAGAAAGAGACCGGCTCCAGGGCAGACTTTTCTGTTTGTGGGGGTTGTGGAGAAATTCGCTTATGGTTACTGAACGCTTTTTAGAATTGCACAGGGTGCGGAACTCGAGCTGGCCTCGTTGTAAACAGCGCACAGAGGACGGCTAACAGATGGCAGAGCTGATACACCCCCACCAGAGCTGTTAAACAAACCATCGAAGACAGAGGTCTCGGGAAGGGGCACTGAAACGCCTTCCGGAGGCAGGGTTTGCTCTGAGCTACAGGCAGAACCCAGAGTCGTGCATAGTCACACGACCTCGGGGGGGGGGGGGGGGAAGTTTCAGTATTTCAATATATGAAACAGGTTTGGGGGCATGATACTGTGGAGCTCTCATGAGAAAATATAGCACTTTTCCTGAAATGCTTCCCTGAATTACTCAGCAAGGGTGTTCCTGATTACATTTTGGGAAGAGGTTTTGCTCGTGAGAATACACTACCCAACCAGTAATGGAAAAGAGGGCTCTGGCACTGCTCTCCGAAAGGCACTGTCCCCGCGGCAAGGTCACTGGAACCCTGCGGTCACCTACCCATCTGCCTGCGGTGCACCACCCTGAAGTTCTGGTGCTCCTGGGCCGCCGCTGCCCTGCTTGGCCGGCCTCCTGGGGAAGGCACGCAGGCTTGGATTAAGGCCCCCGTGGAGTGGCTTTTCCTTGGCCCTTGAGAAAAGTGCCGGAGGAGCCCAGGCCTGGACTCCGGAGTCCCTCCGGAAGAAGCCACGGAGTGTTCTGAAGGGCTCTCTGTGGGCGGCTCCTGGGGAGGCCGGTAGAAGTCATCCTCTGAAATCCAGCTCCTGCTCTTCTAGTGGGAAGGGAGGGAAGACACAGGTGGTGGTTGAAGGTTTTTGTGTGTTTGTTTTGTTTTACAGACATCTTGATGGAGACACAATTCACCGATCATCAAAGGAACCATTTAGAGTGCACGACTGAATACTTTCAGTGTATTCACAGAGTTGTGCAACCAGCACCACGAAGTTCAGAACATTTTCATTCCTCCAGAAAGAAACCCCGTGCTCGGGAGCGGTCAGTTCCCATTTCCCCTCAACCGCTCCAGTTCTAGGCCACCACTAATCTACTTTCTGTTTCTAGAGATCTGTCCATTCTGTTTACATAAACAGAATCTTCATTTATGGTTTGTCTTTTTATTCATTTGTATGTATATTTATTTTGGGGTGTATGGGGGGGAGACAGCATGAGCAGGGGAGGGGGACAGACAGGCAGAGAAAGAGAGAGACAGAATCCTAAGCAGGCTCTACACTCAGTGTGGAGCCTGACGTGGGGCTCAGTCTCACGAACCTGGGATCACGACCGGAGCCAAAATCAAGAGTTGAACGCTCAACTGAGCCACCAAGGTGCCCCAATATAAAAGGAATCTTATAAATGTGGTCTTTGTGTCTGCCTTCTCTCTGAACATCAGGTTTTCTAGGTCCATCCATGTTGTGGCAGGCATCGGTATTTCTTTATTACTAACTAGTATTCCAAGGTATGGATGTAGCACATTTGGTCTGTCCGTTCATCAGCTGATGGGCATCTGGGTTGTCTCTGCTTTGGGGCAATTATGAATAATGCTGCCACGAACATTCACGTAACCATTTCTTTTTTTTTCTTTCTTTTTTTTTTTTTTTTTGTTGGGCAGACTGGAGGGCCTTTTATTCGCGAGGATCGGGGGTGGGGTCCTAGGTGTGGAGAGACAATATATACTGAGGAATGTCGGGGTCTCAGTGCATCCAAAACGTGGATTAGGGTGCTGGGGTCCTGGAACTTGGCGGGTCGGAGGACAGGTCAATAAATACCCAAACTGCCGAGGCGGGCGGAGCCTGCTGTGGCCCCCAGAGCTACATACGTGAGGAGGGCGCGCGAGTCCCCGAAAAAGCGGGGCTGGCGAAAGCAAAAGGTTCTCGAGAAGGCGGGCGGGGCTCGCACTAGACGTTCGCCGCGGGAAGAGAACATTCCCGGGATAGTAGGGCCTCATGCACAGGGATTTGTGGTCTGCGAGCCGATAGGCGGGGGGCGCGTGGAGGGTGAAAAACTGATGGCCGAGCCCTGGCCCTGCTGTCTCCTCTAGATCGCAGTTTGCCCATCCACGGCGGGGCCTCAGCCAGGCCGGAGTTAGTAGGTGGTTGGTCTGCCATTCTCCCCAGCAGCAACTGCAGCATTCCTGGTTGCAAGCCTCCATGGAGCCCCCTGCTCCTCCCTCCCCGGCCGCCAGGGGGCGGGCCCGGATCGCAGGGCTGGAGCTCAGCCGGAGACCCACGCTGGGAGGCGGTGTGAACGGGGAGGCGGTAGGAATGGCTTCTGCGCCGTGCTCAGGTCACCCAACCCTCCAGCTTGGGGTCCTAGGGTTCAGGGGGCGAAGGCGGCTCCCGGGTGGCGCCAGACCGGGGCGAGATGGTGGGCGCAGGCCACCAACCCTGTGCAGCCCAAGGCGGCGGCAGCAGCCAGAGCAACGGCGAACAGGAGCAGGGAACGCGCCTCCGATAGGTCAGGCTGGCAGGGAGCAGCAGGTGGCGGCGGTGCATGGGGCCTGGCCCCACCAGCGGGCCTTGGCCCAGAGCCACGGCCGGGGGGCCATATGGGAAGGTGCATCCGTGGCCCGGGGACTGGGGACCCCCGTGACAGCTGCGTCTCCCCCGGCCTGCAGCAGCTCCATCCGCTCCTGCAGCTGCCGCACGCACGCCTCCACGTCTCGGTTCCGGGCCTCGGCCTCACGGAGCTGACCAACTTGACCATGGCCCTCCCCTCTTCTCCAGTCCCTGGGCGTCCTCAGGAGAAGGCCTGCCTCACCAAAAGGCCCTGTTTGGTTTGTCTCTGTCTCCACGTAACCATTTCTGTGTGGACCTATGTTTTCCGTTCCGTTGGGTACATGTCTATGAGTGCAACTGATGGGCCATTCGGTAACTATGTCTAACTTTCTGAGGAATTTCCAAACTCTTTCCCTAAGTGACTACACCATTTTACATTCCCACCACATATGGGGATTCCAATTTCTCCACATCCTTTCCAACGTTTTTATTATCTGTTTGATTATAGCCATCCTCACGTGTGTGAAGTACCGTCTTGTGGTTTGGGTTTGCAATTTCCCCAGTGTCTAAGGACAATGACACCGAGCATCTTTTCACGTGCTCAGTGGACACCAGTAGATCTTCTTTGGAGAAATGTCTATTCGAATTCTTTGCCTATTAAAAAAAATTTTTTAATGTTTATTTATTTTTGAGAGAGACAGCGGGGGGGGGGGGGGGGCAGAGAGAGAGAGGGAGACACAGAATCGGAAGCAGGCTCCGGGCTCTAAGCCGTCAGCACAGAGCCCGACGTGGGGCTCGAATTCACGAACCATGATCTGAACCGAAGTCGGAGGCTTCACCGACTGAGCCACCCCACCCAGGCTCCCCTAAGTCTCCAACTGATTTTGAGTTAATTCTTGTGTATGGTGTGAGGAAGGGGTCTACCTTTATTTTGTCGCAGGTGGACATCCCATCATCCCAGCACCAGTCACTAGTGCCCAGCGACTACAGTTTGTCAGCCCTGCTTATAGGGTTTGAGATGAGGGAGGCATGGGTGAGCAGGACCCAGGACCCCTTCTGTTGCTGAGACTGAAGCTGCTCACCAGTGGGAGAAGTGGGGTGGGTCTGGGGTCACAGAATTGTGGGAAGGGATTTTAGCTTCCCCCCTCCCCCATTTCAAGCACTCCCTGCCTTTCTGTGCCTAAGCATGGATGAGCAGAGTCAAGAAGAAAGCTGGCTGGACTGCCCTAAGTGGCTGTCTACACAGAGGAAGTGACTCACACGAGAGGTGGGTCCAGCCCAGCTATTTTGTTAAGTGTCACCAGCCTCACCCTGAAGTTGCTATTTCCACCCCCTAAATGAGACTGCCCTCTCTGCTCCCGTAGACGCGGAAGGGGAGTAAGGCTTGGGCTGCCCTAGAGGGATTGGTTTGCACAGTTTAATCCATTCAGATGCTTTCTGGCACCTTAAGCCAAGAGTGGAGAACTCTGAGTCGGGAGTATCGGGGCCTCAGGGCTGGGCTCCAGGGCTCCCTCTGAAAACCCTCGGAATTAGCAGGTGCTTCCTTCAGTCAGTGACAGGACAATGTGTCAATCAGGGTGGCTACTTGGGAAGCATTTGCAACACAAGATTCTGAACAAAGCCTGCCTGGGCCATAGAGACCCAGGGGAGCTCCCCGAGGAAAATGGGCAGGAGCCCCACAGAGCCTGGCACACACACCTGGGAAGTCCTGCGGCCTCCCAGCTCACTATTCCTTAAGACTCAGCTCAGGGGCCGTCCATCACCTCCTCTGGGAAGCTTTCCTGACTATTTCCCAGCCTACACTCCTCCCGCTGCCTAGCTGGGTCAGGGACTCCTCGGGGCTCCCACGGCATTCTTTGCCCACCCCACCCAGCACCTACCAAGCTGTATGCAATGGCCACTCTTCTTTCTGCCTGGCACAGAGTTATCACAGGTGAGGGAATAATTCTTGAGTATCAAACGTCTTTGGCATAAAATAACAAGGCTGGGGCAAGGGGACTGGAAGGAAGGAGACAAATGTGAATTGTGAGGTGATAGAAGTTCACTGGTGAGGGCTCCTCTCTCCAAGGAGGTGAGGGAGACGATCGGGAAGTGTTCAGACTCGGTCCAGCGGCCACAGGTCAGCCCCCAGGAAATGATACTCCAGGAAACATCTTTTGTTCTCTTAGACAACAGACAAAACCAGTGGGAACACTGGGTCCTTGGAGCTACTGCACACAGGCCTGGACGGAGCTCTGTAGCTGTGCCCCAGCCAGGGCCCCCGGTCACCAAGCGGAGTGTGGGGGGAGCACCCCACTGTTCCCCCTCCCCCTTCCTACCACCTACCTTCCTACCTTCTGCTCATTCAAGCCCCCACATCTGGCCAGTTCCCTGCCGCTCTAACGGTGGAGGAAACCGCCACAGACCACGGGTCAAAGCCATGGCAGCACCTGCCACGAGGGGCCCGAGACAGAGGAATGCCACTTTCACTGGGTGAAGTCTTAGAATCCAGACTGTCCTCTGGAGTGCAACTGAGAAATCCGTTCACAGCCCCCCGGAGTCCACAAATAGAAGTCCCCTTAGCTCCCCCACTCCCGGCCCCTTTCCTTCCTGGCACTTGTCACCAGTGTAATTATGATGTGGGTAATGACTTGCCTGATCCAGTGTCTGTCCCCAAGGAGCAGGGCCCTTGTCCGTCCTGTTCCATCACCGTACCAAGTATGGTGCTTGGCCCAGAGCAGGGCCTCTGTGGTGAATGAATTTAAAATAATGGTTTTTGTTTCTTTTTTAAAGAAAGACTGAATGGCTCTCATGGTTATACGACTTGACAGTCAGAACCCTCTACTCACCCCCCCCACCCCCACCCCACGCCACCAAAGTGTCAAATAAATGGCAGTGACTAAGTGACAGAAGCACAGGAAAATGAGACTCACAGGGGTGACACGCGGGGTGGAGCCGGGGGTCCACCAGGTGGGCTGCACGGGAGTGCCCAGCGACTATCTACTTAGGGGAGGGATGAGTGGGTCCTGTGGGCTCTCAGCCACCTGAGTCCCCTGAGGCCTGCGGGGAGGCGGAGCCCGCCCTGGTCAGACCCACCAGCCCAGCCCATGCACTTGGCGGCCTACTTCTCAGCGTAAACTCCCAAGCTGGCATCTCGAGAGTCTCTGAGAGTTCGAGAGCCGTTAATTACGCCTGCACTCACCCAGGTACGGTGTGCAGAGCTGACCTTACAGAAGGGAACAGACATGCTCTTCCGTATCACGGAGCCGATATTCGAGTCCAGAGGCAGGAAATCAAGTGAAGCAGGCAAATGGGAAAGGGAGTCACTGGGGACGGTGCTTTTGGGACAGGGTGCTGGGGGAAGGCGGAGACAAGGGTGAGGAAAAGGGGCGAGCTGGGAAAGGGTCCGGGCAGATGGAATGGCAAATGGAAACGCCTGGGGCTGAAAGGAGCCTGCGGTGGCAGAAGCTGCCGGAGGCCAGAGGAGCAACGCCCGGTGAGCCGAGGAGCTTGGGTGACAAGTTAAGCTGCCCTGTCCCATCAGCTCTGGGACCCTGGCAAGACAGGATGTCGGAGCTGAGACACAACACGAGTCAGGTCTTGGACGGGAGTGAACTCAGCTTGGTCAACGCCACTCTGTGGCATCCTACTAGGGCGCGCAGCCCCAGACCCTAGGGGTAGCCCCCTGCTTCCAGCTCAAGCCAGGGGCTGTGGAGTCGTTCTTCTTTACCCTTCAGGGTGTTGACAGTTGTCGGCTCAAAACCTTCAGAGTCCTCTGACATTCTGGGCCCTGAAGACTCTTCAGGATAGTAAAAAATGGAGACTGTGACCTCACTTATACAGCTACATGGCTTATACAGTCACATTCAGTCAGTGGTGCTAGTCGGTCCGATATCTGTATGGACAAAACGTGACTTTTGACTCTTACCTCACACCATACACAAAACTCAGTCCCAAGTGGATCATAAATCTAATTGCAAAAGGTAAAACAACAAAGCTTCTAGATGAAAATACAGGGGTCTTCACAGCTTTGGGTAGAGATCTTAAAAATAGACACAAAATACGTAAACCACAAACAGAGAGGCCAATAAATTGAAGAGCATTAAAACCAAGAATTTCTGCTCCACGAAAAATACCATTAAGAGATTTAAAACACAAGCCATAGGGGCACCTGGGTGGCTCAATCAGTTAAGCATCCAACTCTTGATTTCGGCTCAGGTCATGATCTCACAGTTTGTGAGTTCAAGCCCCAAGTCAGGCTTTGCACTGACAGTGTGGAGACTGCTTGGGATTCTCTCTCTTTCCCTCTCTTTTTCTTTTGTTTTTTTAATGTTTATTTATTTTTGAGAGAGAGACAGAGACAGAGTGCAAGTGGGCAAGGGGCAGAGAGAGAGAGATGGAGACACAGAATCCAAAGCAGGCTCCAGGCTCCAAGCTGTCAGCACAGAGCCCGGCGCACGGCTTGAACTCGTGAACCGCGAGATCATGACCTGAGCTTAGCCGACTGAGCCACCCAGGCATTCCTCTCTCCCTCTTTTTCTGCACGCGCATGAGCGTACACACTCTCTCTCAAAATAAATAAATAAACGTTAAAAAAACAGGCAAGCCATAGACTTGAAGAAACGTTTGCTATATGTATATGCGACATATTTTTTTCTCTAATAAAAGACATATCCATAATATGTAAAGAGCCTCTACCAATGAATCAGGAAATACACACAACTCAATTTAAGAATGAAGCAATGACTTAGAGACTTCCAACAGCCAATAAGCAAACGAAAAGGTATCAAGATCGTTAGTCATCAGGGAAATGCAAATTAAAACCACAGTGAGGTCCCACTGCACACCTATTAGAGTGGCCGAAATGAAAAAGACTGATGACCCACTGGCTAGGATAAAGAGCAATGAAAATGCTCACATATTGCCAATGTGAGTACAAGTCAATGCAAGCACTGTTAGAAAACTGCTTGGCAGTATGCACTAAAGGTAAACATACGCCTTCCCAATGACTGGGCGATTCCGCTCCTAGATATAAACCCCCAGAAAAGAGTGCAGAGGGGTTCACAGAAATACAAATGTAAGAACGTTCACATCAGCTTTCATCATAATAGCCCAAACCTGGAAACAACCCAAATGTCTGTTAGCAGGAGAATGGATAGATGCACTGTGATATACTCTTACAATGGAATGCTACAGAACAATGGAAAAGAACAAACTATAGCCTCATGCTATATGCACAGGTGAACCACACAGACATAATGCTCAGTGAAAGAAGCAAAAGAGTATGCATTGTACAGTTCCTTCCATACGAATGAAGTCGAACAATAGGAGAAATTAATCTACGGTGCTAGAAGTCAGAATAGAGGCTTCCTTTAGAGGGGAACAATGGGACAAGGCATGAGAGAGCCTTCTGGTGGGCTGGAAGTGTTCTATGTTTCCATCTGGAGGGTGGCCATAGAGGGTACATCGTATATAAGTACTCACTGAGATGTGTACTAAAGATCACTTTACAGCATTCCTCGAAAACGTTCTAAAGGGGGAAATAATAGTCTTTTTTTCTGGTAAATTTTTAAAAATCTTTATTTTTGAGAGAGAGAGAGAGAGCGCGCGCAGGGGAGGGGCAGACAGAAAGGGAGACACAAGAATCGGAAGCAGGCTCCAGGCTCTGAGCCGTCAGCACAGAGCCCGACGCGGGGCTCGAACTCACGAACCACAGATCACGACCTGAGCTGAAGTCGGACGCTTAACCGACTGAGCCACCCAGGCGCCCGGAAATAATAGTCTTTTGAACAAATGGTGCTGGTACCACTGTACATCAATATGCAAAAGAATCGAGCTGGGCCTCGTCCTTATACCATATACAAAAGTCAACTCAAAATGGATCATAGATCTCAATGTAAGAGCTAAAACTATAAAATTTTTAGAAGAACGCATCAATCTTTGTGACCTTGGGCTAGGAAACGGGTATACACGGGACACCAAAAGCACAAATGGCGAAAGAAAAAAATAGGTAGACTGGACTCTATCAACATTGAAAACGTTTATGCTGTAAATGTTACCACCAAGAAAGTGAAACGACAACTCACAGGATGGGAGGAAACAGTTGCTAATTATGTATTTAATAAGGGTATACAACCCAGAATATATAAAGAACTATTATAATTCAATAATAAAAAGACAAATAATCCCATTTTAAAATGGGCCAAGGGGTACCTGGGTAGCTCAGTGGGTTCAGCATCTGACTCTTGGTTTTGGCTCAGGTTGTGACCTCACGTTTCGTGAGTTCAAGCCCTGCATCGGGCTCTGTGCTAGCGGCAAGGAGCCTGCTTGGGACTCTCTCTCCTTCTCTCTCTGCCCCTCCCCTACTCATGCCCGCACTCCCACAAAATAAATAAGTGAAAAATAAACAAAATAAAATAAAAATGGGCCAAGGTTCTGAATAGACATTCCTCCAACGTAGATCTACAAATGGCCAAAAGTCACACAAACAAGATGATGCTTGACATCATTAGTCATTAAAGAAACGCAAATCAAAACCGTAAGTAGATACTGCTCCTGCCGCCTGCTAGCTATAATGACAATTTTTAAAAAGACAGTAAGAACTGTTGGTGAGGATGGAATACATTGCTGGTGGGAATATAAAATGGGGCCGCTGCTTAGGAAAACAGTTTGGTAGTTCCTCAGAAGGTTAAATATAGAGTTACCATGTGACCCAGAGATTTTGCTGCTGGGTATACATCCAAGACAATCAAAAATATACCCACACAAAAACTTGTACATGAATGTTCATGGCTGTGTTATTTATATTAGCCAAAAAAATGGGGGGAAAAAAACAAAAGTCTATCCACTGATGAAGGACAAAATAAAATGTGACGGGTTCATACAAAGGAATCTACAATGAATTATTACTCCCTGAAGCACAGATCAGGCTCCAACAACGATGAATCCTGAAAACAGTATGTTAATTGGAAGAAGCCAGTCACCAAAGGCTGCATATTACAGGATTCCATTTCTGTGAAATGTCCAGAATAGCAAATCTATAGACAAAGGAAATAAGTAGTTGCCAGGGGATGAGGGGAGTGAGGCGGGAGGAGGAGGATGGGACGTCACTGCTAATGGTAAGGGATTTCTTTTCTTTTCTTTCTAAATGTTTTTGTTTATTTTTTGAGAGAGAGATAGAGACAGAGCATCAGCAGGGGAGGAGCAGAGAGAGAGGGAGTCTGAAGCATGCTCCAGGCTCTGAGCTGTCAGCACAGAGCCCGACATGGGGCTCGAACTTGTGAACCACAGATCATGACCTGAGCTGAAGTCAGACCCTCAAACGACTGAGCCACCCAGGCATCCCAAGGGATTTCTTTTATGGGGGATGAAAATATTTTCAAATTCGATTGTAGTGATGGCTGCACAACCTTGTGAATATACGAAAAAAAATGGAATTATACACTTTAATTAGGTGAATTGTATGGTATATGAGTTATATCTCAATAAAGCTATTTAAAAGTGTGTGTGTGTGTGTGTGTGTGTGTGCGCGCGCGCGCGCGAGCGCGTGTCCTAATCTATTTCACGGCCTTGGCCCCATCCTGAGTTACAGGATCTGGAAGCTACCGGATGAGAGATATGCACGGATGGAGCTGAAAAAGCAAGACTATATCCTAACGTGACCCCAGACAACAGCTGGGATAAACCTGGGGTTCTGTATGTCTGCATGCACACGTGCATACAACTTCCTACCCTGGCTATTCATCCTAAAGGACAAATGTGAAATGGCAAAGAGCTCAGGTCCACAGCTTTGACAACCGCTTCACTGGGCCGATGGTTCTCAAGCCTCTGACCCATGGCTCTGTGCAGGAGATTCCCAGGGCTGGCTTCCCTCGGGGTTATCAACAAAGGAGACCGGCCCATTCTAGAGCTGCACTGCCCAACAGAAACAGAATTCCAGCCACATGTATCATTTTAAATGTTTTACTAGCCACGTTTTTAAAATGTAAAAAGAGGGGCGCCTGGGTGGCGCAGTCAGTTAGGTGTCCGACTTCAGCCAGGTCACGATCTCGCGGTCCGGGAGTTCGAGCCCCGCGTCGGGCTCTGGGCTGATGGCTCAGAGCCTGGAGCCTGTTTCCGATTCTGTGTCTCCCTCTCTCTCTGCCCCTCCCCCGTTCATGCTCTGTCTCTCTCTGTCCCAAAAATAAGTAAGTGTTGAAAAAAAATTAAAAAAAAAATGTAAAAAGAAACACGTGTAATTAACTTTTATATTTAACCCAACATCAAACATATTTTCATTGTAACACATAATCGATAAATGATTGAGTATTTCACCTTCTTTTTTTTTCAGACGAAGCCTTCAAGATCCAGTGTTTATTTCACAGAGCTTATCTCAGTTTGAGCTAACCACATTTTACACGCTCATTCAACAGCCACGTGTGGCTAGTGGTTACCATAGGGGATGGTGCAGTTCTAACCTGGCTCATATTGCAAGATGAGTATTCTCAAAGTCTGGTATTTTAGCAAATCTGAATTTAATAATAACAAGAGCTGAGGAGGAAACCAAGGCTCAGTGAGGCAAAGGGCCTCGCCCGAGGCCTTGAGCTGATAAGTGGCAGTGGTTATGCGCAGGGTCTATGATCAGATGAGAATTATCTTCTCTACGGGGTCAATGTGAGAGGACAAGAGAGACCCATGGGAAGGGACTGGCACCGTGCCTGGCTCACGTCCGCCGTGACAGATATGAGGGGCTAATGGAGACAAGGCAGAGACCACTCGGGGTGGCTAGCTGGGGAGACCCTGCACCAGCTCTGAGACATTTCCCCAAGACCTCTCCCCGAAAAGCTTGTATCACTCACCGGGCTGGTGGGTGAGGACACCCCAAGGCTCCGTGCAGCTCCGTCATCCTCCACAGACTTCTGCTGGCCGCTCCCCGGGCTGAATGCTCTGGCCGCCGCCTCTCCCACGGGACTGGAAGGCCTCTGGTCTAAAATGCTCACCGAGGGGACAGCTTTGGCAGTGCCCAACTGCAGCAAGCCCAGGGTGCCAGGTGCCTGGGGAGGCGGCTCCTGCTTGCGGTCCCCATCTTGAGTCCCAGAGGATGCTTGGGGCGGGAGGGGCTCTGCGGGCACATCAAAAGGGATGCTGGCCTCCAGGCCGGGGAGGGGGAGTGAGGCCCGCCCCGTGGGAATCTCCATTTCTCCACTCAGTCCGCTCAGTCCATTGGTTGGCACAGAGTTTACCTGGGCTTTGCTGAATTCCGACAATACCCTGGAAGTTTTTAAACAGAGAAACCTGTGTGACAAGCTGTCAGCTAGAATGCCCAAGGCTATTGGGACGGCGGTAAGAAGGCAAAACTGCTGTCTGGGGATTTCCAAAACAAAACATCCTCGTCATCCACCCACCGTGCTCCTCTGCTTACACACAAGCCTTCCTCTGACACGCCTCACAAAGTTTCTCCCCAGCTGGGACTGAGGTAGAGTGGGCGGCCAAGGGAACTGCGGGGCCCGGGATCTCCGGTGCAAGCGCTGGTCCACCAGAGCTGGGCCGTATGTGGGGTCCCAGATGCCTCCTGTTCCCAGGACCTGCTGCCGGAGATCAGTGTACACGGGGTGCAGGAGTGTGCACGCAAGTATACATGGGGTGTGCACCTGCTCACTCTTCCAATGGTACTGCCTCTTCCTGCCCTTCAGTGGTGCTTCAGGGACTACAGGGAGCCAGTGTTACTGTCTTTACATACACACACACACACACGCACGCACATGAAAACTACTCTGGGCCTTCTAAAATGTGCACTGGCTAGTGGCTGCTCCCCTTCTCCTGAGGCTTCTGAGAATCCACATTCTGTTTCTGAACTAGAACTATTTGCTGTCTCCTCCTTTGTTTATGAACCAATAGAGTATGTCACGGGCGAATACAGATTCCTACAACAACAAAGCTACCCGGGGCCCAAGAGATTGCCCATATCTGCCCTAATGGTTTACACTGGGTCAGAAGACGTGCCAAACTCCCCTTAATGTGGGCTCATTTCCATAAGGATTTTAGAACTCAAGTTTCTACCTTAATGTCTTCTGGCTGAGCTGTGTGCTCTTATCTACATCATAACCCCAAACAACATTTCAAGACATGCTAGTCAAACATTGGTGAACAACCCATACATTTATGGGCAACTGATCTGCAGCCCAAGACATTTCAGTGGGGAAAGAATAGTCTTTTCAACAAATGGTGCTGGGATAAGCGAACAGTCCCATGCAAAAGAAGAAAGTTGGACCCCTACCTCATACCATATAAACAATGAACTCAAAATGGATCAAAGACCTAAAAGTAAGAGCTAAAACTATAAAACTCTTAGAAGGAAACAGGTATACATCTTTGGATCAGGCAATGGTTTCTTATATGACAGCCAACAAATAAGTAAACAATAAAAAATAGGTACGCTGGACTTTATCAACACTAAAAGCTTTTGGGCTTCAAAAGGATACTATCAAGAAAGTAAAAAGATAACCCATAGAACAGGAAAAAAATCTGCATATCTTATATCCAAGGATTATCACATATCTGATAAGGGTCTAGTATCCAGAATATAGAGAGCTCTTACAATTCAATAATATTAGAACAAATAATCTGACTGAAAAATGGGCAAAGGTTTACAGAGACACTTCTCTAAAGGTATACAAATGGAAAGTACATGAAAAGATGCTCGATATCATTAGACGGGAGTGAAATACAAATCAAAACCGTAATAAGATACTACTTTATGCCTACCAAGATGCCTATAATAAAAAAGAGAGAGGGGCACCTGGGTGGTTCAATCAGTTAAGCATCCGACTTCGGCTCAGGTCATGATCTCACGGTTCGTGGGTTCGAGCCCTGTGTCGGGCTCTGTGCCGACAGCTTGGAGCCTGGAGACTGCTTCAGATTCTGTGTCTCCCTCTCTTTCTGCCTCTCCCCAACTCATGCTCTGTCTCTCTCTCTCTCTCTGTCTCTCTCTAAAATAAGAAACATTAAAAATTTTTTAAAAATTAAAAAGACAGAGAATAACAAGTGTTGGCAAAGGTGTAGAGAAAATGGAACTCCTACACGCTGCTGGCGGAAATGTGAAGTGGTGCAGCCTCTGTGGAGAACAGTTTGGTAGTTCCTTAAAAGTTAAACATAGAGTTACCATATGAGTCAGCAATTCAACTCATGGGTATATACCCAAGAGAATGAAAAGACAATGTCTGCACAAAAACCTGTACACGAGTGTTCACAGCAATATTATTCACAGTAGCCAAAAAGTAGGAATAGAACAAATGTCCACTAACTGAAAAGATAAAACAAATTGTGGTGTATTCACACAATGGAATATGATTCAGCCATGACCCATGCTACAACACGGATGAACCCTGAAAACCTACTAAGTGAAGGAAGGAGGTCACAAAAAGCCACATAGTGTATGATTCCGTTGGTATTAAATGTCCAGAATAGGTAAATCCATAGCTAGTGGGTAAGGGGTTTCCTTAAAGGGTGATGTTGGTTGGCTTTGGTTGGCACACTGCTGTGGCCCCACAATAGGTTCCTAAAGTTCACGGACTTCATTCCTTTACCCGTAAAACCGGCACGGTAACAGCACCCACCTATGACTGTGTTCAAGGCTGAATGAGATCATATAGGTAAAATGCTTATAGAGTGTCTGGCACAAAGTAAGTACTCAATAAACATTAACCTCAATTTGTCATTGGTTGTTCTTATCGCCACTGGCAAGACTGCTTAGCCTCTACACACATGGCTATAAAAATGTAAGGAAAGAGAATTACGGAAAGATTCACCAGCATTACCGAAATGGTTATCAATTATAAATGACCCCTCGTCTGTAAGACACATTTTAATGATGGAGTGGACTGGGTGTGGGAATAAAGAAACACCACCCGACAGCAAGAAGCTTGTGTGATAAATTAGAGTTTCCACCAAATCAACACCACGGTCAGGATGAAATCAAGTTCACAGGAGTCTCACCAGGATCAGAGCTGGTCGGCAGGACCCAGAGAGAATAAGAGACATGCACATCAAGTGGGAAAAAGTGCTAGAGATGAGGTTTTGAAGGAAAAGTGAAAGAAAGAGAATTTTCAAAACTTTTGAAGAAAATGCAACCAACATAGGGCTGAAACGGTGACACCGCTCCGGTCCTTCCACTTCTGTCCAGCTCAGGGCAGCGTTTTTCAAAAACTGCCTGTTGAAAAATTCTAGAAGTTTGTGCTTTCATTTAGAAGACAGTCTGGAAACATATACGTATTATACACATACGTATATTGCGCGTACACAGAGGCGTAGGTGTGGAATAAAAGCATGGGCTGGAGAATCGGCATGACCACCCCATAAAGTGCCCCCGCCAAGCGATTCTGAGCCTGCGCTTTTCCTGAGCGCGTGGACTAGCGCGTTGGGGTCCACGGCACCACCTGGCGGTCAGGGGTGCTCATGAAAGTACAGGAGGGGGCCGCATGTGCGAAGAATCATTTCCCCCAAGAGAAGGCCTCATGATAACGACCTCTGACAAATATCACCAAGCACAGATCTGCAGCCGTGTATACACAGACAAGTAGCGCGAGAACTGACATCACGGGGACCCCCAGTAGTAAAATGATGATGACACCGCCTATGGAGCACTCACCCTGTGATTGGCACTGCTCTAAGCGCTTTGCATACCTTAACTCACTTCCTAGCATTCTTATCCCCGTCTTGCAGATGAGGACATCAAGGTCAGAAAGGTTGAGTATCTTGCCCGGGGTCGCAAAGCTGGTTAATGGAAGACTCCAGCAGTCTGGCTCCTGAGTCCACACTCCTAACCACCGGCCCCTAGCTGTGCTTCTCAGCGATCACTGTAATTCAGACCCAACCAACACAAAAGAAGCTATTCAGGCCATCAATCCTCTATTCACAAAGCAAACTGCAGTTTGGTTTCCAGAAAACATTAAGTTAATACATTTCCTTGGAATGTTACATCTTTTGTACTTTATGTTTAACTTGTAGATGATTTTAAAAAACTTTTTTTAACATTTATTTTGATAGAACGCCTGTTCTCTCTCTCTCTCAAAATAAATCAACTTTAAAAAATCCACGTAAACAAATATTTAAGTAATATGACAAAAATAAGCGAACTCTTAACTGCTGATGTGACTCTTCACCCTCAGACACACCCTCTAAGAGCTGGTGTGTGTGGACGTGCGAAGATAACTTCAAGCCCAGCACTCAGAGTGACGGTGCTGGATGTGTGTTTGTGCATCTGTGTGCTCTGTGTTTGCTGGTTCCGCACGCCACTGCCCCGCGCTGGTCTGTACATCCTGACCCTCTTCCCTTGACTTCTCCCACAATGCCCAGGATGACGCTTCCCACACAGGGTGGACGGTCACTGATTCAACGGCCTTAAGCTGGAATTTTCCAATCACAAGACTCACGAAAGATAAAAGCAGGGCACATGACAGACAGAGGGCCGGCGGGCTGGCCTGTGGGAGGAGGAGACACAAGGAAGGGTTCAGACAGGTGAGTGAACTTAAGTCACGCCATGGGCCCAGCCGATAGAGCGGGGATTGCTCCCTTCCAGGATGTTCTACCTAAATTCTTGTTTGATGTTTGAAAGTTCTAGCTAATGTGCTCTGTTGCTCAGAAGCTGCTTCAGCCGTAATTCGCCCCCAGGCATCTGATCTGATTCTCAGCCAGAGAATCCCTATGAGGGAGCCTCCACTTTACAGATGAAGAAACAACCTCACAGAGCCAACGCTTGGCCTGCCGTTACTGGACTTGTGACTGGTAGAACAGGGCTTGAGGCCGGATCCTGCTACAAGCCAGTCCGTACCGGCACCCAATCTGGTGTTCTTCCCACAGCAGCTGGGAAACCTGTAAAGACTTGAATGAACCAAGAAGGTAGGGGCACACAGGAGTAGAAAAGAAGATCCTAGACACTGGCTGAGGGAACATGGGTCTGGCTGAAGGAAGCGCTTAATAAAAGTTTACCATTTTCGGGGCGCCTGGGTGGCTCAGTCAGTTAAGCGTCCGACTCTTGATTTTGGCTCGGGTCATGATCTCACAGTTCCTGGGATCAAGCTCTGCATCACGCTCTGCACTGACAGCAAGGGGCCTGCTTGGGATTCTCTCTCTCCCCCTCTCTCTCCCTGCCCTTCCCCAACTCATGCTCGCTTGCTCTCTCTCTCTCTCTCTCTCTCTCTCTCTCTCAAAACAAATAAATAAACTTGAAAAAAAAGTTTATCATGTTCTACCTATTAGATGAGCAAATATCCAAAAGTTTGATAATACCTTCTGCCTACAAGGCCGAGAGGGCACAGGTACATTCCTGACAGAGTGTAAACAGGCGGTTATCTATGAAAATTGTAGATTCATTTATCCTTTGCCTCAGCAATTCTGTTTCTGGGACTTTACTGAACAGAGATAGTTGCATAGACTTAAAAGATCACATACACACGGTTATTTATAGAAAGAGTGAACTCCAGTGTCCAGTAAATACAGGGCTGGCCAAATAAACTAAGGTAGATTCATACAATGGAAACACATGTCACAGGGGAAAAAAAAAAAAAAACTGAAGAAACTGATATGAAGCTCCAAAACAAAAATTCTGATCTCTTCTGAGACAAGGTATCAAACAGTATATTTATAATAGCTTTGTGGGGATGGGGCAGAGATAAGAAATATAAAAGACATTTAAAGAGTCTTTTCATATCTGTTAGATGCATTTAGAAACATCAGAAAAAGACATGTAAAGGGGGTGCCTGGGTGGCTCGGTCAGTTAAATGTCTGACTTCAGCCTAGCTCATGATCTCACAGTTCGTGAGTTCGAGCCCCACGTTGGGCTCTCTGCTGTCAGCACAGAATCTGCTTCAGATCCTCCGTCCCCCTTTCTCACTGCCCCTCACCTGCTCATTCTCTCAAAAATAAATAAACTTTAAAAAAAAGAAAAAGAAAGATGTAAGGAATTAATAATTATGGTTACAAAGGTGGAAAAGACGTTTCACTGTAGGTAGACTTTTTTTTCTTACCATAAAAATAAATCTATTAAAAAACGAATGTTTCAAAAGGGCCTGAACGAAGAAGGCTCTGCTGTGGTGAGCATGGTTAACATAGAGAGATGGTGACTCACTACGTTGTACACCTGAGACTAATATAACACCGTGCGTCAACAATACTCAAATAGAAAAAAGTTCTTTTAAAGAGATAGCTCTGCCCAGGGTCCCTTCTCTAGTCAAGTTCATTGCTCCCTGTGCTCTTCCTCCACTCACTTGCTTGGCCCCTTTTGTGCACCACCTCCTCCAGGCCTCATTCAGGGTCTGTGTCCTTCAGAGGCCTTCTGGGAGGTCGCAGCGGAGCACCCTGACGCGCTGGGCTTCACTGCGTCTTTTGGAAGTCGTACATCTAACTCCGAACCGTTAGTTTCCGCCCTAGAGGCAATAATATTTTACACGAAGCCTCAGACAAATTAGGTAACTTGTCGAAGATCAGCCAGGGGCAGAGCCGGAGCCTGATTCAGCTCTGAGCCCTCCCTGAATCCATTCTCCTCGCTGCCCCATGTTGCCTCCAGTTATAAGTCCCGGCAACTCCAGTCCCTGAGGAAGAGCCACGGTCCTCTTTTCCTTTATGCCCTTAGAGAGCTCAATGCTCAGTGACAGTCAATCACATGCCATAGGAAGGGAGAGAAAGAGGAAGAGGAGAAGGAAGGAAGGAAGGCAGGGGGAGGAGAAGGAGTGGGGGGAGGACACTCACTCTTGCAGAGACGGGTCTGAGTCATCGGCATTTGCTGTCCCCAGATCGGAGTCGTAGGACATGGGCTCCTCGGAACGATCTGGACTCTTGGAGCCATTCACTTGGAGTGGGCAGCTATCAGAGTTTAGGCTGCAAGACAGCTGGGATGAACTGGCGGTGTCCAGGCTGAGGGAGGAGGCCGTGAGCTTCCGGTTCCGTCGGATCTTATGGCCTGAGTGCTGGACTTCGATGTCCTCCGAGCCTGAGGAATGGGAAATTGAATCCAGAGACTCTTTCCGCTGTAGTTGTGTCCCAGAGGTGGTGAGGGGGTCGAGCTCAGAGAGCGGGCAAAGCCCAGAGAGAGCCAGTGGGGTAAGCGTCCACTCGTTTAAGATGGCGGACTTGTAGGAGAGCTCGAAGGATAAGGACGTCAGTCCCTGCAGGAAGCTGAGGAGGAACTGGCCCTCCTCGGCGTCTCGAAGCAGGGCTGCGGGCTGATAGTACTCGCACAGGCGGGCGGGCTCCTGGAGGAGCAGCTTCAGGTAGCACTCCATCAGGCCGTCATTGAGGGCCAGCCTCAGCCAGGCCCGGCAGCGGCCCACGTCCGTGCTGACAAAGATCAGGTGCTCCAATTCCGAGACGATGTGTCTGCGGGTGGAGAGGACAGGCTTGTTTCAAGAAATGATTTCAGATCACGGAGGATTGTTTTATCCACTGGTGAGCAGGAGCCAGTAATAATGACTGCAAGTATATACAGGCTTGGGAAAAAATCTCAGATAGCAGTGTTCTACAGGGAATTGAGAAATATTTAGCTACAACACCCCACTTTTTCGAGGTTACTGTCATGCAGGATAATTGCCATTTTTGTTACAACTCCCCAGGCGCCCTTGACATCACCTGCTCATCCGGCATACATCTGATGAGCCCCTAAGTGCCAGGTCTTTGGAGCCGTGAAGATACAGGATACAGACATGGTCCTGCCCTCAGTCCAGGTTACTACCTTTCAAGGGCACACGGAGGTGAACCCTGTTGTCAGTAGAGCTGGGGTGGGGGGAAGGCAATCACTTCCAGGTTGCAGTAAGAACAATGCCTTAGGCAAGGCATTGAGGGATTAGGCATAGGGATTAGGGATAGGCAAGGCATTGAGCTGGGCCTTGAGGGATTTCAAGCGGCAAAGATGGAAGGGGAACCTTAGGCACCAAGGACTGACAGCAAAAAGGCACCAAGGGTAGGGAAGCAGCAGCTGTGTAACAGGAGTGGTGAGCACTCCCGTTACAGCACGGGGAGGAGGAGGAGCAGCTGATTGCGTTGCAAAGTCAGGTGATGCAGGGTCTCGAGCATCCAACCGGTGAGGCAAAGTGGGGCAAGGGTCCCCACACCTGGCTGTGCGTCAGAATCACCTGGGAACCTGGTCAGGATACAGATTCTGGGGCCCCAACGAAGTGAATGGGACTCCAGGCTAGCACTGGGGAGCCTGAGAGTTTTTACACCGGGAAATGACTCGACCGCAGTCACGCAGACTTCTGGGTGGGCTGCTCGGGATAAGATCAGGTACCAAACTCAGTTCCCGAACCCTTGGTCTGATGTAAATGCCCTTCCTCTGACCATCACAGTGCCCTGAGCACGTCTCGCCCATAGGAGTGCGTGCTCCACAGGGCTCAGGGAATGAGCTCGGGTTAGCTTAAGCTCAATAAATGTGGACCAGCTGCCTGACCTAAGGACAGACAGAATGAGATAAGGGGGACAATTAGAAAGCCACTGCCACCTGGGAATGAGGTAAGAACCTGAGATAGGGCGGTGGCAGTCAGCAGGAAAAGGAAGATACAGACCGACAAGGCACCTTCAGGCTGCAGGTGGCATTTAATAGCCCTTAGAGGCAACGTGCCAGCAGCTGCTTGCTCCAAAGCCCAGGCAGTTAGGGCCAGGGCCGCAGAGGCAAACGTCCCAGGGTGGATATTCAGATGATCTGGATTCCACTGCTTTAAAAAATGCCACAGCCTCTTAGGATATAATACTTAGCATAGAGATGTTCAAACATTCCAAGGCAGGGTCAGCAAACCTCTTCTGTCAAGGGCCACTTAGTAAAGATTTTAGGCTTTGCAGGCCACACATTCTCTGTTCCAACTACCTAACTTTGCCACGGTGTGGCAAAAAAGCGGCTCCTGCTAAAGGCGACCAGCCAGGGGCCTGAGCAGCCCCAGGCCATTGCCTGTGCGCTGAGGGGCTCTTGAGGCTTGGTCTAACAATAACCCCTATCTCACCCATCTCCATTCTAGAACACAGAGCATCTCTGCTGCCTTCCCATAGAGCTGTAGAGGGAGAGCCCAGGGTCACCCACACTGAAGCTCCTCCCCAAAGCAAAGCCTCCCCTGCTGATCTC
This sequence comes from Puma concolor, assembly GCF_028749965.1. Taxonomy (NCBI): domain Eukaryota; kingdom Metazoa; phylum Chordata; class Mammalia; order Carnivora; family Felidae; genus Puma; species Puma concolor. The sequence goes on along the minus strand of NW_028240233.1, from coordinate 106,409 downwards.
ACTTGTGGGTGACAGCTTTCAGGAGGGGCCAGAAGACAGGCTGAGGCAGAGGCTTCTGGTGGGCGCTCTTCTTCCTTTTCCCTCCGGCCTCGGCTCGGATGTGCTTGGCATGCAGTCCGTGGATAAATACAGCCTCCAGGGCACTGCACATGGTGCTGGCATCTCCGTCTTCGCTAGTGACCACTGTGTCCGAGGACACGTACTGCTTCTGCAACGCCTTCACAGATCCCACTAGCTTCTTCTTGATGACCTAGTCAGTGTCAGACATAACACAGGCCTTTAGAAGATCCTGCGGTGACCCCTGGAAGGGAAGTGCTTATCACCAAATACACGCACACCCACACACGCCTCACGTCTACCTGTGGGTGTGTATACAGCAAAACTAGCACAAGCTAATCATAGAAAACAAAGATGGGTGCCTGGGTGGCTTAGTCGGTTGAGCGTCCGACTTCGGCTCAGGTCCTGATCTCACGGTTCATGGGTTCGAGCCCCACGTCGGGCTCTGTGCTGCCAGCTCAGAGCCTGGAGCCTGCTTTGGATTCTGTGTCTCCCTCTCTCTCTGCCCCTCCCCCACTTGCACACGCACACACGCGCTCTCTCTCTTTCTCTCAAAAATAGATAAACGTTGGAAAAAAATTTTAAAAAAAGAAAGAAAGAAAACAGAGACAAAGCATAGAGGAGAAAAGGAAAATTATGTACTTATACCCCCCAGAGATAGTTATTTTTTTGCAAAGATAGTTGTATGTTTTTCTTTTGTTTTGCTTTTTAAACCGAACTTCAGTGATTTGATAGCCATAGAAATCTTGTGTTTAAATACCGGCTCCATCATAGTTACAGGTGTGGGAGCCTGGGTGATCCATCTAGGGCAGGGGTGAAGCTTTCCACCTTGTTTAGGGGTCTACGATTCCATGAAGAGGCTACAAGTGCCACTTTAGAACCATAAAAACACCAAGAAAACAGGAGCATGGTCCACATTACGAAAGATCCTAGGGGCACCTGGGTGGCTCAGTCAGTTAAGCATCTGACTCTTGATTTCAGCTCAGGTCGTGATCTCACGGTTTCTGAGTTTGAGCTCCGTATCTGGCTCTGTGCTGACAGTGTGGAGCCTGCTTGAGATTCTCTCTCTCTCTCTCTCTCTCTCTCTCTCTCTCTCCCCCTCTCTGCCCCTCCTCTGCCCCTCCTCTGCTCATGCTCACTCTCCCTTTCATAATAAATAAAATAAACGTTATTTATTTAAAAATATCTTTTTAATGTTTATTTTTGAGAGAGAGAGACAGAGAGAGAGACAGACAAAGTATGAGGGGGGGAGGGGCAGAGAGAGAGGAAGACACAGAATCCGAAGCAGGCTCCAGGCTCTGAGCTGTCAGCACAGAGCCTGATGCAGGGCTCGAACCCACGAGCCGTGAGATCATGACCTGAGCCGAAACAGGACGCTTAACTGACTGAGCCACCCAGGCGCCCCTAAAATAAATAAATAAACTTTAAAAAGAAAGAAAGAAAAAAGGAAAGATCCTTGACCTGGCAGTCAGAGGCAGATGTTAGTCTCAGCTCTGTTGGTCAACAGCTGGGTCACTGCAGACATTTCACTTAACCTCACTGAGCTTAATTTCCTCATCTGTTAAACGGAACGAATACTTCCTGACCTACAGCACAGGAGTTGGGGGGTGGGGGGGGGATTACTCTGAGGGCAGGACTTGCTTTTTTTTTTCATTCTTGCATCCTCAACACTTGGCCTGGTTCCTGACACATGTAAGTATTCCGTTAAGGTCTGTTACATAAATCAATTATAAAATACATATATGTAAAATCCTTTGGAAAGATAAAGACAGTTCTGTCATAATATAAGCATGTCAAAATACCTATGTTTTGGAAAAGGATTGGGAGGGAATACAGAAAACCTGGTTTGAACTGTTAGCTGATAGGATTATGGATAAATATTTTACTGTTTTATTTTTATCTTAGCCCAAACAGTTCATGTTAATGTTCTTAGAAAACTTGAATGTTCTTTTTTTCTTTAAAAAAAAAATTTTTTTTAATGTTTATGTATTTTTGAGACAGAGAGAGACAGAGCATGAACGGGGGAGGGTCAGAGAGAGAGGGAGACACAGAACCCGAAGCAGGCTCCAGGCTCTGAGCTGTCAGCACAGAGCCCGACGCGGGGCTCGAACTCATGGACCGTGAGATCATGACCTGAGCCGAAGTCGGACGCTCAACCGACTGCGCCACCCAGGCGCCCCTGTTCCTTTTTTCTTTATAACAGCTTTAATGAGACACAATTTACATTGCATAAAATTCACTCATTTAAACTATTCAGTTCAGTGATTTTTGGTATATTCACAGAATAGTGAAACTACAGCCACTACCTAATTTTAGGACATTTTCATTCTCTCAAAAAGGAACACTGTGCCCATGAGCAGTCACTCCTCTCTAGTCCCCTCTCCCTCGACCCCTAGCAACTACTAATCTACTTTCTGTCTTTATGGATTTGCCAATTCTGGACATTTTGTGTAAATGAAGTCATACAGTATGCAGTCTTTTGATGTTAGACATCTTTTCATATGACTTATGGGTCATATACTTCTTTCATTGTTTGCTTATTTGACTTGAGAGAGAGAGAGAGAGAGAGAGAGGCAAAGAGAGAGGGGGACAGAGGATTCAAAGTGGGCTAGGTGATGACAGCAAACTCCCAAATCGTGAGATCATGACCTGAGCCAAATGGACGCTCAACCGTCTGAGCCACCCAGGCCACCCTAATGCCTTCTTTTCTTTTCTTTTTTTTTAATGTTTATTTATTTTTGAGAGACAGAGAGAGACAGCATGAGAGGGAGAGGGCAGAGAGAGAGAGAGGGAGACCCAGAATATGAAGCAACCGCCAGGCACTGAGCTGGCAGCACAGAGCCCGATGCGGGGCTCCAACCCATGAGCCGTGAGATCATGACCTGAGCCGAAGTCGGATGCTCAACCGACTGAGCCACCCAGCTGCCCCTTCTTTTAATGTTTACTTATTTTTGAGAGAGAGAGAGAGAGAATGTGCATACGTGTATGTGCCTGTGGGGGAGGGGGCAGAGACAGAGCGGACCGAGGATCCAAAGCAGGCTCTGCTCTGACAGCAGAGCGCCCAATGCAGGGCTTGACCTCACAAACTGTAAGACCATGAGCCGCTTACGATCATGACGCTTAACCGTGTGAGCCACCCAGGCGCCCCATATGTATGACTTCCTTTGAGAAATCCTTGGTCTTTAGGCAGCCCGTATTAAAATCCGTCGTTTTTTATCAATTCCCATTCCATCACCAAGAAGATGTTCTAGAAAGGGCAGGATCTCCTCAGAGCCTGCTTCTGCTATAACTCTTTCTCAACCCGAGGCCTCGCTTTCCAGACAGTACTCATTCATTTCAAAGTGAGGAAAACCAACGACATGGCTGTCCCGTGCCCCCTTCCCCACCCTTGAGCCTCTCCGACTGCCTACCGGGATGGCAGCCCGGGGGTCCAGTCCATTCTCCACCACCGAGAGCATTTCCGCTCACACTGCAGCTCCCTCGGAGAATCACATGACACCTGCAGAGACAGACGGCGGCGGCCAGATGAGCAGGTTCCAGCTCCCCACCCGCAGCCAATTCTCCCCCTCCCCCAGCAGGCAGCGGGTCAGCCCATCTTCCTCAAACTGCAATGCAAAGGCCTCTGAATTCAAAAGTAAAAGCCAAGAGTGGATTTTAAGGAAGGAAACAAGGGAAGAGAAGAAATCTGAGGGCTCGGATCTCAGGAGGTGGGGAATCCTATGTGCCATGGGTGGGTCCACCCTAATCAGGGCATGGAAAGGCCTCTGTATGCCACACCACACGCTGGCACAAAAAAGCAGGGAATGAAGGGCTGATTTGGATACAGAACTAAGGGTGCGAGGGGGATGCTGCCGCTGGAGGTGCCAAGAGCCCACATGGACCAGGAAGCAGGGGCTCACAATTCACATTCGGAGCCTCTGACTCCTGTGCCAGCCCCATGTCTGCCAGCTCGGCGGGGACAAGCACAACCGAAGGAAGTTTCCAAAGGGAGGGCCTCTTGCTACATAGCTGCTTCCCCTCCAGGCACGAGGGTCCAGCTGGAGCAGCACAGGGACACGCCTAAGGGAAACAACACGGGTTCGAATCTCGATTTGCCACTAACCACTTAGGCATGCTAGGTGGGGCACCACGGCAGACGTCTCAAATGGAGGTTATGAATGTGGAAAATGCCCAGCACAGGGCCTGACGGTACTAAGGATAAATGGTGTCTATTACCCCGGTTGGATGTGGCCAAGCCTTACAGGCAAAGGCCACTGTCTGAATGAGTCCGCTCAACTACCTGAAGTCAGTACACAGGTAAATCCCTCAGGGCACTGGCTCCCCCCCACCCCCCGGGGGTGGCTTAGGTCGGGGGTGGGGGGGGCCTCAACCTGAGCCTCGGGGGGGGGGGCTGTTGGCTCGCCTGGACCGCCCCAGCCACTTGGACGGACCAGGATTGGGTAGGCACATTCCCATCTAAACAGATCTCTAGTGACCACACTGCCGAGCATGGAGGGACACCAAAAAACAGGTCATCGCTGTCTCTGTTCTCAAAAACCGATGGCCCAAAGAAGTTATCAAATGGAGGCATGCTGAATGGATTTTGTACTGTTTACACACATTGCTTCATTCATTCCTTGGAACCACCCTAGGCGAGCTCTTTTATTATCCAGATCTAACAGATACGAAATCAAAGCTGACCCAGGTCAAGGAACTTCCCAAGATCCCAGGGCTGATCAGTGGCGGGCTCTACCACCTTCGGCCAGGATGACATCCACCCTTCTGGAAGAGGCAGGTGTGAGCTAGGGCTAAGGGGTGGCTGGGGAGGGGGCAGGGGAGTCTTGGGAGGAGGGCTCTTCGGCCGGGGGCCCAGGTGGCGGGATGCAAGGGAGCATCGGGTTGAGTCTGGCAGGAAAGGTTTACAGGCGAACAGCGAGGCATGGAGAACGGCAGGGTGGCCCTAAATGATGAAAGACGCTCTGATTCACCCCTGGCCTCTGGATCCGGCAGAGGGTGAACAGGACCCAGCGCCGACCTTCCTAAGTAAGGACATGCAAAGGGAGACAGGTGTGTGGAGGACGGGCCCCACGAAACCAGCTCTGGTCAGCGCACAACAGACTGACAGGAGGAACACTAGCCCCTGGCCACAGCCCATCACACTGTCTCTCCCTCCACCACTTTCCCAGCTCCTACCCACCGGGAATCCTCAGGACCCTTTGCTGGAGACCAGCTCCATGCTCTGGCCACCAGGGCACCGGGAGAAGGGGACGTACTACAGAGTCGGTCCTGAAACCGTGCCTGATCCTAGAGGCTGGGTTTCTTCAAGGCTACCCTACGCAGCCCTGCAGGCCAAGTTCAGGCTCTCTGGCTTTGAGACCCTGGCATCCAATCCCCTTTGGTAATTCCGGGGGCCTGCCCTTCTAGACAGAGCCTCAAGCCCTAAAACTGCCCTTCCCTCAGCCGGCCTCAAGGCTTGGGCCTCAGCAATCTGAAGAGGAGGACCATTGAGGCCTCATCAACTAATTAACTGAATATAATATTCACTGGAGGGAGGGAGGCTTATCATTAAGTGGGTGTCCTGGCCAAGTCAGGATCTGCTGAAAAAACAAAGTAAACTGACACTGAGGTCAGAGCAGGGCCAGACAAGAGACAACTGGGACCTAAAACAGTGTCAGGAACGTCACAAAAGGACAACCGTGCAGAGAAACCTAGAAGAATGGCCACTTGACAATTCACAAAACAGAACTGAGACGTGGGGGTCAGGCCAAAGTTCCGGGCACATCTTTCTTTGCAGGAAACCAAAGCTCCCTACATAGGCCTGTCGGTGCTAGAACGCCTCAGGAAGGCAGGCAATGGCTCAGAGGCAGGACCACGACCATCTACGATGTGAGATCTCTGGGCTCTGGGTCTCCTGACTGCTAGGTCAGCACTCCAGCAGGCTCCTTGGGTGGGCCAGACCCCCATCTACCATGCTATGGGACTGGTTTCACTTTCTATCCTCAGAACTGTCTTCACTGACACCAAGAAGCAAACAAAAGAGGGGTGGGTCTTCAGGAGACCCAGAATAAAGAGAGCAAGTAGAGAGTTCAAACATCCCTGATACAGTTGAGCAGAAAAGGTGAGTGCCGTGTGCCTTTAGGAAACTCCTAAGCCACCCTTCGTCTACCTCTGCCCCTCGGTATCGGTTCACTCTGGCACAGGATCTCATTCTCTATCCTCATTTAATTCTTAAAACAATCCTGTGAGAGAAGGATGATTATCCCTCATTCACAGAAGAGAAAACTGAGGCTCAGTAGAAACACGCCTCAGGTGAGGGACAGAATTTTCTCATTCCAAGCTCTGTGCCTTTCGCCAGTTCATACTGTCCCAGGTCCTTGGTTCAAAGAGTTTCAGGCAAACTTATTATTCACAGACTCTTCAGAAGCTCCACCTTATCAAAGAAGGCCTAACACTGACAAGAAACAATCTTGCCCATCAGATCTGTGGCCCCACCTAGCTGACCACAGGTCCTTTCCATGGCAGCCAGGTTTCCGAGCTGTCCCTCCTCAAACGTTCCAACACACAGGAAGGAATTGTTGTGGTTGATTCTCTTCGTGATACTGCCTGGCCTTCTATAAACATCCAATTTCACTTCCTCAGGAGACTAAGGAAGAACGAAAAGAGGAGAAGGACTCAGATGAGACTTACATTAAAAGAAGAAATGGATAACCTGGCTTCACCACTTTCGAAACACTCCGTTCATCAGTAAACAGCAACCTCCTCTTCTGAGAGACTTCCCCGCCATCTGCGACAGCCTCGTCTCTACGGCCTGACTCCGATCCTGCACCTGGCTATGCACGACAACAGGCCGGTGTTTAAGCCCTCCAGCTGCTCTACCAGGTGATGAGTCAGGGTTTTCAGTTGGAAACAAATGACAAAGTTATCTTCTGATTCAGAAAGACAGCGGATACTTCAGACATGTGAGTGCTGAGTAAACAGCACCTCCTTCTACCTGAAGAAAGTTGGATTTCTAGACAAGAGCCCTGTGGGGGGTGGGATGGGTGTGTGTGTTGGGGGTGGGGTGGGGTTGGGCAACAAAGCAACTGAATATCAGCTGGAGGGCAAGCAACTTCTAGCTCGTGATTCCCAGTCCAAAGGCTAGTGGGGGAGGCCAGAAATGTGAAGTCTAGGAACACTGGGTATCTTTCTTTCCTCCCTCCCTCCTTCCATCCAACAACACCCATCTCTCCCATATTCTTGTCCCAGGTCCCTTAAGATTCTGGCAAGGACCAAACTCTGAGTGAATGAAAGCAGGACCTTTGCCTGACTCATTCACCATTGTATTTCTAATGCTTCAAACAGTGCACGGCACAGGGTGGTGCTCAAGAAATACTTGCTGAATGAACAGATGAGTAAAATAAAAAGGCTCAGACCGTTGCAGACCGTAAGAGGTTGAGGTATACAACTTTTCAGTGGTGGGGTCACTGTGGAACTCCTTCCATTACACCAAGCTGCCAACAGGCTGAAACCCTTCAGAGATCACACCTTCACGGAAGGGGACATTGAAGGTCAAAGGCCATCCGATTCTCGAAGGCGTGAGACTACAAATGCAAGCAAAGACAATGGGTCTTCTTTGGGGTCCTTTACAATGGCTGTCAAATGGCCAATCCTTCGGAGTTTGGTCACCAGAACTTAGAGGGGAGGTGCACCCCCAAATCCCAGGAGATTATAAATGTTAACAATGGAGCCTGGGTGCCTCAAGAATGTCTAGCTACTCTGAGATAACTTGACTCTCTGTGTTCATGGGTAATCAAAATGGTCAAAACTCAATGCTCCAGCACCTGCCAAAAGAGGAAGCAATTCAACAGCCTCCACGGAGGCCTCGGCGTCCCCAGGATCCACTCATCTCTACTCTTCACAACATGTAACGTCACCTCTGGCACATTCGGTAGCGGGACTAATCTACAACCAGTTCTGGCCAGGAGGGGCACTGGGTGAGGGTCCTTTCTAAGCGGCAGGGCAATACACATGGACATGATTCTGTGACCACAGCCAACCCCACACAGTGGAACCCCTGGAGTTTCTCCAGATCATCACCCAAAAGGAAGTGATAAGCTCCCACTGCCCCAGCTGAATGAGTAGCTGTCCCTCACCTTCCAGGTATTTGGATGATACCTACCATTCCAGCAGCCAACGCGAGTGATGTAATATGGATGCCAGGAACACAATCCTTAAGGACAGCTACAGGGGACCTGACATCCAGGAAAAGCACTTGACCCACGGGAGAAGGATCTCTACTCCTCCACACTTACTTACCATCTGAGGCCCTGCATCAATTGAGGTGTTCGGCAAGTGCCTGGCTCTGAGAAAGCAGGTGGGGTCGGCAGGGGACTGCACTAGGTTCTCAGATCAAATGGGGACCACATCAAGGGAAGAATGGGCGCAGAGTTGGGATGAAGAGTTGAAACGGGGATAGGAAGACGTCAGTCTAACAAGATTGGGTAGGGGTGGTGGGAACTAGGGCAGCAAGAGTTGGGGGGTGGTTTAGCAAAGACTCAGGAATGAAGTGTCCTCAGGCTGGCTGGGGATGGAAAGAAAGTACGGGGTGGGCTTGGAAGTTAGGGGTTGAGTGGGCGAGGACAAGAAGATACATACAAGACTTGAGATAGGGCTGAGATCAGAGTTATCAAGAAGAGGGGGGTAAGCGCAATAGGGCATCTACTGTGGTGGTAGGTATTAAATGAGTGGGGGGAGGTGGGTGTTTTGGCTGAGCAGACCTTGGGGGGCTGAGCAGGGGGGCTGGGATAAGAAAGCTGAGCCTGAAAAGGGGTAAGCCAGAAAGACGGGGAGGGGGGAGGGGGGGTTCGAGGAGGTCTGCGTGGAGCACTGGGATCGCCAAAGGGGTTGAGGGGTGAGAATGAGATGCGTCAGAGGGAGGCGGAGGGAAGTGGCTGTCCTAGGGGTTGGAAGTGGGCTGCCGTGGGGTCGAGTGTGGCTGCACTTACGCAAGACCAGTGGTGAAGGGGTGAGGGTAAGGGCTGGGCTCGGGTCACGGGTGAAGAAGAGGAAGGGGACGGGTCAGCACTGGCTGTTTGGGCTGAAGGCTCGGGTCCGAGTGGGGTAGGGTGCGGGGCTCAGGCGGGGAAGGGAAAAGGCTCTGAAGCAGGACAGTTTCAAAGCAACCAAGGGTTTGCGATCACGGACAGGGCTGGTGACCCATCGCCCGTTCTCGTCTCGGCCCCGCCGTCCCTTCTCACCCTCCTCGCCCTCTGACCCCTAACTCACCAGAGGGAGCGGGGACGGGGCGCGGGGCACTCCTGGCCACGGCAGCCCCTAAGCCTCCGACCAGGCGCTGCGGCCTCCCGGCCAGCGACAACAGGAAACGGCGCTCGCGGCGCCGGACGCCATCACGTTGGTTCGGCGTCCGGCCCCGCCCCCGGACCGCGGAGCCAATCGCAGGGCCGGCGGAGCCTCGGGGCGGGGCCACCGCTCGGGAAAGCCCAAGTCACCAGCCCCGGAGCAGGTGAGTGATCTGGGAGGCTGGGGACTCTGCGACCCGAGATGCGCACGAAGAGGCGAGGCCACCGGGGTAGCCCACCAGTGTCGGGCGGAACGTGTCCTACTGCCCGCCCCCAGAAGTGTCTGCGTCTCACTAGATCCCGGCCGCCTTCTGGGTTCATGACCTTGCCTGGGCACAGCACTATCTACCATTGAGGCTGTCTGTTGGCCTCCTGCCCGGAAGGTTCCCACTTGTAAAATCGGACCAATAACGTCTACCCTAGTTTTGCCTCCCTGAGGGCATCAGTGCAGTAGGTGCTTCCCGCCTGGTGGTTCTCAGGAAAAGCATACAGGTTTTGATCACCGCTGTCACCAAGGGAGCACCTTTAGGTACCCGTCAGCCCCCAGGCATGAAGCTTAAGGTTCTGGTTATTCTCATCTAGCCAGCAAGTTGTTTGTTTCCTTTACTTGGTAGAGTTGATATTTCTCTTTCACATGGACTCGGAACAGAAGGTCAAGAGTGTGTGTTGGTGGGGGTGGGGAGAGATGTCTTGTGCTTTGGACACTTCATACCTGCAGGCTTAGGTCAAATGGGATCTTAGGGCCTGAGTGTGGGGTGAGTAGTGGGGTGGAGAGGTACTGCTATCTGCAGGTTCAGGGGGACTTTGGGGGTGTCTACAGGGCTGGTCTGGGAACGGGACAGTTCTTGGAAGAAAGCTCCACTGATCTGGGCCAGGCTCTCCATCAGCCTTTCTGGGAAGGGGAGAAGAAGGGGTCCCAGTGCCTGTTTCCATTTATAAAACCAGCTGTTGAAGATGTGGCACCTGAGTGTGTGCGGGTTGCCCCTTCAATAATTCTCTCTCTAGGAGCGAGAACCACCTCTCCTCGATTTTAGACTAGATGAATCTGAGTACATTTAGTATGGTTAACAGTTGAACAGAAAGTTAGAAATAAGGACACGGAGGGATGCCGGGGTGGCTCGGTCGGTTAAGTGTCTGACTTCGGCTCAGGTCACAATCTCACAGTTGTGAGTTCCAGCCCTGCATTGGGCTCTGCGCTGACCGTGCAGAGCCTGCTTGGGATTCTCTCTCTCTCTCTCTCTCTCTCTCTCTCTGCCCCTCCCTCGCATGTGCTCTCCCTCTCAAAAGTAAATAAACATTAAAAATAAATAAATAAGGACACAGAAGCAAAGCATTATCTTAGCATTAAACAACTTGGAAAGTAAGGAATTTACTAGGAAATCCAGCTTCCTGGGCAAAAGGATAGTGTTTCTGGTTATAATTATAGCACATCAAGAGCATCAGTGTCTTGATACAAGCATGCCCTCCCCCAGATGGAGCCAGCAACATTCCTCAGTTCTTCCAATGAATTTGTACGCAGCCGCTGTCTGCAAAAGCTGTGGGAACCCCGCATGGTAATCTCTTGTCTATCTTTTCAGGAGCCCCCGTCTCCTGGTCTTCTCTTACTTCTCAGGCCTCTCGGCCCCTCTGCAAAGTCGACGGGCTTGTCTTCCTCTCTCCATCTTACTCTGGCGCACGTTTCCACCATTCATGGGCCACGAGTCCACCAGGTAGTCTGAGGCCGGAAAAAAAAAAAAATCTCCCATTACCCTGTTATTTGAGCAATAATAAAGGTACATGCAAAGTGCCATGGTGCCAGAGAAGAGGCCTGGAAGGTTATCCTGGCGGAAGCACCTTTTATCTGAGCCTTCCGGGTGGACACAGGAAAGGGCGATGCCGATGCCGGCGAAGAGACTGGTAGAGAAACGGCTGGTGGGTAGGAATGCAGACTGAGCTCAGGGGAGGGTGCACGGAGAGGTGGAGAGGAAGCTAGGAAGTAAGGCCAGAGTAAGAGGAGGGGGATCAGAATGGAAGGGGGAGATAAAGACAGATTGGGCAATGGGGAAAGGGAGGAGGCACAGACAGAGCTGGAGGCCAGCGCAGGAAGGGCTCAGACGCTCACAAAGGCACTGGTCTGTCAGAGTCAAGCACTAGGCATAGTCATTCAAAGCCAGGCAGGAGAACTGCAGGCATCTGAACTTCTTGGGGGTCTAAGGTGTCGATTCCTGAACCCCGCCCCTGCCCTGGAGAGTCACTCTGGGATGAGGCCCAAGCATTTAGCCTTGGCCCAGACCTTTTCTGTCTCTTGCCCTCCCACCCGTGGATCTGAAGGGTGAGAAAATGTGAGGATCTCTCTTTAACCTAGGAGCTGAAGGGCAAGGGATTTAACAGGTGTGGAAAACAGAGGCTCCTAGTTGCCAGATAGGAATTTTGATTTATCCTTAGCAACCACCCTGAAGGTAAGCACCATTGTTATGCCCATGGCATAGATGATAAAACAGGCTTAAGAGAGGTTAAGGAACTTGGGGGCCCAAGGCCATACAACTCATAATTACTACGGGTGGGATCCTCACCCAGCTCTGATTCTAGCTGGAGAACTAGCATAATTCAGTGGCCGAGCAAGTGGGCTTTGGAGCCAGGAATGCTTAGGTTTGAATACCGGCTCTACCCCATACCGTTTTCTAGGCCTTCCCTAAGACAGCGCGGGGCCCAGCACAACCCAGCAAGTGTGGGCCTGAGACCACTGCCACAGTCAGTGGTTTTCATAGGCCCCTCGAGATGGCACCAGAGATAGAAACTTCTAAGTTTGATTGGTGGTTAGAAAAGAGAAGTAAATCACAACACTCTGAGGCCCCTTCGCCTCAGGCAGAGGGGCCAGAGTGTGTGACTTCCGGGAAGTTCCCCAAACTATCTGAGCCTCAGTTCCTCATCTGTAAATTGGGGAAAATATCAGTTGCCGTGAGGATTAAAGAAGATAATATCCTCAGGACGGTTTCTGGTCTGAAGTAAGCACTTGAGGATAACTAGCTATATTATTATTATTATTATTATTATTATTATTATTATTATTATTACAGTTTTGGCTAATTTGTACCTACCCAGTCCAGTCAGATCTCCGTTTTCTAACTGGTCTTTGAGCACTGGAGTGAGAGCCTCTCTTGTTGGAACCCCAGATGTATCCTTACTTGGTCTCTGACCGAAATCATCTAAGTAGGACTAATGCCACCATTTCTTTTGAAACCGGAATAGGTAATGTTCTCATGGCTTCTGTTGCAGGAAGCTGGTTCCTCCCACTCTACTTGAAGAAATGGATTTAAAGGGTTCGTAAAAATGATTTGTCAATTCTATCTCAATGAAGTTGGACACAAATACAGCTTTGAGGTGCAGTTGACAAAAGAATGGACTCTGTAAGCCTCCCAAATGTTATCACACGTAGTTTACAGTTCAAATAGTACGAAATGAAATGGTGAGGAAACAGAATGACCCGCAGCAGCCTCTTGCCTCGACCATCCCCACCCTCCTGGGCCAGCTCACCAGTCCTCGGTCCTCCTTACCTCTCGCTGGGTCTTCGGGTGCTTATCTCCACCTGTCTTGTGTTTCTAGCTCTTAATTCTTCCATTTAAAAGATTTAAAAAAAAAATTTTTTTTTTGAAAGAGAGAGAAGGAGAGAGAGAATCCCAAGCAGGCTCTGCACCGTCAACACAAAGCCCGATGCGGGGCTCGAACCCAAGAACCGTGAAATCGTGACCTGAGCTGACGTCAGACGCTCAACCGACTGAGCCACCCAGGTGCTCTGATTCATGCATTTTAGACACTGTCTGTGGACGTCCTGGCAACACAGGCAAGGAGTTAGGTCTTTAACACCCCCCACCCATTCCATTCTTGGGGTTTACTTTTGTCACTCTTGCCCCACGAGTGACAGTGGTTGCAGAATTGTGACTAGGCAAGTATTGTTCACCGCAGAGCTTACTCATGTAGTCCGATGGCACTCGTTTCTGTCCCCCGACCCCCCGGGGTTTAATTTCTTCTCCTTCTCTTTCTGTGCTGCCCGCCACGATCACTCCTCCACTCCGCTCCAGTGCTCTGGCATGACAGTTAGTGCCATTCCCCTCGGCTACCTCCTTGACCTGTCCTACGCTGCTGTCCTGGAACCTTCCTTCGCTGCTTCCTGGGCTGGGCTTTTCCTGGCTCCCTTCTCTTCTTGCTTTCTTCACTCTCTCTCTTAATCTGCAGTTAAGAATCCCTTTCTAATATTAAAAAATAGAATGGTCTTTGGACCTGCTCGTGATCGTAGGTATCCTTTCGATATCTATTAATTGGGACAAAAAATACAGAAAGACCAAAAGTTACTATGAAGGCACTCCTGCTCTTAAGTGAATTTGTGTTTTACTCGCAATAGCATCTATGAACGTGTGAAAGCCTGTTCAAAGTTTAGGCTTAGGGTTAGTTCAATCTAGCCTCAATGTCTGGTCTTCCATTTGTCACCTCACCCCCTCAACTTGCCGTGAGACAACCCCTCTCTTGACTTTCTATTCAGTTCCTGTGCCCTAGCAGAGACTTAAGTACTGGTTTAAGGCCCACCTTGCAGGTGCACGTGGCCATGGCTGGCCAATCAGGGTCTCCTCCTACCAGATACAGGGTCCAAGCAGACCAATCAGAGGCTTTTTGAAGACTGGCTTTCCTTTATGAGGCTTGCTCAACCTCAGTGGAGAGTTGGAGTTACTAACGACTATCTTTGCAGTCTTGGGGCATGCATCCTGAAGCCTGAAGCCATCATGGAGGAAAGCACAACTGAGGGACAGCTGCGGAGAGAATGACGTTTGAGCGCTAGATGCGGCCAGCTTTAAGATCTTAGGCTTCCCGGTTATGTGAGCCGATACACTGTATGACATTTTTGGTTTAAGCATATTTTAGTTGGATTTCTTTCACTTGGAGCATAAAGAGCGGCGACTGATACATTGTCTTTGCGAACTTGGGCAGGTTATACAAGCGGTGTGTACAGACTTGGACCGTGACAACGCAGCTCCCATTAGGTCCCCTGTGGCTGCCCTGTTATCAGCCTGAGCCTGAGACAGCTTGACGTGGAATAGTCCGTTTTAGGGTCTGGAGGAAACGACTTACCATGAGTCACTGCCCTAAAATATACTTTCTACCCACATGCCCGGTGCCTGGAATTCTGTGGTGATGGTGGCATTCCTTAGCGTCAACCATGGCTCTCTTCAAGCGGTTCTCCTTTGGAGTGTGGAGTCTGCGATATTAAACTTGTAGAAGTCCTTTCTTCTGGAGGTCCCTCTGGGAGGCAGTGGATCCAGGATGCGGTGTAGACAGACCTAGGTACACATCTCAGTTCCCAATGGCACGGTCCCTTTGCAGCTTTGGGGGCAAACACATAGCACTGTGTGCTGACCTTTAGGAGGTCAGTCTGTATTACATAAGGAATCCTATGCAGAGAGTGAAGAAATGGTCTCAGATTCACCCAGTAATATCCCCGAGTCAGCCCTGAGGGCAGGGTCTGGCACTAGGCGTTGGGAAGAGGAAGGAGATGTGATTCTTGTCTTGTCAGGGCTCCTGACCTAACAGAGAACTGCGGTTGAGTCTTCACATGGACGGACGCTATCTTTCACTCCGCGCCATTCGTAGGTGACGCCTAGAAGAGCAGGGCCACCGTGTCGTAGCCTCTAACCCACGACTCTGTCACATTCTGGGAGAGAGAATTATGGGCCCTCCCCGCAACCCCGCTCCTGCTGTGTCTCCTCGTGGCCACAGTGTACTTTCCCATCCCTGGCTTGGGGCTTGGGGCTGGTTCCGTGCTTAGGCTCGAAGAGGCTCCGTGCTTAGGCTCGAAGAGAGCAAGAGTGCTTGCTCTCTTCCGCTTCTCTTGGGTAGCCGCTGCCTCTTCAGCCTGGGTCCCGGCAGCAACGCAGGGAGACAGGACCAGCAGTGAGAAGCCGCGCCGATCCAGCCAGCAGGGCATTAAAGTACAGCGGTAACGGCCAACCTGTGAGAATCGGTTTCCCAGCCTCCTGAGTTTTGAGGATGGTTTATTAGTTAGCACTGTTGTGGCAAAAGATAACAGATACATGGACTCCCTCCGTTATCAGGTTACGTACAGGTTCAGCTGCTGCAGTAGAGACCCGACACAACAGTGGGTTAAGTGAATTTTTTTTAATTCTTTTTTTTTTAATCCTTTTTTTCGGGGGGGGGGGAGTGCAGGCGGGGGAGGGGCAGAGAGAGTGGGGCAGAGGATCCAAAGCGGGCTCTGCGCTGACAGGCTGACAGCACAGAACCCGACGTGGGACTCAAACTCACGAACCGCGAGATCATGACCTGAGCTGAAGTTGGATGCTTAACCGACTGAGCCACCCAGGCGCCCTTTAATTCTTTTTGGTTTTAAGTGTTTATTTCTTTTTGAGATAGAGACAGAGATTGAGTGGGGGAAGGGCAGAGAGAGAGGGAGACACAGAGTCCGAAGCGGGCTCCAGGCTCTGAGCTGTCAGCACAGAGCCCGATGTGGGGCTTGAACCCACAAACGGTGAGATCCTGACCTGAGCTGAAGTCGGACACCTAACCGACTGAGCCATCCAGGCGCCCCAACAGTGGGTTAAATTAAAAAACAGCTTGGGGCGCCTGGGTGGCGCAGTCGGTTAAGCGTCCGACTTCAGCCAGGTCACGATCTCGCGGTCCGTGAGTTCGAGCCCCGCGTCGGGCTCTGGGCTGATGGCTCAGAGCCTGGAGCCTGGAGCCTGTTTCCGATTCTGTGTCTCCCTCTCTCTCTGCCCCTCCCCCGTTCATGCTCTGTCTCTCTCTGTCCCAAAAATAAATAAACGTTGAAAAAAAAAAAAACAAAAAAAAAACAGCTTCTTGGGGGCACCCGGGTGGCTCAGTCGGTCAGGTGTCTGACTTCGGCTCAGGTCATGATCTTGCCGTTCATGGGTTCGAGCCCTGGGTCGGGCTGTGTGCGGACGGCTCGGAGCCTGGAGCCTGCTTCACATTCTGTGTCTCCCTCTCTCTCTGCCCCTCCCCCGCTCATGCTCTGTCTCTGTCTCTCAAAAATGAGTCAACATTGAAAAGAAATTTTTTTAAGAAGCAGCTTCTTGATCTCTCATATGATAATCCGGTTAAGTACTGGATCTGGGGCTGGTTCGGTGGCTCTTATGTCAGGGAGCCAGGCTCCTTCTGTTTTCCTGCTCTACCACCCTGGGGTGTAGCCCTCATCCAGATGAGGCCTTTGTACTGTTGAAATCTTCATTTCCTCCACAGGGTGGCGCCAGACCGCTCTCTGCCACTGCCCTGGAACACAGGCAGCCTAAGCACCATTCCTGCCTCTGCTTCGGGCCTCGGGACTTTTCTTCTTCTTGAATGAGTGTGCTCCCGCCCCCCAGCTGGTGCTCCACGCCATCCCCCAGGTCTCAACAACATACCCCCACCAGGACCACAGGAGCCAGAGCTGGTCGTGCCTGGTGCTCCTCAGGACTGAGAGGCCCTGACCTCCGTGGGGGCAGGAGCCCGCCAGCATGACCAGTCGGGACTCCCAGGTTAAGAATCCAGTGGAGCCTCCTGGTCATCCTCAATCTGCTCTGCCCTTCGTCTCCCGCTCGCAGATCCCTGCTGACCTCCAGCCCTGAAGAAGCCGGAGAACCTCTGCTTCCCCCACCTCCCCGTCCGCCTTGTCCTACTTCAGTAGTTTGGTGAGCATAAAAAGGCCTGTCAAAGTGGTCCCTCTGTTTGGGGGATGGGCTCAGGAGGGGTGGGCATGTGGGTTCGGAGGGTGACAGATTCTTTCTCCAAATGCTCGCCAGGCTCCTCCGAGCCCTCTTCTTGATTCAACCTTGCTTGGCCTGTGAAGACTTGAACAACCACGGGCATGGTTGCTGGCAGCTCGTGGCCGCATCCCTAGTAGGACTCTAGCCTCCCTTAAAGTGCCTGCCTGCAAAACTCCCGGCTGTCTAAAGGATTGGCTGCTTAGTCCAGCCGACGCCTGAAGATCGGGCCCCTGTCTCCCAGCTTCTGTGAGAGGGCAGGAGCTTAACTCTGAGAAGTGTCAGCAAAGCCAGATGGGTCTCCTATGGGCCAGCGTCCCTTCCTGCTTTTTGTCATCTTTCACTTCTGATTATAGAGCCCCCACTCATTCCCTTCCCTAGTCCCTCATTCTCCCTGTGAAATACCCCATCACCTCTGTAATACTCCCAGTTGGGTGCCTGCTCACGATGAACCCTTTCCCCTACGGCACTGCAATACTATGTTACTGACTGAACTCTGTCTGGATTACTTTAAGTAGTGTCTGCTTTTGTTTATCTTCATCAGGGGAGGTGTGCGGGATCAGCCTTTTAATTTTTTTTTTTTAATATTTTGTTTTGAGAGAGAGGCAGGGTGCAAGCAGGGGGGTGGGGGAGGGCCAGAGAGCGAGGAAGACACAGACTCCAAAGCGGGCTCCAGGCTCCGAGCTGTCAGCACAGAGCCCGACGTGGGGCTCAAACCCAAGAACCGTGAGATCATGACCTGAGCCGAAGTCGGTCGCTCAACTGACTGAACCAGCCAGGTGCCCCAACAGCCTTTGAAATTAAATTATTTTCAGGATCAGCTTTTTAAGTAAGCATCCCAGGGATGTTTGCGTATAGAGGTCCAAAGGCTATATTTTGAGAAATCATGTTTCCCTGTGGAGATCTTTTCTCTGGCAGCCCTTTTGAATGGGGGCTATGTTTTCTCAGATACCGCATTGCCAATAGTCCATCCAGCTTTAATTCCAGTGAGAACGTTCCAGAGATGAAACTAAGAATCAACTCCAGGCGCTTCTCCAGTCACCTCTGGGGATGAGTGTATGTCGTCAGCATCCAGCACCTCACCTGCTGCCCAGCTAGAATGACACCTTTCAGGGTTTCTGACTTAGAAACACGACCACCAGGTTACTCCATGTGGACACCACCCCCCTTTTACAAAGCCTTTGAACACCCACCCATCAGGAGGGGTTTGCTGGATAATGTTGGTTGGCTCTTGACACCCATTTCTAGCCCCTTCTTTGCAGGTCCTGGAAACCCACGAACCATAGTTCACAGATTCCCTCGGCAACAGAATTCTGCCAATAAAGCGTACCTGTGTGAGATTTAGAAGGCGGGAAGGAGGCGGAAGCCATGCTTTTCTCCTCTGCAGCAGCAGACATGCAGGCTGAATGTTGGAGTCCATACTCCCCACCAGTCAGGCTTGGGGCCATGGGGCTGTAGTGACCCCAGCAGTGGCTTCCCGAAGTTTCCTGACTGAGTGGCAGCAGCAACTTTGAATCTATGGAAAGCAACTGTGGTAAAGTAACCTGAGAGCTAGTGGTGCGATTCCCCCCTGGCCCTGACCTTCACCACCGCGAGCCCCACCAGTGGTGAGCACCAATTGCTTGTATAACCTTTGCGTGTGTGTGTGTTTGAAATATCTAGAATGGTTTGTTTTCCTGGCTATGGTAGTTTTAAAATATGTTCACAAAACTGAGGGTTGACGGGGGGTGGGAGGGAGGGGAGGGTGGGTGATGGGTATCGAGGAGGGCACCTTTTGGGATGAGCACTGGGTGTTGTATGGAAACCAATTTGACAATAAATTTCATATATTGAAAAAATATAAAGATCTACTGAATGAGTGCTGGAAAAAAATAAAAAATAAAATATGTTCACAAATTCTTTGACTCTTCTCTTTATTTTAATTTTTTTTTAACGTTTATTTATTTTTGAGACAGAGACAGAGCATGAACGGGGGAGGGGCAGAGAGAGAGGGAGACACAGAATCCGAAGCAGGCTCCAGGCTCTGAGCCATCAGCCCAGAGCCTGACGCAGGGCTCGAACTCATGGACCGCGAGATCGTGACCTGAGTTGAAGCCAGACGCTTAACCAACTGAGCCACCCAGGCACCCCGACTCTTCTCTCTTTAAAAGGTGGGGTCTAAATTCCCACCCCTTGAATGGGAACTGGATTTAGTGACTAAGTCACTGCTAAATGCTGCTCTGTGCCGTCTGAGGTGAGGTCATAGGAAGGCTACCTTCTGTCATTTCTGTCTCTCTTTCTCAGCTCACTCACTCTGGAGGTACCCAGCCATCATGCTGTGAGGACATTCAGTCAAACAGCATGTGGGCAGGCTCATATGGCAAGGATCTGAGGCCTCCCTCCAACCCCCTTGACAGCCATGTTAAGTGAGTGAACCACCTTGGAAGTGGACCCTTCCGACTCAGTCAAGCCTTCAGGTGACTGCAGCCCTGTGGTATCTTGAGAATCTCACCAAAGACCCAGGGGCAGAAGTGCCCAAGCTATTCCCAAAAATTTGACTCAAAACTTTTGAGGAATGGGGAGCCTGGGTGGCTCAGTTGGTTGAGCGTCTGTCTGACTTTGGCTCAGGTCATGGTCTCACCATTCATGGCTTCGGGCCCCGCATTGGGCTCTGTGCTGACAGCTCAGAGCCTGGAGCCTGCTTCAGATCCTATGTCTCCCTCTCTGCCCCTCCCCTGCTTGTACTCTCTCTCTTGTTCTCTCTTCAAAATAAACATTAAAAAAGATGTTTTTTGAGGAATAAATGCTTATTGTTGTTTTAAAAAAATTTTTTTAAATGTTTATTTTGGAGAGAGCAAGAGACAGAGACATAGAGTGCGAGTGGAGGAGTGGCAGAGAGGGTCATAATCTCGTGGTTCATGGGTTCGAGCCCCGCATCGGGCTCTGTGCTGACAGCTCAGAGCCTGGAGCCTGCTTCACATTCTGTGTCTCCCTCTCTCTCTGCCCGCACGCTCTCTCTCTCTTTCTCTCAAAAATAAACATTAAAAAAATTAAAAGAGGGGCGCCTGGGTGGCGCAGTCGGTTGGGCGTCCGACTTCAGCCAGGTCACGATCTCGTGGTCCGTGAGTTCGAGCCCTGCGTCGGGCTCTGGGCTGATGGCTCAGAGCCTGGAGTCTGTTTCCGATTCTGTGTCTCCCTCTCTCTGCCCCTCCCCCGTTCATGCTCTGTCTCTCTCTGTCCCAAAAATAAACGTTGAAAAAAAAAATTAAAAAAAAAATTAAAAGAAATATGGCAGGGTGGCATTTGAGACTAATAAGTATTGTGCAAATTTGAGGTAGTGTTATAGAAACAACATTTTCTAAGCTTCACTCTATGAACCACATTTGCGCTAATGGAAATATTCCAAAATAGGAGAATGGAGTTGCCTGGAATCCCGGCCCACACTTTGGGAAGCCCAACTATGCACAGATGGGTCTTCTTGGTTTCTCGTCAGCTCTGTCTCTGTGTCCACCTCTCTTATTCAAAAAGTCACCACCAGCCCCCGCTCCACCCAGCTCATTAAGGAGTTTGGGCTGGCATGAGGAATTTCTGCCCTTGTGACCTAAGAGTGACTACAGGGCCTGGTACTGCGCCTGGCTCAAAGCAGGTGCTCAACAAACAGTAGCTGCCACCATCCTCATCGTTCTAATTATTGATTCTTTGATGGTAACCATGGCTTAGACGTCTCTGTACCCCTGCACCCTGCAGCAGGGCAGTATAACCGTCAGCAGGCTTTGGAGTTAACAGGCCTGGATTAAACCCCTACCTGGCAGTTTTGGATTTGCGGCTTTGGGCACCTGAACAGGTTACCTACATCCTTTAAGCCCTGTCCCCTTATCTGCCAGATGGGGATAATAAAGTATGTTTTCACGGACTGTTGGGCGAAATTAAGACTGCAACACGCCCAACCCAGGCCTTGACACCAAGTAAGCAAATAGTGAACTAGCTGCTGCCGCTGCTTCCGATTACTGTTACTCTCTAGTCTTGTGCTTTCAACACAGTTATTTGTTGGCTCACTGAAGTCACCACACCGAGACAGACACTTGGGGGCCATTCTCACTAAAACGCTGGGGGAACGGGAGCAGGCACCCGGAGAACAGGTGTCCTTGCCCAGCAGCAGCAAACTAATAGAGCCAAAGAGGCACTGATGGGCCAATCACTCCGCTTGGAACCGTTCCTACCAACCCTGCCAAATCTGCTGGGCTGTGCCCCAGTCCTACTGTCCCCTCGGGGGACTCTGTTGGTGGCCAGCGGTTGGTGCCATATTCCATCACCTATCGCTAAGCCACCAGCATTTATTTGGGGGCATGTAAAGAGATTGTCAGGGGCGCCTGGGTGGCTCAGTCGGTTAAGCATCCGACTCTTGATTTCAGCTCAGGCTGTGATCTCACGGTCGTAAGATCGAGTCCCTCGCATCGGGTTCCACACTGAGCACGGAGCCCGCTTGGGGCTCTTTCTCTCCCTCTCTCTCTGCCCCTCCCCCCTTGCTCTCTTTCAAAATAAACAGACATTAAGAAAAGAGATGATCAAACCTTGTTCGTTCAGGATTTCTTTTATTCACTACTGTATTTTGACTCTGACGTCCTTTTTCTAAAATCTGTCATTCATTTACTCAGAAAGTATAGATGACTTCATTATTTTTAATGTTTATCTATTTTTGAGAGACAGTGTGTGAGCTGGGGGGAGGGACAGAGAGAAAGGGAGACGGAGGATCTGAAGTGGGCTCTGTGCTGACAGCAGAGAGCCCAATGCAGGGCTCAAACTCCCACACCATGAGGTCATGACCTGAGCCAAAGTCGGATGCTCAACGGACGGAGCCACCCAGGCACCCCGACTCCTCCCAACATCCCAAATGTGACTGGTTAACGCCCTCCTCTGCAGAAGTGGAGGGATGTTTGCGTCTTCTGCACGTTGTGCTGCATTATCTCTTGGAATCGTGCAGCCCTGATCCGAGCTGGGTAGGAAAGCAGTGGTAGGTGCGGTGCTGGGCTGAACTGGAGAGAGCCCAGCCGCACGCATCCGACCCTCAGTGGGGTCAGCAGAGGCTAGTGTGGTACAGGTGAACAGGAAGTGCCCCCACCAATAAGTTTTCTGAAATAAAGGCCTGAGCAGGGCAGTCCTGGGTGATTACTGCTCTCACACATTCTTTACTCTAACCCTCCAGCATCTCCCTGCTAGCTCTCTGAGGGTGGGGACTTTTTTTTTTTTTAAAGAAAACAAACACAAAAACCCAATGGGAATTGTCTACTAGCTTGTAAGGTTGAGGAACACCCTACTTCCCGCTACACATTTTGTGTCTGAGTTTGAGCTCTTGGGAAGACAGACAGGCCTCAGCCCGACAGTGGAGGTAGGCTCAGCGATCCAAATACTCTGGCAACCCCAAAGACCTCACGGAGGGGCCAGAAAGAGATGATCCTCTACGGGCAGGGGGTCAAGCGCGTTGTGAGTAACTGGTATTTGGTGAGCCAGGGGAGAGAGCACCAGAATAAGCTGTGAATGAACTTAATAGTCTAAGCCCCTTGAAGATACGTTGTCCGGTTTCCAGAGACTGACTGTATCAGGGAAATGAGGGAAAGACGCCCCATTCACCCTACTTTGCCCATTTGTGTCTTGCGGAAATCCTGGCTACCACGAGGGACTCTGGCTTCAGTCCTGCTTCTCTCGCCCGTGGCCCCTGTTGTCTGTAGATAAATTCTGAACTGTTTACGTTTTACTTCCTTACCACGTGGCTAGAATTGGTTATGGATTTATACATTTCAATATGAGAAGAAAAAGTATTTTATAAGCAATGCTGAGAAGCGAGTATCGGAAAGTAAACTTTGTAGGTGGCCTGAGGCAGGACGGCGTTCACTCTGTGACAACCTCACATAGTGTCTCACTCTCGTCACCCAGCTCTTCAGTAGTGGAATCTGTGGCCTTCTCTGCTGTGACTTTGCCAGCCTCCCTGGGAAAAGGAGAAGAATGCCAAGGCTTTGACTCTCGAAAGGAACAATTCAACTCTTCATAATTGCCTCATTTTAGAGAAAATCTTCCCCAATCACGTACCCTAGTTCCATGTGGAAAATCTCATCTTAATGAGAAGAATCCTTGTCGTGTAGCTTCTGTGCCATGTTTTTCTTGCGTGTGGCATTGAGAGGTCTGTACATGTCCCTAAGCCAAAGTGGCCGCCTTCTCCAGAAAAAGCCCTCCTAGAAAACAGAAAGGACAATGTTAGGTCCGTTTCCCCTGCCTTCTCCAGCCACGGTACTTTATCCTCCTCAGATTTACCTGACTGTCACTTTCCTTTGAGCATCTCTTACGCAGCAGAGATCCAAAGAAGCCCCTTGAAGGAAAAACACACACAGACAATTAGTGATTCGTACCATTTTCCATGCCTCTCACAATGTATTTCTCCAGTCTTATTAGCAAGCAAAATCAACACAGACCTGGGATCTCAGAAATAATTCCATACATGCTGGGCTTTCAGAATTGTCCTGTGTCTGTCCATAATGGCCCCACAGTGTCCCTGGGAGACCTTTGCATGTAACTTGACATGAAGTATAGGCAGGATTTTCACCCTGCTCCCCTTCTGGCCCTTGGCCAAGTGCCCTTGTGCAGTCAACAAACTGGGTGACCACACGGCAGAAGCACCTAACTCTCTCCAGAAGCATTTTACATCCGTCCCCGCCAGGCTTAGCCTCCCAGGCATCATTTGCTGGCGGGTGGGGAGGTGTTTCCATTTTCCTAGCTGCTTTACCTTACGAGATGAATCGCACCGAGTGAATGCCTGAGTCCAACCAGCAGTTATCTAGCTCACTGACTGTCACACTGCAGGCAGATGAGGGAGTGGGTCGTGAAATCACCTTAAAACACACGGCTAGCGCTAAAACACAAAATACTCTTTTTGCATACAAACGGAATAGGGGGTACCTGGGTGGCTCAGTCAGGTGAGCAGCCCAAGTCTTGATTTTGCCTCAAGTGATGATCTCACAGATTGTGACATTGAGCCCTGTGTCTGGCTCTGTGCTGATAGTGTAGAACCTGCTTGGGATTCTCTCTCCCTCTCTCTCTCTCTCTCTCCCTCTCTCTGCTCCCCCCCCCCAAATAAATAATAAACTCAAACAGAACAGAAAGAATCAGAGTGTATGGTAAGTTTGTTTTAGAAGGGACTTATGTCTATACGGTATGTGTGCACTGAGTTGTGACATAAAATGCAGTTCACAGCCCAAGAACAGTGTAGTCAGAGACATGCCCAACTGGAAAGGAACCATCTTCTTTCTGGTTCTAGTGGTACTAGTGATACAACCGTCCGGCAAGACATCTTCCTTTTCTCCTTCTCCATCTCATTATTATAAAAGGAAGAGATAAATGATTATCTAAGGTCTCTCCCAGTTCAAATTCTATTGGGTCTGGATAAAGGGAATGGAGAGCGGGGCCTCGAAAACCAGAAGGAGGAAGAAGGAAGTCTCCCCCCCACTCTATAGGACGGACTCATGTATTCCACCTTCCATCATGCTTGAAGACTAGCCCCTTCACCCCACGACTTTTGGCCCTCCCTATCCCTTCTCCAGAGCCTCTGAGAAGGTCTGTGGCCAGGCCCGATGCCCACCGCCAGCAGCAACGGGTCTGAACATTTCCACCCCCGTCCCCCCACGATCTTTCTTTAAAGGTCTAGTGAGCAGGTGCTCTGTGCCAGTCCCATTCTAACTCGGGTTTGGCTGGGCAGCTAACTTTGCTGGATCCAGGCAAAGCATTAGGCCAAATATGTATTCTTTCTGCCTTTGGTGATTTCCTGGCTGTAAAACAAGGGGATTGAAATAGATGAGTTTGAAAATCTAGTTCTAAAATTCTACTTTAACGATTGCCAGACTAATATTTACCTTGAGCTTCCTTCTTTACCTTCCTTGGCTGCTGCTCTATGAGAATAAATCTGTTTTGGAAGAGAACATGATCACAGTTACCCATCACAATAACCACTCCCTCCAAATCTTTATTCATTCCTTTGCATTTTAGGTCTTCTCTACCCAGTGAGAGGATAACTTTTCCTAGGACAGGAATTTGTTTAATAGTCCTTTGACTCTTCAATAACACCTAACTTGTGTGCAGCTGGTAATACGTTTTACTGACTGTCTCAGATAACATTCGACAGATAATTCCTAATAAAAATTCTTGGGAGGAGGAAAAGAAAAGTGTCTACCAGAAACCTAAACAGCAGCACTGTTTTAAAGTCAAGGACAAGAGTAGGATGTGTGTTATCACTGCTTCTATTCATTGGTGTTGAGGAGGTCCTAACTGATGCACTGGGAAAAAATGGAGTGGTGGAAAGGAAGAACTAAGACGTATTTGCATACGAAATTACAGACAAACTAAAAGGCCCAAGAGAATCAACTAAAATTTTATTGGAAGAAATATGAGAATTCAGTAAGATGGCTAGATATAAAATCAAGAGATCAACATGTAAACCTCAATGACTTTCCTATGTTCCATAAATAATTAATCAAAAAACGGAAGAATTATCCCATTTACAATGATCAATAAAAAGGCATAAAGTACCTAGGAATAAACTTAGCAAAGAATGGGTAAGACCTATGAGATGAAAACACTAAAGCTCTTCTGAAGGACATTAAGAAGAAACGAATACATGATGTGAGACACTATTTTCCCAGAATAGTGTAAAGATGTCAGTTCCCTTCAAATTAACCTACAAAGTCAAGGCAATCCCATTCAAATCCCAAGACAGTTTTTTAAACAAAAACTGGCCAGCTGACATTTGGTAGAGAAAATGTGCAAGCATAGCTACAAACTGTATGAAAAAGAAGATCACAGAGCAGACATTAAAATACGTTCTTACGGAGCAACTGCAGTTAAGTATGTAGCGTGATACTGATACAGGAAAAGAAAACCAGATTGATAGAATAGAGTCCAGATAAAAATAGTATTTTAGATCCATGAAGAAAGAATGAACCATTCAATAAAAGATTTTAAAGTAACTGGATCTTTACGTAAGGGAAAAAAGTTAGATCCCCTACCTCGACCGTACCAAAACACCACACAGATTCCATACAGATTAAAAATAAATAAATCACAACAAATATTATAAGAGTACAGAAGAAAATATCAGAGACTGTTTTTATACCATGAGGCGAAAAGGCCTTGTTAACAAGACCCATGTCCCATAAGCCATGAGGCAGATATGGTGACGGACTGTCCACACCCTCCTGTTCATCGTAGTCCTTGCCCCCTTGATCCCCTGGATTGTTTGTCCTCTTCCTGTTGATTTATAAAACTCTCTTCATATGAGATATATTCATCCTTTCAAGGGCTTTCACTGAATTTCAATGTTTCAAATATTTGTCAGTGTTTTTATCGTGAAGGAGACGGAACCGTGGGATAGGAGACAGGCTGACTGCAGGCACAGCTGGGTTCTGCTTTGGGTTTTGCCACAGGGGCCTTAAGCTGATCCCCTTCTATGTATGAAAGAAGGATGGTGATATCATCCTCACAGGACTGTGGGGATTAAATCAGATGTCTGGTTTATTCCAAGCATAAATCAGACAAGACGATCAAATCTATCAAATGTTTCTGCATGTGGTATCAGGTCACAAAGCTTTTTCTCACCACAAGATCATAAAAGTATTGATTCTATTTTCTTCTAATACTTGGGCGGGTTCTTGTTTCTCTTTTTTTACATTGACTGAAATATGTTTTTTTAAGGTGAGAAATAGGGATCTGTTGTTATTTTCCTCCCAAATAATTAAGCAGTTGTTCTACTACCACTTATTTATTTTCGTCCACTGATTTGAATACTAAAAGGTAACATTTCAATGTTTATTTATTTTTGAGAGTGACAGAGAGAGAGAGTAAGAGTGAGAGAGGGGCAAAGAGAGAGAGAGACACACACAGAATCCAGAGCAGGCTCCAGGTTCTGAGCTGTCAGCACAGAGCCCAACACAGGGCTCGAACTCCTGAACCATGAAATTATGACCTGAGCCAAAGTAGGACGCTTAACCAACTGAGCCACCCAGGCGCCTCTAAAAGGTAACATTTCAAAAGTCCTAGTCACCCACGGATCTGTCTATTGCTGGACTCTGTAGGCTACTTCACATAAATATTAGGTTGCATTATTCCTCCTTGTGAAATTGACACAATGCCTCATCTCTTCCTTTGAACATCATTATTGTCCACTACAGGAAAAAAACTGCATGGTCTCTGACCTCAAAAAGTGTATCATCTAAGTAGGGAGAGGAAATAATGAAACCACATAAAAAAATATACACACAAGGTTAAACCACATAGGAATTTAAAACAGCAATAGGAGTTTATAGAACTTCCCCAAAAGCAAAAGGCTGCAGGCCACCTCAAGATGCAGAGTACTGACTGGACAATGGCCAATGATTTCTCTTCCCAGAGGTCATGGTAAGCTGACCCCACGCTAGTTCCTAGGCTCTTAGGCTGAGAAATCAGACCCTGATCTCATCAAGAGAGAACGCACTTCTTTCTACATGGAGGCAATATCACCTCACCAATGTCACAGGATTGATCAAAATCAGAATGTCAGGTCAAGACTTGACAATAAGGAAAACATCCGTTCCATAGATAGGGCATCTGTGTCTACATGATTGGGCATTACCTCCTGTGGAGACAGGCCTCTGTGGCACGCTGAAGTATAATCAGAAGGCTATTTGGTGAGAAGAGAAGTGGAAGAAAAGTAATTAGCTGAATCCAGTGTTTAATGGAAAGGACTGAGGTAGCTAGATCCATCCATCTGCCCCGCGGGCACAGCCCGGCTGGTGGGCCTGACTCTCATCTGCTGCCTGAGGTGCCATCTCTACTCTTAGGCAAGGCTAGGTGGGCACTGCCCATGTTGGTCTCTTCCTCACCATTTCTATGCCTTTACTACTGACCAACCCTCCAGAAGACAGACATGTTTCTCCTTAGCAGTTAATACATCCAGTCAGGTTTTACTCGAGTCTGAGAGACCAGGAAGCCTTACATATCTCTGCTCTGATCCATGACCTTGATATTTCTCTCTTGAGGAGCTGCCTTTTAACAAACTGTTTAGCATATTTTTGTTATCAGGGGAGGGGAATGCGTCACTGTAGACCCTAAGAAATGGTGACAATCTCACAGAAGGACTAGGTCCAGGAGTATTACAGTATTCGGGGAAGGCTTTGTGAAGAAAGATGAACTCGAGTTGGCTTTTGAAGGCTCATGGGACTTCCACCAGCAGAGTGAAATAAAGGAATTTCAAGTGGGCAAAGTCACCAACAAAAGTAGGAATGGGCATGGTCTGACTAGGGGATGGTGGGGGGCTGCTTTGGCTGAAATGGAGGGTTGCCATGACAGATGGCAATATATATATATGTATATATATATATATATATACATATATATATATATACATATACATATATATATAATAAGCATATGTATATTTGAATAAATATATTGAATATATATTCAATTCATACATAATTGAATAAAAGGTAAACAGGCAAGCTCCAGGAATAGGCAACTGTAATTATGACAAGCTTTGAGTAGCCTGATGCAGGATTTTAGCTGCAGGGTTTTAACTGAACCTGTCTACACAATGCCTTGCGAAGTGGAGGAGAGAGCTGTAGGTACATCTAATTAATCAACAAGATGACACTTTTATCTCTAAGCCATGCCCTTTCTTCCGAGATGACTGATAGCTCCATGAAGGTGAAGACTATTTCTCTCTCACCATTTTAGCCAACGAGGAAAGAAATCAGTGGTAGGAGGAGGATGACTGGTGAGTGCATCGAATCGACATAATTTTTTTGAGTTGAAGAAATTTTACTATCGTGTCAACTGTGGCCTTCTTAGACCTAATGTCTCAGAACAAGCTAATGGCTTGTTATCTTGGTTACAATCCACAGATGTCTCCCGGCAGTGGGGTTCCTTTTAAAATCCCTGGAATATACTTTGCAATGAAAGGACAAAGCCTATCTCCTTCCTCCAGACTGAAGAGGGATATCAGGTCGTGATAGGTGGGAAAGTGGCTTTGATTTTCAGTTTGTGGGTTCTGAATCTATTATAAAGAAGGAATATAGTCTGGGAATCTGAATTAATTGTTCTCCTTACCTCAATGAGACAGAAAACTATGATCAAAATCATCACTACTACAGTCACAGATATTGCCAAGATGAGTTTGTTGTTATAGCCATAGCCTGGAACTTCTTTTGTGAGCTAAAAAAAGGGAAAGAACAATGTTTTTAGAAAACAGAGATAGGATGAAAGTTAACTATTCTTTAACGACTCTAAAACCCCATTCTTTCCGATGAATCGCTTATAGGTTCTTAAGGAATATACCAAATCTAATGTGATATGTAATCTTAATCATTAGCATTTTCTTCAAGAATTTATGTATCTTGTATGTTAGGTCCTCTTTTTGTCTACTCTGGGAACAGCGGCACTGTTTCCTGAATGAGCAAAGTGGCAGATCATTGCCTTAGGCAAAATTATGTGGCCAAGACAAGACCCGGACTAGGAGCCCCTGGTCCTTGTGCTTGGGTCCATGTCCTAAACCACCTAAATGTCGAGACCCCACATTTTGGGATTTATCCTCACCTCCCTTGACTCCTGCCCTCTCTGTTCACTCTGGACTTCTGTGCTCTCACTGATATAGTTCTCATTTTCCCATTGGTCCGTATCCCACTCTGCCTTGGACACCTTTACTTCTTGCTGCTCGCTGAGAAGCTTCATCAGGAGGCCTGTTCTGGAGATGAGCTTGGCACAGGCCAGCTGCATGTGGGTCTCGGAGCAGTCCATTTTCAAAGTCCGGATAACATGAGAAATGAGGCTTCTCACGTCATTGTTGGGGATGAGGGACTGTAGCTGCTGGTTTAACGGAATTTCAAACAGATCACCTTTGACACAGTGAAGCCTGTGGCTTTTGGGGGCAAGCCAGTGCCCGCATTGTGGTATTCCCATTGTGTATCATTGGTTTGTTTAACGGTCGGCATAGAGTTGTCTGCAGTAACAGTAGAATTAGCAGTGGAAAGATTCTTACGGTTTGTGAATTCAGGGAGGGTTTGTGCTGGCACAGTAGTGTTTCCTGTAGAAATATTTTCGTCAGAAACATTTTGGGCAGTAGCGTTCTCTGCAGTAGTGTTTTCTCTGTAAGTTCCTGAAGGAGCAAATAATTCTGGAAAAGGATTTTTCTGAGGACTCAGTTCTCCCGGAGATGAAAAATCCTCTCGTGAAGGGGAATTTATGAGGCTCCTGACTGCAGAGGATGGAGGCCTCTTTGCAAGCAGCTGTCTATTACTGAGTGAACTTTCCTTTCTGGACTTTCGATTCAGTTTGGCCTAGGGTGTTCTGTGGACCACATGGGAGCGACTTTTATGAAAGCGGTGTGTTTTTCTGGGGTGTGAGGCTGGCCCGAAAGCCTTCATATTTCTAACTCTAGCATTTGCATCTTCTAAAACAAAAACGCTGTACATGAAGTCTTTTGATTTTTTTTTTTCACGTCAGGTGGGGATTTTAGAGCGGGGGTGGCAGAAGGCCTGCCCAAAGAGTATTGCTTCAGGAAAGAAGAGACCGCTGCCTTGTGCTCCTCTACGAACGAAGGCTCTGTATTGAAGGAGCTTCCCATTAATTTGCTGGGCCTGTGCGCCACGTGAAGCTCCCCTGGGGATGGTCTCCTGA
The DNA here is from genome assembly GCF_028749965.1 of Puma concolor. Taxonomy (NCBI): domain Eukaryota; kingdom Metazoa; phylum Chordata; class Mammalia; order Carnivora; family Felidae; genus Puma; species Puma concolor. Next base: position 75,628 of record NW_028240233.1, on the reverse strand, counting down.
GCCTTCTTTCCTTGGCCATGTTCTCCACAGACGGCTGGGCGTTCTGTTTCCTCTGGATGTTCTGACGTCTCAGTTCTTTTAAGTGCCTTTTCCGTATGCCCTTTGGGCCCTTGATGACCTTGTTCACTCTCAGGAACTTTTTCCCCACACTCTCAACCTCGTCTAGGCTCTTCTCCTGCGGTTGGGCAGTTTCCAATTTCTTTGGAAAGATTTGACATTTAAACTTGGGACCTAATCACTTAGATTCCACCTACACCTGCCTAAATAACCCAGAAAGCCGCCAGAGGATTAGCAGAACGGAGTCTCCGGAGCCAAGCGCAGATGAGAGGCCCACAGAAGAGGGGCCCCTCCTGAAGTGGATCACCTAAGGAGAAGCGAGCTAAGCCTGCCCCTCCTGCCCACCCCAGCTAATACGCCTACCCACCCCAGCTAATACGCCAGATCCCCAGCATCACAAGCCTGGCAGTGTGCAAGTAGCCCAGATGGGCCACGCCACCCTACAGTGAATCCCGCCCCTAGGAGAGGAGAAGAGAAGGCACACACCAGTCTGACTGTGGCCCCAGCGGTGGGCTGGGGGCAGACATCAGGTCGGACTGCGGCCCCGCCCACCAACTCCAGTTATACACCACAGCACAGGGGAAGCGCCCTGCAGGTCCTCACCACTCCAGGGACTACCCAAAATGACCAAGCGGAAGAATTCCCCTCAGAAGCATCTCCAGGAAATAACAACAGCTAATGAACTGATCAAAAAGGATTTAAATAATATAACAGAAAGTGAATTTAGAATAATAGTCATAAAATTAATCGCTGGGCTTGCAAACAGTATGGAGGACAGCAGAGAATCTCTTGCTACAGAGATCAAGGGACTAAGGAACAGTCACGAGGAGCTGAAAAGCGCTTTAAACGAAATGCAAAACAAAATGGAAACGACGACAGCTCGGATTGAAGAGGCAGAGGAGAGAATAGGTGAACTAGAGGATAAAGTTATGGAAAAAGAGGAAGCTGAGAGAAAGAGAGATAAAAAAATCCAGGAGTATGAGGGGAAAATTAGAGAACTGAGCGATACACTAAAAAGAAATAATATACGCATAATTGGTATCCCAGAGGAGGAAGAGAGAGGGAAAGGTGCTGAAGGGGTACTTGAAGAAATTATAACTGAGAACTTCCATGAACTGGGGAAGGAAAAAGGCATTGAAATCCAAGAGGCACAGAGAACTCCCTTCAGACGTAACTTGAATCGATCTTCTGCACGACATATCATAGTGAAACTGGCAAAATACAAGGATAAAGAGAAAATTCTGAAAGCAGCAAGGGATAAACGTGCCCTCACATATAAAGGGAGACCTATAAGACTCGTGACTGATCTCTCTTTTGAAACTTGGCAGGCCAGAAAGAATTGGCACGAGATCTTCAGTGTGCTAAACAGAAAAAGTATGCAGCCGAGAATCCTTTATCCAGCAAGTCTGTCATTTAGAATAGAAGGAGAGATAAAGGTCTTCCCAAACAAACAAAAACTGAAGGAATTTGTCACCACTAAACCAGCCCTACAAGAGATCCTAAGGGGGACCCTGTGAGACAAAGTACCAGAGACATCGCTACAAGCATAAAACATACAGACATCACAATGACTCTAAACCCGTATCTTTCTATAATAACACTGAATGTAAATGGATTAAATGCGCCAACCAAAAGACATAGGGTATCAGAATGGATAAAAAAACAAGACCCATCTATTTGCTGTCTACAAGAGACTCATTTTAGACCTGAGGACACCTTTAAATTGAGAGTGAGGGGATGGAGAACTATTTATCATGCTACTGGAAGCCAAAAGAAAGCTGGAGTAGCCATACTTGTATCAGACAAACTAGACTTTAAATTAAAGGCTGTAACAAGAGATGAAGAAGGGCATTATATAATAATTACAGGGTCTATCCATCAGGAAGAGCTAACAATTATAAATGTCTATGCGCCGAATACCGGAGCCCCCAAATATATAAAACAATTACTCATAAACATAAGCAACCTTATTGATAAGAATGTGGTAATTGCAGGGAACTTTAACACTCCACTTACAGAAATGGATAGATCATCTAGACACACGGTCAATAAAGAAACAAGGGCCCTGAATGAGACATTGGATCAGATGGACTTGACAGATATATTTAGAACTCTGCATCCCAAAGCAACAGAATATACTTTCTTCTCGAGTGCACATGCAACATTCTCCAAGATAGATCATATACTGGGTCACAAAACAGCCCTTCATAAGTTTACAAGAATTGAAATTATACCATGCATACTTTCAGACCACAATGCTATGAAGCTTGAAATCAACCACAGGAAAAAGTCTGGAAAACCTCCAAAAGCATGGAGGTTAAAGAACACCCTACTAAAGAATGTGTGGGTCAGCCAGGCAATTAGAGAAGAAAGTAAAAAATATATGGAAACAAGCGAAAATGAAAATACAACAATCCAAACGCTTTGGGACGCAGCGAAGGCAGTCCTGAGAGGAAAATACATTGCAATCCAGGCCTATCTCAAGAAACAAGAAAAATCCCAAATACATAATCTAACAGCACACCTAAAGGAAATAGAAGCAGAACAGCGAAGGCAGCCTAAACCCAGCAGAAGAAGAGAAATAATAAAGATCAGAGCAGAAATAAACAATAGAGAGTCTAAAAAAACTGTAGAGCAGATCAACGAAACCAAGAGTTGGTTTTTTGAAAAAATAAACAAAATTGACAAACCTCTAGCCAGGCTTCTCAAAAAGAAAAGGGAGATGACCCAAATAGATAAAATCATGAATGAAAATGGAATTATTACAACCAATCCCTCAGAGATACAAACAATTATCAGGGAATACTATGAAAAATTATATGCCAACAAATTGGGCAACCTGGAAGAAATGGACAAATTCCTAAACACCCACACTCTTCCAAAACTCAATCAGGAGGAAATAGAAAGCTTGAGCAGACCCATAACCAGCAAAGAAATTGAATCGGTTATCAAAAATCTCCCAACAAATAAGAGTCCAGGACCAGACGGCTTCCCAGGGGAGTTCTACCAGACGTTTAAAGCAGAGATAATACCTATCCTTCTCAAGCTATTCCAAAAAATAGAAGGGGAAGGAAAACTTCCAGACTCATTCTATGAAGCCAGTATTACTTTGATTCCTAAACCAGACAGAGACCCAGTAAAAAAAGAGAACTACAGGCCAATATCCCTGATGAATATGGATGCAAAAATTCTCAATAAGATACTGGCAAATCGAATTCAACGGCATATAAAAAGAATTATTCACCATGACCAAGTGGGATTCATTCCTGGGGTGCAGGGCTGGTTCAACACTCGCAAATCAATCAACGTGATACATCACATTAACAAAAAAAAAAAAAAGAGAAGAACCATATGATCCTGTCAATCGATGCAGAAAAGGCCTTTGACAAAATCCAGCACCCTTTTTTAATAAAAACCCTTGAGACAGTCGGGATGGAAGGAACATACTTAAAGATCATAAAAGCCATTTATGAAAAGCCCACAGCTAACATCATCCTCAACGGGGAAAAACTAGAGCTTTTTCCCTGAGATCAGGAACACGACAGGGATGCCCACTCTCACCGCTGTTGTTTAACATAGTGCTGGAAGTTCTAGCATCAGCAATCAGACAACAAAAGGAAATCAAAGGCATCAAAATTGGCAAAGATGAAGTCAAGCTTTCGCTTTTTGCAGATGACATGATATTATACATGGAAAATCCGATAGACTCCACCAAAGTCTGCTAGAACTGATACATGAATTCAGCAAAGTTGCAGGATACAAAATCAATGTACAGAAATCAGTTGCATTCTTATACACTAACAATGAAGCAACAGAGAGACAAATAAAGAAACTGATCCCATTCACAATTGCAGCAAGAAGCATAAAATACCTAGGAATAAATCTAACCAAAGATGTAAAAGATCTGCATGCTGAAAACTATAGGAAACTTATGAAGGTAATTGAAGATTTAAAGAAATGGAAAGACATTCCCTGCTCATGGATTGGAAGAATAAATATTGTCAAAATGTCCATACTACCCAAAGCTATCTACACATTCAATGCAATCCCAATCAAAATTGCACCAGCATTCTTCTCGAAACTAGAACAAGCAATCCTAAAATTCATATGGAACCACAAAAGGCCCCGAATAGCCAAAGTAATTTTGAAGAAGAAGACCAAAGCAGGAGGCACCACAATCCCAGACTTTAGCCTCTACTACAAAGCTGTCATCATCAAGACAGCATGGTATTGGCACAAAAACAGACACATAGACCAATGGAATAGAATAGAAACCCCAGAACTAGACCCACAAACGTATGGCCAACTCATCTTTGACAAAGCAGGAAAGAACATCCAATGGAAAAAAGACAGTCTCTTTAACAAATGGTGCTGGGAGAACTGGACAGCAACATGCAGAAGAATGAAACTAGACCACTTTCTCACACCATTCACAAAAATAAACTTAAAATGGATAAAGGACCTGAATGGGAGACAGGAAACCATCAAAACCTTAGAGGAGAAAGCAGGAAAAGACCTCTCTGACCTCAGCCGTAGCAATCTCTTACTCGACACATCCCCAAAGGCAAGGGAATTAAAAGCAAAAGTGAATTCCTGGGACCTTATGAAGATAAAAAGCTTCTGCACAGCAAAGGAAACAACCAACAAAACTAAAAGGCAACCAACGGAATGGGAAAAGATATTTGCAAATGACATATCGGACAAAGGGCTAGTATCCAAAATCTATAAAGAGCTCACCAAACTCCACACCCGAAAAGCAAATAACCCAGTGAAGAAATGGGCAGAAAACATGAATAGACACTTCTCTAAAGAAGACATCCGGATGGCCAACAGGCACATGAAAAGATGTTCAACGTCGCTCCTTATCAGGGAAATACAAATCAAAACCACACTCAGATATCACCTCACGCCAGTCAGAGTGGCCAAAATGAACAAATCGGGAGACTGTAGATGCTGGAGAGGATGTGGAGAAACGGGAACCCTCTTGCACTGTTGGTGGGAATGCAAATTGGTGCAGCCGCTCTGGAAAGCAGTGTGGAGGTTCCTCAGAAAATTAAAAATAGACCTACCCTATGACCCAGCAATAGCACTGCTAGGAATTTATCCAAGGGATACAGGAGTACTGATGCATAGGGGCACTTGTACCCCAATGTTTATAGCAGCACTCTCAACAATAGCCAAATGATGGAAAGAGCCTAAATGTCCATCAACTGATGAATGGATAAAGAAATTGTGGTTTATATACACAATGGAATACTACGTGGCAATGAGAAAAAATGAAATATGGCCTTTTGTAGCAACGTGGATGGAACTGGAGAGTGTGATGCTAAGTGAAATAAGCCATACAGAGAAAGACAGATACCATATGATTTCACTCTTATGTGGATCCTGAGAAACTTAACAGAAACCCATGGGGGAGGGGAAGGAAAAAAAAAAAAAAAGAGGTTAGAGTGGGAGAGAGCCAAAGCATAAGAGACTGTTAAAAACTGAGAACAAACTGAGGGTTGATGGGGGGTGGGAGGGAGGGGAGGGTGGGTGATGGGTATTGAGGAGGGCACCTTTTGGGATGAGCACTGGGTGTTGTATGGAAACCAATTTGACAATAAATTTCATATATTAAAAAAATAAATAAATAAAAAAATAAAATATAAAACAAGGTAAAAAATAAACAAAAAATAAACAAAAAACCAAATGAATGAATAAACAACAACAAAAAAGAGAAAACACTTGTAAATATGGAGAACAAACTAGGGATATGGACAAAATGAGTGAAAAGGGTTAAGAGGTACAAACTTGCAGTTATAAAATAAATAAGTCACCAGATGAAAAGTACAGCATAGGGAATATCGTCAATAATACTGTAATATACTTATTGTGGTGAGCATTTCATAATGTATATAAAAGATCACTGTGTTGTACACCTGAAACTAATTTAATATTACATGATCTATATATACTTCAATAAAAGAGATAATTGAGGGGCACCCAGGTGGCTCAGTCAGTTAAGCATCTGACTTCAGCTCAGGTCATGATCTCATAGTCTGTGATTTCAGGCCCCACATCAGGCTCTGTGTCTACAGCTCAGAGCCTGGAGCCTGCTTCAGATTCTGTGTCTCCCTCTCTCTCTGCCCCTCCCCCACTTGCACTCTGTCTCTCTCAAAAATAAAAAATAAAAAAAGATAATTGACTATTTAAACAAAAAAAATAATATGGTGTGCTAAAAGTAAAACGTATGAAAACAATAGCACAAAGGTCAGGAGGGGAACAATGGAAGTACACTATTTATTGTAAGGTTCTTATACTATTCATGAAATCATATCATATCATTTGAAGATAGACTGTGATAAGTTAAACATGAACACTACAAACCATTAAACAGCTACTAAAATAACAAAACCTGAGTTGTAACTATTTATCCCCCCACCAAAAAATAATAAAACGTACTAAATCAACCGAAGAGCAGGAAGAAAAAGAAAAAGAAAAGAAACAAAGAACAGATGGGATACATAGAAAGAGTAGACAGTAGCTTTAAATGTAATCCTATAAATAATTACATTAACTATAAATGGTGCAATCACCTAATTAAAAGATAGAGTTGTCATACTGGATAAAAAAGCAAAAGCCAACTATATGCTGTCTATAAGATTCATCTTCAATACAAAGATATAAGTAGGTTAAAAATATGGAAGAAATTATGCTTTGCTAACACTAATCAAACGAAACCTTGAGTGGCTATATTTACTATAGGACAAAGTCAATTTCAAAGCGAAGATATTACCAGGGATAAATGAGGTTATTCCATTGTGATAGAAATGTCAACTAATAGAAAAGACATAACTTAAAAATTTATGTATCTGATAATAGAACTTCCAAATATATTAAGGAGAATAGGAAAGAGAGACACAAAAGTACACAATTATAGTTGGAGATTTCAATATCCCTCTCTCAATAATTGACAGAAAAAATATATAGAAAATGAGTAATGATACATCAGACTTGAAAAATACTACCAACCTACTTGACCTAGTTGACATTTATAGAATACTCCACACCAAATCAGCAGACTACATATTTTTTTTCAAGTGGGCACATAATATTTATCAAAATAGACCATATTCTCATCTATTACCAGAATTCATTGGCTATAAAACAAGCCTCAATAAATTTAAAAGGATTTCAGTCATCCAACATATTGTTCTGTGACCACAATGGAATTAAATAACAAATTAACAGATCTGTAAAATCTCCAAATATTTAGAAACTAACCAACACACTCCTAAGGAACCCTATTGGTCAAATAAGTCAAAATGGATATTAAAAACGATTTTGTACCGACTGAAACTGAAAACACATGTCAACATGTGGGATGTTGTTCATATAGTATTCATCTTCCCCAGTGTCCACTTTTTTTTTTTTAAGTTTTTTTTTTTTTAACGTTTATTTATTATTTTTGGGACAGAGAGAGACAGAGCATGAACGGGGGAGGGGCAGAGAGAGAGGGAGACACAGAATCGGAAACAGGCTCCAGGCTCCGAGCCATCAGCGCAGAGCCCGACGCGGGGCTCAAACTCACGGACCGCGAGATCGTGACCTGGCTGAAGTCGTACGCTTAACCGACTGCGCCACCCAGGCGCCCCCCCCCCCCCCCAGTGTCCACTTTGAAGAAACTAGAAAAAGAAAAGGAAATTCATCACTGAGTAAGGAGAGAAAATGGAATGATGAAGATCAAAGCAGAAATTTTTAAAAAGGAAAACAAAAATAGAGAAGTCAGTGTAATGAAAAGGCACTTTTTAGAGAAGATAAGTAAAACTGATAAACTTCTGGCCAGATTTATCAAGAAAAGACAAGAGAAGACACAAATTATCAATATCAAAAATGAGAGGAATGACATCACTACAATTCTACAGATACTAAAAGGATAATAAGGGAACATTATAAAATACTTTATGTCAATAACTTCAAGATGAAATAGATTCCCTGAAAGACATGAACTACTCCAAAAAATAAGTATGTAATTTAAGTAGCACTATTACAAAAATAAAATCTGTAGTTTAACACTTTCTCACAAAGAAAGCTTCAAGCCCACATGGCTTCACTGGTGAATTCTAGCAAACATTTAAGGAAAACATAATGCCAATTCTGCACAAACTGTACTAGAGAATTGAAGAGAGGGGACTACTTCCCAACTCAATTTTAAGGCCAACATTCACCTTATGAAAAATAGATCAAGACATTAGAAGAAAGGATAGATAGAAGATCTCATATACTGCAGGCTGGAATGCAAAATGGTACATCCACTTTAGAAAACAGGTAAGCAGTTTCTTAAACAGTTAAATATACACTTAGCATATGATGTAGCAATCCTGCCATTAGGTATTTTACCCCCTCCCCCCCTCCCCCAATGAAAACATATGCTCATACGAAGACCTGCATGTAAGTGTTTTAAGCAACTTTATTCATAAAGGCCAAAAAGCTAGAAACAACTCAAATGCCCATTAACTGATGAACGCATAAACAAACTGGTATATCCTCACAACTGCAATACTACTCGGCAATAAAAAGGAAATGAACTACTGACATGTGCAAACACATGGATGAGTCTCTGGGGTGCCTGGGTGGCTCAGTCAGATAAGTGACCGACTTTGGCTCAGGCCATGATCTCATGTTCCGCAGGTTCATGCCCTGTATTGGGCTCTGCGCTGACAGAGCCTGGAGCCTGCTTCGGGTTCTGTGTGTGTCTGTCTGTCTGTCTCTCTCTCTCTCTCTCTCTCTCCCCCTCTCCTGCTTATGCTCTCTGTTTCTCAAAAATAAATAAACGTTAAAAAAGTTAAAAAAACACATGGATGAATCTCAAAAGGATTATGCTGAAAGGAACCAATCACAGAAGACTGCATACTGTATGATTTCATTTATTTATTTTTTTTAATGTTCATTTATTTTTGAGAGAGAGAGAGAGATGGAGGGCAAATGGGGAAGGGGTAGAGAGACAGGGAGACACAGAATCCGAAGCAGGCTCCAGGCTCTGAGCTGTCAGGACAGAGTCCGATGCAGGGCTTGAACTCACGAACCGCGAGATCATGACCTGAGCTGAAGTCGGACGCTTAACTGCCCGAGCCACCCAGGTGCCCCTTGTATGATTTCATTTATAAGACACTGTGGAGAAGGCAAAACTATAGGGACAAAAATTAGGTTGGTGGTTGCCAGGGCTGGTGGTGACAAAAGGGGATTGGCTGCAAAGGCACATAGGGGCCTTTTGGGGTGACAGAAATGGTCTACGTCTCAAATGTGGTGGTGCTTACATAACTACACGTTTGTCAAAACTCATCAAACTGTACGCTTAAAAAGAGTAAATTTTATACCTCAATAAATCTGACTTAAGAAAACAATAAAACAAATCTAAATCAACAACTAAGTGAAAATACACATAAGAAAAATCAACTTACAGTGTTTCCAAATTCAAGGGTCATCATGAGGATGCTCTCAACTGTTGTAAGTGACACCTGTGTTGATCCCATGTCTCTGAAGGAGAAAGCCCAAACATGCGTGATTTGAACCCAAGGATAAAAATTCTGTACCTAAAAAGATACTTAACAACATGTGGTTACTTCAATTCTGGCTTCTTTGTCAAGTCAGCTCAAGAGTTTTCTTGCTATGGACAATAATTTCAGAAAACTCCCAATGAAGACATTTTATGTGCATCATCAAATTAATCACCTTGGTGCTCAACAGTACAATCCTTTTTACTCTTATCCTCATTTTCATTCTCAATTGCATCCACCTCTCTTGATTAGTCTTTTTTTCTTTTAATATACACCTTACTCCACTTTCCACTTTGAGATAAATGGTATTTCTACCTACATCTGCAAGTCCCATGTCTCTTATGTGTTCTTCACTACTACGCCTTCCTCTGCAGGCTATCTTGCCCATATACGTTTTTTCTTTGCTAATAATGCTTATTTCAATAACCCAGTTAAAACTTAAATTAGGACTTTTTAACCAAAACGCAAAATACTTAATCTTTTGATGACAACAAAAAAGATCAGAAATCATCTCATGAGCCATGAGATTGTTGCAATACTTACAAATATTTTAATGCTGGCAACTTAAAAAGATAGGAATCTTCAACAGCTGACAGAGGGTTACGGCTGATAATTCTGAAAAATGCAATGGAATTAAAATGATCTGCATTTCCAGTAATGACTACCATGAAAGTTTATGTTCATTTTGGGGGTATGGAACTGGAAGGTTAAAACTAATCATTTTCTGCCTTTGCCTATAAATCACCCTTAGAATCTGTAAAGCACTCTTCCTTTGGGAACTACCCAGCTCTCTGGACGATAAAGTGGAGAACAGAAAGAGAAAAAAAAATTTTTTTTTTTTTTTTTTTTTTTTTTACGTGGACAGCAAAGCAAAGATATGCCAAAGAACTTTTTGGGCTGAAAACCCTAGAAGTGACTATGCTGGTAGGAAGCCCAGGCTCTGTAGGAAATACTGTTTCTAGTGTCCTCTATAATTCTAGGTGCTTTTCCTTTATCTCTAGAAATGTAAAAAATTCCACAGTTTAAAACACCCGGTTAAAGACAAAAATAGGACCAATTCCTCAGTTTGGGGGCTAAAGACAAAGGGATTAATCTAAGAGGAAATGGTGAAAGCTATACCCCCACCATGTGTATTCATTCTCCTATGACAGCCTTTGTTAGGTGGCATATGATCCCATTTCCTTATCCATCTCCTGGACTGCCAGCTCCCTGAGGGCAGGGACCATACTCTATTGTCATTTTTGTCCCTGTGCCTGACAGAGTGCTTGTTATTTACTAGTTACTTAGTGAAGGCTTGTTGAATAAATAACATTTTGTCACTGCTTGACACAAGTTTTTATTCCAAAATGCTGAGTAGATTTTCTTCTCAGTTCTTTACAGCAAAAATAAAGTGAAGGAAACAGGAAGAAAGAAAAGAAAATCTGCCTTTAGGTTGACTCTGCTCAAGAATCATCACTGTACTTTTGCAAAATTATAAGGATAATCATCACAACCGATACTATTGAGCTATAGGGCATCTGTGATCAGCATTTCACATTTAAACCTCACAATAACCTTATGTGATAGACACATCATTACCCCATTTTACAAGTGAGGAAACTGAAGTACAGAGAGGTTGTATAATTTGTCCCAGTTTGTCAAGCCAGTCAAGAAGCAGAGATGGAATCTGAACTCAGTTCTGACTCCAAAGCCTGTATTTAAATTGTATGAAAAAAAGGGGGTTTAAAATAGCCGTTACCTTAAACTTAACTTTGAGAGCATTAAATATAGAAACACTTTGCTGAACTTCATCTCTCCATCTGGGAGAGCTTCTCTAAGAATTACATTTTCTACTTTTATTCCTTTCCTCTAATCATCTCCCATGATTAAGTATTTAATTAGCCTGTGATCATTGAGACTTTAGAGATTTCATTTCTTATTTTTTTATTCTATTTTTTGAGAGAGAGAGTACAAGAGTATGAGTGCAGGAGAGGCAGAGGAAGAGAGAGAGAGAGAATCCCAAGCAGGCTCCATGCCCAGTGCAGAGCCTGACATGGGGCTTGATCCCATGACCGCAAGATCATGACCTGAGCCGAAATCAAGAGTCAGGCAGTTAACTGAGCCACCCAGGTGCCCTGAGACTTTAGAGATTTTAAAGCCCTGTTACAGGTGAATCAGTGAAAATGAGAAAGGAAGGACGTCTGAAAATTCATCCTTCCGTAAAAGCAACAACAACAACAACAACAACAACAACTAGCAAAAATGGTCAAAATCAACTTTCTCAGAACTTTGGAAATTTTAACCAATGGGCTTGCAGCAACCCGGAGAGCATGTATTAAAGAAAAAATTACTAATTTCTATAAGAACAGTGAGCTCTGTTGTTTTAACTTGTCCTCAACCTCTGCTCTCCATCCTGATGATAGCCTTAAAAATTGCCCGCATCCCAGGGGAACAAAATGGAGCTGAAGTTCCTTAAAGCCTCATTCCCAAAGAACAAACTGTCATTGTTTTACCTGTCTAGTGGGGTCCCTAAAAAACTTCACTTGAAAGCCTTGCCCTTGACCTCACTGAGAACTGCACAGTGCTAAAATAGCCTCTTCCCAAGGGGCATTTTTTCGAAAACAATTATAGATAAATGTTTTAATCTGGCAGCTATGTGAGGCAATTGATCACAAGACAAAAAATAGCCTAAACAAAAAGCCTAAAAGGGAAAAGCTGAGAAATGAGATGTCCATAGGGACTTTGAAATGCTCCAACATCTTCCTGGGTAACTAGAAGACCACAAGACATATTCCTGGGAATGTAGAAAAAAAACCTTAGCACTAATAAATGAGTTCAGCAAGGTTACAGGACACAAGATCGATATGTAAAAATTAGCTTTATTTCTATACATCAGCAATGACTATTCCAAAGATGAAATTAAGAAAACAATTCCATGTATAACAGTACTCAAAAGAATAAAATACTTAGGAAAACATTTAACCAAAGAAGTGCAAGAATCACACTAAAAACCACAAAACGTTGTTGAAAGAAATTAAAGAAGATTGAAATAAATGTAAAGATATGCCATGTTCACGGATCAGAGGAAAATATTGTTAAAATGGCACTATACCCCAGATTGAACTGTGGTTTCAGTATAATCCCTATCAAAACCCCAACTGACTTCTTTCCAAATATTGGCAAGCTAATTCTAAAATCTGTATGTCAATTCAAGGGACCGAGAATAGCCCAAAATGATCTTTAAAAAAAAAAAAAGTTTATCTATTCATTTTGAGAGACAGCGAGCATACACACCCGTGCAGAAGAGCAAACATGAGCGAGTGTGAGTGGGGAAAAGTGTGAGCAGGGGAGGGGCAGAGGGAGAAAGAGAGGGAGCATCCCAAGCAGGCTCCATGCTGTCAGTGCAGATGGCAACACGGGGTTCCATCTCACAAACCGTGAGGTCATGACCTGAGCTGAAATCAAGAGCCGGCCACTTAACCAACTGAGCTACCCAGGGGCTCCAAAACGATTTTGACAAAGAACAACCAAATGGGGAGACTCACACGCCCTGGTTTCAAAACCTACTTCAAAACTACAGTAATCACGGTGTGGTACTGGCATAAGAACAGACATGTAAGCTGATGGAACAGAACTGACAGTCCAGGAATAAATCCTCACATTTATGGCCCACTGATTTTCAACAAGGGTGCCAACACCATTCAATGTGGGAAGACTAGTGTTTTCAAATGATGCTGGGACAACCGTATATCCCCATACAAAATAATGGAGTTGGATTCCTACACTTCACACCATATATAAATATTAACTCAAAATGAGTCAAAGACCTAAATGGAAGAGCTCAAGCTATAAAACTCTCAGGAGAGAAATCTTTATGACCTTGGATTTAGGCAACAGTTTCTTAGACATGACACAAAAAGCACAACAAACCAAAGGAAAAATAGGTAAGCTGGACTTTATTTAAAAATAAAAAAACAACCCAAAACTATCATATGTCTGATACAAGTCTAGTATCCAGAATATCCAGAATATATAAAGAACTCTTAAAACTCAGGAAAAAGACAAATAATCTAATGTTTAAATGGGTAAAGGATTTGAAGAGACATTTCGCCAAAGAAAATACATGAATGGCCAATAAGCACATGAAAAGATGCTCAATGTCTTAGGTCATTAGGGAAATAGAAATCAAAGCTACAATGAGATACTACTCTACACTCACTAAGATGGCTATGATCGAACAGAGAGACAATGATAAGTGGTAGCAAGATTTGGGGAAACCAGAATCTTCATACATTGGTGGGAATGTAAGATGGTGCAGTCACTGTGGAAAACAGTTTGGCAGTTCCTCAAAAGGGTTAAATATAGAGTTACTACATGACCCAGCAATTCCACTCTTAGGTACGTACCCAAGAGAATTAAAAACATATGACCACACAAAAACTTGCACATGAATACTCATAGCAGCATTATTCATAAGAGCCAAAAAGTCAAAATAATCCAAATGTCCAATAACTCATGAATGGATGAACAAAATGTGATTGGAGCACCTGGGTGGCTCAGTCGGTTAAGCATCTGACTTTGGCTCAGGTCGTCATCTCACAGTTCATGAGTTCGAGCTCTACATCAGGCTCTGTGGTTTTGGATCCTCTGTCCCCCTCTCCCTCTGCCCCTTCCCCGCTTGTGTGGGCGCTCTCTTTCAAAAATAAATAAACATTAAAAAAAAGAATGAAGTACTGAAACATGCTACAACCGGATAAATCTTGAAGCCAACAAGCTATGTGAAAGAAACTAGACACACATTTCGATGAAATGTCCAGAATAGGCAAATCCATAGGGGCAGAAGGTAAATTAGTTGTTGCCAGGGGCCTGGGGGGAGGGGAGAATGGGGAGTAAAGGCTGATGGGTATGGTATTTCTTTTGAGGGGGGTGATGACAATGTTCTGGAATTAGCAGTGATTACTGTCTATCAAAGTATACCATTGCACTATATACTTTATAACGTTGCATATTCTATTATGCATATTCTATATCTCAATTTGAAAAAAAAAAAAAAAAAAGAACCACGTTGTGATAAATAGAGAACCAGTTGCCAGAAGATAAACATGTTAGTAGGTGGAGAAAAGGGGAGCGAAGATTCAAACTCTTCCACAACGGAGGTCAGAGGGAGTTAGCGGTGCGGCTGGGAGCCATGCGTTTTTGTTCCTGCCTTGGAAACTCCCCTATTCTTCCTATTCCAGCCCATTCTTCTACGTTTTTTCAGGCCCATTAACATGTCGGGTTTGTGTAACACTAGTTAATATCCAGTCAGACAATGTTATGAAGAGAAAGAACGTGAGTGTCATATGTCTGGTTAAACACAGTTCCTCAACCTTGAGGCTCTGAATGTCCTTTGGCTTTGAAACAATAACAATGGCATTCATACCTACAAGCTTACTGGTGGGCTCTGTGCAAGTAAGCTCTTCCACGTGTGTGTCTTCCCCTGCCCACTGCTCCCCCCCCCCCCCCACCCCGCGCCCACCCCCGGCTCCCTATTAAGAAAGACTATGAAGAGTTATGCAGCCAAAACAATTTAGTAGTTCGTTATCCTTCCCCCCAACTATCTCAGTGCTCTACCCCCACTGTCCCCCCCTCTTTCCTGGTAGCTCACCCATGGCCTTATACCCATTGGCTCAGTGCTTCCTCTTACCCAGGCAGCCCTCCTGCTGAGATGAATGCCCCGTGTTTATCTGTAGTGAAAACAAAATACAGGCCACTCCAAATTATCCTATTTCCTCCTGTCTTTAGTGCCGCCTTTTCTTCATGGAGCTATTGTGCCTGAGCCAAGGGGAGAATGAGAACTGACCCGACAGGTTACCTCTGCTGGACCGACAGCAATTGTTTTTCCACAGACTGCGATACGAACGAACGGTGGACATTGCACTAGAGATCATCTCCATTTCCGTTCAATTCCCTCATCTTACAGATAAAAGGTGTGCTGACTCAGTCTATTGGCTTTTGGATATTCGTGGGCTTATCTTTATGGGAGTCAAACATAACAACAGTTATCCTCAAAGACTGTCTCATAATCAAAGTTGAAGAAATACTGTTCTAGATATTCTTTTGTTTTTTAAAAAACTGTATCTTATTTGAAGAGGAAAACTCAAGTATTTTTGCAAAAGCTTTCTGTTGCAGAGCAACGGGACAGACTAAAGGTAGCTCACAAAATAAGGGAACATTTCTTACGTGTTATTTTTTTTTTCTCCAAATTCTTCTACAGAGGTCCAGACAGATGGGCTACGTTTCCTTTCTATTAACTGAGGAGACAGAGAAGACTTGAGGACTGAAGCTTGTCACCACTGTCCTGAATGTACTGAAATCCTAACAGCTTTAGCTGAAAAAATGTCCAAAGCAGGCAGTGAAAATAAATTTCAAATAGGACAAACTCCAAACTCTCTACGCTGGAATCCCAAGGCATGGAGGGAAAACTGGCTCGTTGGAGGAAAGCAGTTGAAGAGATAAGTGGAGTGATCTAGACCCTATTCCAGTCTGTTTGAAGTACCTGGGGATAGAATAACCCCTTTCCTTTATTCATCTACATAGGTCCATGAGCCATGAGAACGTGACTCCCCATGGGAAGCTCCTCAATGCAAGACATCTAAGGGCATCACGTAAATCCTTTCTCAGGGGTTGGGCGGGGGGAGGGGCGAAGCCTAAAGAATCTGAAATGGTGAGCCTATGTTTTAATTAAAGTTCTGAGAATAGCCTTGAAGAGGAGTTTCTGGCAGTGAGGACCAGCCCAAGAAGCAAGGGCCCTGGAATCAGGCAGACCTAGGTCTGAATTCTGGCTGTCACTTCCTGGTGAAGGGACTTAAGTAACGAACGTCTCCGAGTCCTTTTAGCAGCATTTACCTCATAAGGCAACTTGAGGATTAAAGGAAAGAGCATGTGCAAAGCACCTAGCATAAGGCTGGGCACAGAGTGGGTGCCTAGCAGTGACGATGTGATAGTTGCACCAGGCGGTGAGCAGGAAGCCTGGGGATGCCCATAGGTGGCATGGCCAGGAACTCCAGAAGCATAGGGAAAAGGAGCTCCCTGCTCGAAAGGTCCTATTCCAGTGAGAAGCTGACTCCAAGGGACGACGCCCAAAAGGCCAGTTGTCATTCAGGTCCTACCTAGTGCCAGGGAATGCGGAATTGTATTACTCGCGAAGCTTCTGAAGTGGTTCTGTCACTTATTGACAGTGTGAACCTAGGCAAGTCACCCGATGTCTCTGAGTTTCAACTTCCTCATCCCCAAAATGAGGATAATACTACCTGTGTCACAAGAGTTGCTGGAAAGACGAAAATGAAGTGCCGTGTGAGGGGCCACGTCCGGAGCACTTCCCACGTGCCAGGCTCTATTCTAAGAGTTTAAGACACATTGTCTTACTTGCAGCACAAGCGAAAGGTCTTAGCATAGTGCCGGAGCGCAGTAAATACCTAATAGAGGTCGGTATTAAAGAAATGATATGGGGCGGAGGAGCAACTACCATGCTTCCCAGAGAAAGAAGATGCCTTGGTATATACGTGGGAAGACTCAGATGCAGCTGGGAGAAGAAAAGTAATAGTTGGGTATGACTATGGCAAAGCTTTTGAACTACCAATAAAAGTTACCCTAAATCACCCCAAAAGGACAGCCCTGAGTTGTTATCTTCATCCTTAACGTTTATGCCTTTCTGAATCTGAGAAGAAGCTGCCAGGATTTCCAGTACATACCAAAAAGCGATGACAATATCCTGAAGTGTGTCAACTTTTGTGGGCACACAGCTGTCTAAAAGGAAGCAGATGCCGGTTGACTGGGGGAGCGTTAGGGCGTGTCTGTGACTGGGGCTCGAGTTTGCCTTCAGAGGGTGGCCACACCTACCTCAATGATATTCTCAACAATAATTCAACAGGGGTAAGGCTTAGATTTTCCTTATTCTCCCTTAGAGCTTATGTTCTTGGCACAATACGGATGCGCCACAGACGAGCCAGCATGTGAATGTGCTCTATCCCGATAAGGTACAGCCTTTCTACATCGTAGAGTCCTTCAGCTTCTAAAATCATGGAGCTCGTACTGTTAGAACCAATGAAGTGAATTTTTTAAAATAAGCCACCAGTCTGGACCTGTGTAGGTGAATGAAGGAGAAGCACTTTAAAGTCAGGAAAAAAAAAAAAAACTATACTTAACATTTAGGATTATCAACCACTGTTGGTTTTCCATAATATATTTCATTCCTGATTTCATCTGAAAGAAACAGGATTATTACTACCATTCAAAAAGTGGTACCTTATTAATAAACTCTTGGCATGGCTTTGAGGTGGATTTCAGATTCAAAATAGACTTTACCACACCGCTAACGTGTTCACTCAGTGTTTATCAATAACTTAAGAGGCTTCATTCAAAAAACTTACTGAGATATAATTACCTGAAACCCAGGGGTGAATCAAGGCCTTGTAGGGTCTGAACCTCATCTACTTTGGGAAATCCTGCCTCATCAAAACATGCAAAATTATGCGTACAGGAATTGCGAGGGTCCCTCCCAAGACTTTGGAAGGGGCCTATGTAAGTGAGGAGACCTGAAGTTTAAGCTTCAGTCAGTTCAAGATAAATCCACCTCAGCTGGGGCCCAAAAGGTTTACAAACTTATTTAATGCTGGAGAAAATACTGTTTCAACTTATAAACACCCCAGTAATAAGTCACATAGGTAATAACGTGACTGAATTCACGGGATGGCATCTCCCCTGCGCACGCTCTCTTTCTCTCAGAATAAATAAATAAACGTTAAAAAGAAAAAAGAAAAGAAAAGTTTGGCCCCAAACAAGGAGCCCAACCTCCAATACACACTTACTGTACTGTGATAATGTTTTGGAAGTTAACTGTGAATTCGTTTTAGTAGTACAGCTCTATTCAAACCACATTGAAAGGGCGGGCCTACACCGGCCGACTCCATCTTGTTCTGTGTCCTTCACCTTGACCACACCTCCTCCCCTTGAGTAACCCCCCCCCAACTGCCTAACAGGACTCTTCCCCAGGACCCTTCCCCAGCCAATCAGCTGAGGCCGCAGCCATTACCTCACCAACTGCCACTAGGCACCAGTAAAACCTTTGTCCTTTTGAAACTGGCTCTCTCTCCCGGGTATCTCACAGCTTCGACAGTGCAGGTAGGGGATTGAGCTCGAGCTAGCTCCAATAAAGGCTCTTTTGCTTTTACACCGGACTCGGCTCCCTGGCGGTATTTGGGGATCACGAATTCTGGGCATAACACACATGGCATGAGTATTAATTTATTCTCAATACCAGCTAGCTCTGGTTCTTTAATTACCTTTCTCTGTCATGTAAGATTGATGAGGGAGCATGGGGCAAGTTGAGGGCAAAATACAAATTAGCACATGCCCCCGCCCCAGGTGGGATATGTGTCATTCTGGCTGCTGGAGGACAAAGGAAAGGAAAGAAAACAAATGGTTAACTGATAGAGATCTCAGTGGGGCAAGACAGGGGTTTCCATCAGTTTACAAATATCTTAGTAAATTACAAGAAAAAGGCCATCTTTTTCTCCTTTTTCCAGTATGAAAGATTCTTGGGGACAGTCCCTGTATATTCTTTGTACCCCCGGTACTTAGTACATTGTCGACATAGAGTGCGCGTGGCACGGATTGTTTTTCAATGAATTCATTCATTGTTATCAACGGATTCCACCCTATTTTGTCCTGTATTGCCTACATAACTATGAAATTCAGATTCTTAGAAGAGACTCTTGGTGTTATAAGATGCTTAGTAGAGGTGGTGACTTTTAAGACATTATATTGACACCACTAAAACCTCTTGGTGGAGAAACTCAATGAGCCCGTTCTCTGGCATGCTGGCAAAACAAAAAACTGACCCTCAGTATTCTTTCCCCAAGTTAGGCATCAGCAAATTAATGAGAGAGGAGGCCCCTGCTCTTGGGCACCCGCAGGAACTTACTCCAGCTCCAGACACACCGTAAACACTTTCATCTAACGGAAGATAAGCTGTGAAATCGGATTTCTGAACCACAAGACAGTGAGCCAGTCTTTTCCAGCGTCTGCTTTAGTGGAGGGTCTTCAACCTTGAGTCTCAACATCCCCCTCAGGCCACTGAACATGCCCAGTATGATTTGCTTTTTGACAGAGAAATCACAGAATGTCCCGGCTGAAAGGGAGTCACACACTTCTTAACTGAAGAGTGGTCAGGAAAGAAAGCACATGGAGAGCAGTGCCCTGTGGCAGGTGTTCAGGAGTTCTTGCTGCTTTCCTGATGGCTGAGGAAGCACCCACACCTTTTGCTGCCTGGAGAACTCTGTGCTAAACTTAGTTCTTCGCAGTTCTCTTTTGCACAGGAAACTTGCACGTGAGCCAGAATCAAAGTTAAATTCAGAAGTGGATTTCAAGGACCACGCACACCTTGGGGAAGCATCACTGTCACGAATTCCCATGATAATACTGACTTGGGTGTTACTTGCTTGGGGCCTTCACTGCCCACACAAAGCTGGGTACGAGGGAGGGCAGAGAGTGCCATTTAGGAGTTAAGACAAGTCTCTTGGCCTCTTTGTACCTTAGTTTCCTCATTTGAAAAAAAAAATGGATTTTAAGACCTACTTTCCAGAATTCATACTGGGTTTATTAACACACACCTAACCAATCACTGTATGATATTTTTACATGTAGTTTTTTTTGGTTTTTTTTTTTACATGTATTCATTTTCTGTTTCACTTACAGCTTGTGTAAAAACTGCATTCCATGCCAGGCCTGAAATGTTCCAAAGTTCAGTTTGGTGAGTAAATTGCAACCAAGATTTCTACACACACCAAAAAAAAAAAAAAAAAAAAAAAAAAAAACCAAAACAAAACAAAACAACAACAAAAAAAAACAAGACACAAACGAAGAAGAAAAACAAGATATTTTCAGAATATTTATCCTTTGGCAGTGATTCTAATTTATAGATAACGAAACATAACCACAATACAATCTCCATACACTAAAGAAATCTCACTATGAAAGATGCTTGCCTTTTAAAAAAAATATTTGCATGAAAGATTTATACTTTCATGTTTATACATGTGGTGCATTAGATACAAATCAGTAAATGCTCAATAAATACTTGTGTTAAGTAAGTATTTTTTTCTAGAGAAGTAAGTTTATTTCTCTAGAAAAATGTTTCACAACTTTAGCACTGTTGAGATTTATGGTTGGATAATCTTTGTTATGGGGGGGGGGTGCTGCCCTGTGAACTGTAGGGTGTGACAGCAGCCCTGGCCTCCACCCACTAGATGCCAGCAGCACATCTACAGTCTGACAATCAAAAATGTCTCTAGACACTACCAAGTGTCACCTGGACGCAAAAGCACCCTGGCAGAGAACTGCTGCTCTAGAACGATTCACTCTGATCTCTATAATAACTCTCACACCAAACTTTGCCACAGACAAAAAAGATTTGCTACATAATTTTAGTAGCTTTCAACTAATAAAGTTTCATTCATTCAAAATGAATAACAAAGAGGTTTACAATTAAGTTTAATAAAAATTCCAAATACAATGAAATTATATTTGTAACTTACATAAACTGCAAAAAAGGTAGGGATTCAAATATACGTCTTTCAATAGATTGTATTTTATTGCAGGATAAATCTCTAGGAAAAGGAAAAGGAAAATATTGCCTCAATTAGCTCTAAGCTATCTAATTAGTAGGATGATAGTATTGAATAAGTAGCTTTTGGCTAAACTCTGAGTATTAGGAATTGTTATTTGAACCTTCCAGAGCCCCTAACCCTGCCCTCACCTTTCTTAAGAGTCTCACCTTTGTGATCTTCATACATAAAACATACAACTATAGATCTTGATAGATCTTGGAAGTAATCTTTCCTGAGAGCAGAAGAACTGATTAAATGACTTTTTGTGGCCTCATCAATTTCTAAATTATGAGCTCAAAGTTGTGATCTCCACATATAATTTCTAATATTAAAAGGGATATTCTCACATTAGCACACCTTCCTGGTTTCGTTGTATTTCTCGACACCAAGTCAATACCAGAAGAGATAAAAGATACCTTTTCATTTAACTTGAAAAGAAGTTACTCCTCTAATCAATACCTAACTTTGAACGAACTCAGAATTATATTATCATATTAATAGAAATTTATTTTTGGTTGTACATTGCCTAAACGCTCTATGAATTTATCAACTGCTTCAGTTGCAAGTGGGGCCAACAAAAAAAACAACATGGTACTGGATTTTTATTTGGAAACACCCATTCTTGATTATAGTTGACCCTCTTATTTCCATTGACTTCAGCCGAGTCCCTCACTTTCCACCTACATGGGTACCACCATCTTCTGATTGGCATTGTCATCTCTGGTCTCTCCCATTCTAATCTATACTGCACACAGTCACCAGATTAATTCTCCAGGAGTGGTTCTCAAATATCAGAGTCACTTGGGAACTTACTCAAGATGCAAATTCTCAGCTCTACTCTGGACTGAGTGAATCAGGAACTGTGGAGGTGGAACCTGTGTTCTGACAAGGCCTCCAAGTGACCCTGGTGCAGTCTAAAGTTTGTCCTAGAGCACTGCTGTGATAACACGGTAGCTTGGCATATTATCCAAGGCCTTCAAAATCCTAAATCTGGCTCTAGTTTCCTACTCTACAGATACCAAAGAAATTTCTCCTGCATTTTGCCTTTCACTCACTCTATTTTGCAAGCATATTCTTCCCAAGATGTCTATCCGATGACACGTCATAGCCATTCAAGGTTCTGTTCAAACAGCATTTCTCTAGTAACTTCCCTGATCCAACTTGAAGTCTTCCCCCCTCTTCTATGTTCCAAAAACAACTTATACTTCTCATTGCCCAAATCCATTTCTTCCCCTCCCCCTCTCCTCCTCCTCCTTCTTCTCCTTCTTTGAATTTTTTAAAGTAGACTCCACGCCCAACCTGGGGCTTGAACTCACGACCCTGAGATCAAGAGTCGCATGCTCTACTGTCTCAGCCGGTCAGGTGCCCCAATTTCTTCTCAATATAGTTATTCTGGCATTCCATTTCCTCTGGGCATAAACTCCATGAAAGTATGGACTAGTCTTGCTCATCTGCGTTGTCTACTGTGTTTAAAACTGATGCATGGACAAAGAACAAACTCAAATATTTATAAAATAAATTAACAGCTGGGTAGTGAGTAGAAGGAGCAAAATGACTGAAAAGAAATGTGGTTTTATGACTTTGTGGCTCCCGCTTCTGCACTCTGTCAGTGCTTCATCATCCATTTAGTGCTTATGCGTTATGGTTTAAGCTTCTGTTTATTTTCCCTGTGAAATCATGAGTTCCTACAAGGGTGGGAAGCCTGTCTTAACCATCTGCGTGCCTATGGTACTGGGCATAGGGCCCGTCACATTCTTTTTTAGGTTTTGATTCACATTTTTTTTGAATGAAGGAATGAATGAGAACACTTCACCTAACATGAAAGAATTGGCTTACAAAGTACCTCATAGTAGAAATAATGAAAGGCCCAATCCATTGCGCAGTTTGTCTCTTTTGTTTTCCTCCAAACTGTGTTTGTAACGTTTGGAGCCCAGATGGCAGAGGTAGCCAAGAAGACCAATACAAAGTGGTTGTCCCCTAAGACTTGGAACGTTTGATAATTTGAAGGACTATTTTTAGTGTCATATGAGATTCTTTTTACTCACTACCCTTAAGCCTTCCACATTTGCAAGAAGAATCTATTTTCTAAAGCACATCATTAATAAGGATTAATGAGGGGCGCCCGGATGGCTTAGTCGATTGAGCATCTGACTTCGTTTGGTTCAGGTCATGATCTCACTGCTCATGAATTCGAGCCCCGCATCGGGTTCTGGGCCAACAGCTCAGAGACTGAAGCCCGCTTCGGATTCTGTGTCTCCCTCTCTCTCTGTGCCTACCCTGCTCATACTCTGTCTCTCTCTCTCTCTCTCAAAAATAAATAAACATTAAAAATTTTTTAAAAAAAGGATTAATGAAATACACAGCTTTGGATGGCATGGGCAAAGAATAAACACTGAACCTCCATAGCAAAGAACATTAGTATCTCTGTATGTCTAATGTACAGAGATCTATGCAAACATTTCTTCCTTGACAATGAGGCTGGAGAGATGTTTATTCTGTAATTAGCGAAGTTAGAGGCATTTCTGATGTTCGTTTAGTGTAAACATTTCTAACTATACCACTTAACCATCATTATATTTTTAAAGAGTTCATTTTTTTTAAGTAATATCTATACCTAACATGGGGCTCTAACCTACAACCTCGAGATCAAGAGTTGCAGACTCTAATGACTGAGACAGCCACGTGCCGTTTAGCCATCATTTTTTTAATGTTTATTTATTTTTGAGAGAGACAGAGACAGAGCATGAGTGGGGGAGGGGCAGAGAGAGAGGGAGACAGAATCTGAAACCGGCTCCGGCCTCTGAGCTATCAGCACAGAGCCCGACACGGGACTCGAACCCACAAACTGTGAGATCACGACCTGAGTCAAAGTCAGACGCCCAACCAACTGAGCCACCCAGGAGCCCCAACCCCTTAACCATCATTTTAAACATCTATTTTTATGGTGGCATAAGCATTTCCACACTGATCACAGGAATCTGCTCCTGAAGCCAAGAGCACACTGTATGTTAGCTAACTTAACAATAAATTACATAAAAAATAATAATAAAAAAATAAACTAATAAAATTTCCCACACTGAAATCCCTAATCTGTTCTCTTGATAATTTAATATGTACTTGGTAATACTGCTTACATAATTCACCTGCTTAAATATTTCATATTTAAATATTTCATTTAGATTAAATTATTTAAAAATTCTGGGTTAATGGCATTCAAATTAATGTAAGTGTTCTATATTTTCTTGTCTTGTAGGTGACAATTTGAGGTTAACTTCAATTCCTCTCATTTCACCAAGCCAACTTTTTCAAACCTTTTCTGTAAAGGCCACACAGTAAATATTTTAGGCTTTGCAGGCCATATATGGTCTCTGTCACATATTCTGTTTCTTTCTCTTCTTTTCTCTTTTACAGCCTTTTAAGAACATGAAAATCATTCTGAACTCATAGGTTGTATCAAGACAGACCATACACAGGATTTGATCCATGGGCCATAAATAATAAATATAAATAAAGGCAGATGGTATATGAACACTTACATAACAAGGTTCATATGGGTGTCCATAATTGCTCAGACCTCATTACCCCTTTTCCTCTACAACTGAAGGGCTTTTTCCTAGATCTTGTCTATAAAATTAAAAAGTTGAGGGGCGCCTGGGTGGCGCAGTCGGTTAAGCGTCCGACTTCAGCCAGGTCACGATCTCGCGGTCCGTGAGTTCGAGCCCCGCGTCAGGCTCTGGGCTGATGGCTCGGAGCCTGGAGCCTGTTTCGGATTCTGTGTCTCCCTCTCTCTCTGCCCCTCCCCCGTTCATGCTCTGTCTCTCTCTGTCCCAAAAATAAATAAACATTGAAAAAAAAATTTAAAATTAAAAAGTTGAAAATGCATAGGAGGTATTTAATGCTAGAGATGGGCTGGGTCCCCACAGACTTACAGAGTTATAGAATTTAATAGAGAGAATTATAGAATTCTACTGTTAGAAGAAATTGTTGCAATTATCTAACTTGAACCCTGTATTTTTTAATAAATAATATAACTAAAAACTCATAATAAATGATGAACTGATTAACTTACAAATACTGGAGGGATAGCAGGTCTTCAAATGTGTCTTTATGTAATTCGGTCAGATAATTTTCACTGAGAATTCTGCAAAATGAAAAGGTCATTTCTGTATCAAAATGCAAAATAACTACAACAATTTGCTACACAGGACCGCTAGATGTGAGAGAAACCTGGGTAATGGTGCCACCAAATACACTAATTCTTATTTAATGTAGGGATGGCGACCTCTGCTGTTTGATTCATATCTTTTCTTCTCACATACTCCTTTCCCTCTCTCTCTCTCTCTCTCTCTCTCACACACACACACACACACACACCCCTATCCACTCTTCACACCAAAATGTACATTTAATGCCTACTCTCTGGATCACAAAATCTCTGTTAGAACCCAGCCCTGAGTGGCAAAAACATGGACAGAACTGCCACTTCCTCCTCTCTTTTCCCAAATTTTATTGTGGAAGCCCTATTTATAACCATATCAGTGCTACGAGTAAAGCCATCTAATTTTTTTCCCCAACCAAAAAGTATCTGTGAGAACTAAAAATGTGCATAAAATGCACATAACATAAATGCTCAGTTTAATAAGTATGGAGTAAATACCCGTGTAACACTATTTGTTCATTCTACTGTTGGTGGATACTAGATTTTTCTAATTTTTAGTTATTATAAACAGTGCTGCTTTGAACATTTTTCTGTTTATATCCTAGTACACATTTGCCTAAGTTTCTCCAGGATTTAACAGGGGTACAAAATTGCCTTCCTAAGAGGTTGTGCTATTTCAAGCTGGCAGATTGAAACATGCCAAGTCTCTACCAAACTCCAAACTCCACCAAAGTCCCTAAGAATGATTAGAAAAGATACAATTAGAAAATCCACAACCTTAGCTCAAAGCCAAGGGAGTAGCTCTATAAACACTCCCCACCAGAAATGCCTTGGAGCCACCTACAGGGTGATTAGCTGGGATACTGCAGTAGGACCAAGGACAGCACATCAACCCCACATCCTTCCTCCTGGGATCTGGCAGCAAAGGGTGTTTTCTTCCAGGCAGGAGCCATTGGTGTTAGAAGGGGGCAGGGTCCCAGAACCCTGGAGGAAGGGTCTACACTCTGACTAGCCATTAGAAGTCACCTCCCACCTCTTCTTTAACTCTCAGGGGGACCTGTCACCAATAACAAGCCCCGTGGTTCATTTCACCTCTTCCTTAGGACCAGAAAACAGAAGCAAGTCAAATCTCAACTACAAAGATAAATTGCACTCAGGAATGACCATGTGGAGTGAGAAAGCCAATTCCATTCAGGACAGAAAATAAAAAACAAATATAACAGCTTATAGTCAATGACACAGTTAACAGAGAAAACACAAAAGGATTTGAGAATACCAACATTAATGGGGCACCTGCGTGGCTCAGTCGGTTAAGCATCCGACTTCGGCTCAGGTTGCAGTCCATGGGCTCAAGCCCTGCACTGGGCTCTGGGCTGAAGCTCAGAGCCTGGAGCCTGCTTCAGATTCTGTGTCTCCCTCTCTCTCTGCCCCTCCCCAACTTGCACTCTGTCTCTCACTCTCTCTCTCTCTCAAAAATAAACACTATAAAAAATTTGGAATAGCATCATTAATATATCCTCAGATAGAGGTAAACAGTACATCTAATAAAAAGAACCAACTCAAGATTATATGAATGAAAAGTATTATCATTAGTAAAAAACTCAGTCTATGAGCAGCAGAAATGGTCGTTGAATAAATTAGAAAACTTGAGGGGCGCCTGGGTGGCTCAGTCGGTCAAGCGGCCGACTTCAGCTTAGGTCATGATCTCGCGGCCCGTGAGTTCGAGCCCCGCGTCAGGCTCTGGGCTGATGGCTCAGAGCCTGGAGCCTGCTTCCAATTCTGTGTCTCCCTCTCTCTCTGCCCCTCCCCCATTCATGCTCTGTCTCTCTCTGTCTCAAAAAGAAAAATAAAACGTTAAAAAAATTAAAAAAAAATAAATTAGAAAACTTGAGAGATCTGGCCACTGATTTCTTACCAATACTTGAAATTATATGTATTTATTATATTTACATATTTGTTTTTATATTATATATTTGTAAACCCCTTGACAAGTGGGATATTTGGTCAGTTTTGTTCTTGAGCTTATATCAATGGCATGTAAAACAGTTCCTGGGACATAGGAGATGCTCCATAAATATTTGTTGAATGAATTCAGAAAGTGACAGGTATCAATTTGCAAATATACTACTTTTAATTAAAACAAATCATTCATTTATCATCATTTATGAGAATAAGTACAACTTCACAGGAAAACACATGTCTTTCTCCACCTCCACCCCAATTTGTGACTCAATATTTTGAGACAAGAACCTTTTGAGAATTTCATAAAAGCTATGGAATGGACCCTTTCCCTAGAAAACTGCACTTTCTTGAATACGTGCAAAGGTGTGCATGCAATTTCAATTTGCAGACCATCCCTTTAGGGCTCACGTCCGTGAATAGAATGGACTGAATTTGTGGGTGCCAAACTTGGATGGAAAATAAAATCACATCTCTATTTTCACAAACCTCTAACTAGAATTAGCATTTCCTTCCATTATGAATGTAGGCAACAAACCACAGATTAGTATAGTTAATTTGGTCCCCAGCAGAAATCAGATATTTTCATATCACATATTTGGCGTGGATATCTCAAAATATCATTTATTTTCATCAGTACCTTGAAGTTATAATAGTTAGTAGGCCTACCATTATATTTTGTTATTTAATATTCTAACAGAAGCAGATTTATTGCTATATCACTAATCTTTTTAAAAAATTTTTGAAAACTCTATTTCCACATAATTTCCTTTTCCTATATATTTTAACTTATTATACATTTGAAAACATTATCTCAAGAACATAAGCTTCTGCAGATCATCAACCGATATATAGAAGGGTGCCTGGGTGGCTCAGTCTGTTAAGTGTCCAACTTCAGCTCAGGTCATGATCTCACGGTTCGTGGGTTCGAGCCCCACATTGGGCTCTCTGCTGACAGATCAGAGCCTGGAGCCTGCTTCCAATTCTGTGTCTCCCTCTCTTTCTGCCCCTCCCCTGTTCATGCTCTGTCTCTCAGCAATAAATAAATGTTAAAAAAAAATTTTTTTTTAAAAATTGATATATAGAAAAAAAGGTTAAAAATCCTGCCCCAGGGGACTATTGACCCATAGTTAAAAACTTCTGTCTTACAAGGCATAACCCTCAAGCTGAATTAGAAATCATCAAATCTTGGGGCACCTGGGTGGCTCAGAGCCTGCTTTGGACTCTGTGTCTCCCTCTCTCTCTGCCCCTTCCCTGCTCGCTAGCTCTCTCTCTCTCTCTCTCAAAAATAAATAAACATTTAAAAATTTTTTAAGAATCATCAAATCTTACCAGATTCATGTTCTAGTATATAAACTACCAAATACATGCTTTTCAAAAAATATTTTTTTAATTTCAGTTTATTTTTTTAATAGGTAATATATATTTGCATGGCTCAGAATTCCAAAGGTATATAATACACAATTCAAAGTTTTTCTCCTACCCCTGTCCCTCAGCCTACCCACTCTCTCCACTCTCTCTTGTTTCTTGTGCCAAATTACTTTCATTTTTCTTACAAGTTCGGGAAATAAGATCTCCAAGTTAGATACCATCATGAGAAAATATAAACTATATATAGTATTTAAGAAATTCATAAAATTCATAAGAAAACAACTACCTTATTCTACCATTTGTCCCTTACCAGTAAGGTTGTCAGACTAAGGGGCAGGGGGGAATCTACTTCAGGGGGATCATAATCCCTACATTTAGATTACTATGACTGTTATGTCTTTTATTATTAATTCAGAAGTCATTTATGACTTATCTACCCAAGTTGAACTAATGATATGACACACAATCTGTCATGAAAAATGCCAGTCAATTACTTTGAGTATAATATTGTTTCCAAAATTACTTGTGTCTACACTGACTTTTTCTACAAATCAATTAAAAAAAAAAAAAAAAGATAACAGGGGCGCCTGGGTGGTGCAGTCGGTTAAGCGTCCGACTTCAGCCAGGTCACGATCTCGCGGTCCGTGAGTTCGAGCCCCGCGTCAGGCTCTGGGCTGATGGCTCAGAGCCTGGAGCCTGTTTCCGATTCTGTGTCTCCCTCTCTCTCTGCCCCTCCCCCGTTCATGCTCTGTCTCTCTCTGTCGCAAAAATAAATAAACGTTGAAAAAAAAAATTAAAAAAAAAAAGATAACAAAAAAATTGGCAAAGGACAGAAAATTCAGACAAGAAACACAAATGCCCAGGAAACATACAGAGATATTTAAATGTATAAGTAATCAGAAAAATTCAAATTCAGAAGGGACCCATTTTATTCACCCACCAGATCAGCCAAGAAATGGAGAATATCCAAGAGTGGGAGGGTAGGAGGAAATGAATGCTGTCATGGTGTATGGATTGGTGTGTAAATTGGCACAACTTTTTTGAGGGCAATTAAAATTGTATATATCGACATCGTCTTCATCCCAACAATTCCATTTCCAGGGATCTATTCTACAGAAATACCCACCCACGTACACAAAGATGCATGTATGAGGTGGTCCATGCAGCAATGCATGTAATAAGAAAACTGGACACAGCCTAAACATCCATCAAGAGGGGAATTATTAAATCGTAATACACTCATACTATGGAATATTATGCAGCAGTTTGCATGGATGGGGTAACCCTCTATGTACTGGAAGAAAAAAAGTCTAAGACATACCACGAAGCAAAAGAATCGAGTTGTAGGATGTTACAATTTCTGTAAAAAAAAGATAAGAAAATCACACAACAAACCTATTTTGCTGGAAATATGTATGTAGGCAAATGCATGGAAAAAGGTCTGGAAGGATATATACTAAATCCAGAGTAGTGGCTATCCCAGCAGTGGGGGGATTAGAACATAAGGCAGGTGTTCACTATATCTGTTATTTCATCAAAAAAAATTTTTTTAATGTTTACTTATTTTTGAGACAGAGAGAGAGGGAATGAATGAGCAGGGGAGGGGCAGAGAGAGAGGGAGACAGAATCCGAAGCAGGCTCCAGGCTCTGAGCTGTCAACACAGAGCCCAACGTGGGGCTTGAACCCACGAACCGTTGAGATTATGACCTGAGCCGAAGTTGGACACTTAAACGAATAAGCCCCCCAGGCCCCCCGTTATTTCATTTTTATATATTGAGACTATAATCATGTATTCCTTGTATAATGGAAAATAAGTTGAAATTGATTCTAATTTTAAAGGGAACCTGCCAAATTTAATTTTTAAAATAAACACAGATGGGGCGCCTGGGTGGCTCAGTCGGTTAAGCGGCCGACTTCAGCTCAGGTCATGATCTCGCAGTCCGTGAGTTCGAGCCCTGCGTCGGGCTCTGTGCTGACAGCTCAGAGCCTGGAGCCTGTTTCAGATTCTGTGTCTCCCTCTCTCTGACCCTCCCCCGTTCATGCTCTGTCTCTCTCTGTTTCAAAAATAAATAAACGTTAAAAAAAAAATTAACACAGAATTGCAATCAGTAGAGGTTGAGTTGGGATATGGAAGGGGAAACACCTTTCCTCAGAGCTACTGACTTCAAAGTTCTGGACCAAGAAGGACCTTAGAATGCAGTTAGTTTTTTTGTTTTTGTTTTTGTTTTTTTTTTTTTTTTGTATTCGTATTTGGAGAGAATATACTCACAGTTTCTCAGCCCAACGGTATCCCTTCCATACATTTTCATCAATGTAAGAAATAGAGTTTCCTTGGAAATTTCTGTGAAGAAACACAGTTCAGATCCTTGAATAGGTAGGAAAGGAATGAACGGAATAAATAAGAGAATCACTGGCAACCCTGTGGGGAATATTCCAATGCAGTAAATGCCAACTTTCTACTTTCTGCAGCTATCAGCATCCCAGGTGGTGCAATTAATAAAGAGCTAGCGTGGGGCCAATGGCACAAACAAGGCAGCTCCTTAGAACCTGAACCTCCTATTTGTTCCATTCCTTGGGTAGATAATGCCTGTTAATTACTCTGGAGTATTTTCTTTTAGAAATTATATTGGCGAGGAGAGAGGGAAGATGGCGGCGTAGGAGGACGCTGGGCTCACCGCGCGTCCTGCTGATCACTTAGATTCCACCCACACCTGCCTAAATAACCCAGAAAACCGCCAGAGGATTAGCAGAACGGAGTCTCCGGAGCCAAGCGCAGACGAGAGGCCCACGGAAGAGGGTAGGAAGGACTGCGAGGCGGTGCGCGCTCCACGGACTGGCGGGAGGGAGCCGGGGCGGAGGGGCGGCTGGCCGGCCAAGCAGAGCCCCCGAGTGTGGCTGGCAAAAGCTGAGGGGCCTGACGGACTGTGTTCCGACAACAAGCGCGACTTAGCGTCTGGGAGGTCATAAGTTAACAGCTCTGCTGTTGTGCGCGTTGTGAATAACTGGTATTTGGTGAGCCAGGGGAGAGAGCACCAGAATAAGCTGTGAATGAACTTAATAGTCTAAGCCCCTTGAAGATACGTTGTCCGGTTTCCAGAGACTGACTGTATCAGGGAAATGAGGGAAAGACGCCCCATTCACCCTACTTTGCCCATTTGTGTCTTGCAGAAATCCTGGCTACCACGAGGGACTCTGGCTTCAGTCCTGCTTCTCTCGCCCGTGGCCCCTGTTGTCTGTAGATAAATTCTGAACTGTTTACGTTTTAGTTCCTTACCACGTGGCTAGAACTGGTCATGGATTTCTACATTTCAATATGAGAAAAACAAGTATTTTACAAGCAATGCTGAGAAGCCAGTATCGGAAAGTAAACTTTGTAGGTGGCCTGAGGCAGGACGGCGTTCACTCTGTGACAACCTCACACAGTGTCTCACTCTCGTCACCCAGCTCTTCAGTAGTGGAATCTGTGGCCTTCTCTGCTGTGGCTTTGCCAGCCTCCCTGGGAAAAGGAGAAGAATGCCAAGGCTTTGACTGTCGAAAGGAACAATTCGACTCTTCATAATTTCCCCATTTTAGAGAAAATCTTCCCCAATCACGTACCCTAGTTCCATGTGGAAAATCTCTTCTTCCTGAGAAGAATCCTTGTGTAGCTTCTGTGCCATGTTTTTATTGCGTGTGGCATTGAGAGGTCTGTACATGTCCCTAAGCCAAAGTGGCCGCCTTCTCCAGAAAAAGCCCTCCTAGAAAACAGAAAGGACAATGTTAGGTCCTTTTCCCCTGCCTTCTCCAGCCACGGTACTTTATCCTCCTCAGATTTACCTGAATGTCACTTTCCTTTGAGCATCTGTTATGCAGCCCAGATCCAAAGCAGCCCCTTGAAGGAAACACACACACAGACAATTAGTGATTCGTACCATTTTCCATGCCTCTCACAATGTATTTCTCCAGTCTTATTAGCAAGCAAAATCAACACAGACCTGGGATCTCAGAAATAATTCCATACATGCTGGGCTTTCAGAATTGTCCTGTGTCTGTCCATAATGGCCCCACAGTGTCCCTGGGAGACCTTTGTATGTAACTTGACATGAAGTATAGGCAGGATTTTCACCCTGCTCCCCTTCTGGCCCTTGGCCAAGTGCCCTTGTGCAGTCAACAAACTGGGTGACCACACGGCAGAAGCACCTAACTCTCTCCAGAAGCATTTTACATCCGTCCCCGCCAGGCTTAGCCTCCCAGGCATCATTTGCTGGCGGGTGGGGAGGTTTTCCATTTTCCTAGCTGCTTTACCTTACGAGATGAATCGCACCGAGTGAATGCCTGAGTCCAACCAGCAGTTATCTAGCTCACTGACTGTCACACTGCAGGCAGATGAGGGAGTGGGTCGTGAAATCACCTTAAAACACACGGCTAGCGCTAAAACACAAAATACTCTTTTTGCATACAAACGGAATAGGGGGTACCTGGGTGGCTCAGTCAGGTGAGCAGCCCAAGTCTTGATTTTGCCTCAAGTGATGATCTCACAGATTGTGACATTGAGCCCTGTGTCTGGCTCTGTGCTGATAGTGTAGAACCTGCTTGGGATTCTCTCTCTCTCTCTCTCTCTCTCTCTCTCTCCCTCTCTGCTCCACCCCCCCCCAAATAAATAATAAACTCAAACAGAACAGAAAGAATCAGAGTGTATGGTAAGTTTGTTTTAGAAGGGACTTATGTCTATACGGTATGTGTGCACTGAGTTGTGACATAAAATGCAGTTCACAGCCCAAGAACAGTGTAGTCAGAGACATGCCCAACTGGAAAGGAACCATCTTCTTTCTGGTTCTAGTGGTACTAGTGATACAACCGTCCGGCAAGACATCTTCCTTTTCTCCTTCTCCATCTCATTATTATAAAAGGAAGAGATAAATGATTATCTAAGGTCTCTCCCAGTTCAAATTCTATTGGGTCTGGATAAAGGGAATGGAGAGCGGGGCCTCGAAAACCAGAAGGAGGAAGAAGGAAGTCTCCCCCCCACTCTATAGGACGGACTCATGTATTCCACCTTCCATCATGCTTGAAGACTAGCCCCTTCACCCCACGACTTTTGGCCCTCCCTATCCCTTCTCCAGAGCCTCTGAGAAGGTCTGTGGCCAGGCCCGATGCCCACCGCCAAGAGCAACGGGTCTGAACATTTCCACCCCCGTCCCCCCACGATCTTTCTTTAAAGGTCTAGTGAGCAGGTGCTCTGTGCCAGCCCCATTCTAACTCGGGTTTGGCTGGGCAGCTAACTTTGCGGGATCCAGGCAAAGCATTAGGCCAAATATGTATTCTTTCTGCCTTTGGTGATTTCCTGGCTGTAAAACAAGGGGATTGAAATAGATGAGTTTGAAAATCTAGTTCTAAAATTCTACTTTAACGATTGCCAGACTAATATTTACCTTGAGCTTCCTTCTTTACCTTCCTTGGCTGCTGCTCTATGAGAACGAATCTGTTTTGGAAGAGAACATGATCACAGTTACCCATCACAATAACCACTCCCTCCAAATCTTTATTCATTCCTTTGCATTTTAGGTCTTCTCTACCCAGTGAGATGATAACTTTTCCTAGGACAGGAATTTGTTTAATAGTCCTTTGACTCTTCAATAACACCTAACTTGTGTGCAGCTGATAATACATTTTACTGACTGTCTCAGATAACATTCAACAGATAATTCCTAATAAAAATTCTTGGGAGGAGGAAAAGAAAAGTGTCTACCAGAAACCTAAACAGCAGCACTGTTTTAAAGTCAAGGACAAGAGTAGGATGTATATTTGAATAAATATATTGAATATATATTCAATTCATACATAATTGAATAAAAGGTAAACAGGCAAGCTCCAGGAATAGGCAACTGTAATTATGACAAGCTTTGAGTAGCCTGATGCAGGATTTTAGCTGCAGGGTTTTAACTGAACCTGTCTACACAATGCCTTGCGAAGTGGAGGAGAGAGCTGTAGGTACATCTAATTAATCAACAAGATGACACTTTTATCTCTAAGCCATGCCCTTTCTTCCGAGATGACTGATAGCTCCATGAAGGTGAAGACTATTTCTCTCTCATCATTTTAGCCAACGAGGAAAGAAATCAGTGGTAGGAGGAGGATGACTGGTGAGTGCATCGAATCGACATAATTTTTTTGAGTTGAAGAAATTTTACTATCGTGTCAACTGTGGCCTTCTTAGACCTAATGTCTCAGAACAAGCTAATGGCTTGTTATCTTGGTTACAATCCACAGATGTCTCCCGGCAGTGGGGTTCCTTTTAAAATCCCTGGAATATACTTTGCAATGAAAGGACAAAGCCTATCTCCTTCCTCCAGACTGAAGAGGGATATCAGGTCGTGATAGGTGGGAAAGTGGCTTTGATTTTCAGTTTGTGGGTTCTGAATCTATTATAAAGAAGGAATATAGTCTGGGAATCTGAATTAATTGTTGTCCTTACCTCAATGAGACAGAAAACTATGATCAAAATCATCACTACTACAGTCACAGATATTGCCAAGATGAGTTTGTTGTTATAGCCATAGCCTGGAACTTTTGTGAGCTAAAAAAAAGGGAAAGAACAATGTTTTTAGAAAACAGAGATAGGATGAAAGTTAACTATTCTTTAACGACTCTAAAACCCCATTCTTTCCGATGAATCGCTTATAGGTTCTTAAGGAATATACCAAATCTAATGTGATATGTAATCTTAATCATTAGGATTTTCTTCAAGAATTTATGTATCTTGTATGTTAGGTCCTCTTTTTGTCTACTCTGGGAACAGCGGCACTGTTTCCTGAATGAGCAAAGTGGCAGATCATTGCCTTAGGCAAAATTATGTGGCCAAGACAAGACCCGGACTAGGAGCCCCTGGTCCTTGTGCTTGGGTCCATGTCCTAAACCACCTAAATGTCGAGACCCCACATTTTGGGATTTATCCTCACCTCCCTTGACTCCTGCCCTCTCTGTTCACTCTGGACTTCTGTGCTCTCACTGATATAGTTCTCATTTTCCCATTGGTCCGTATCCCACTCTGCCTTGGACACCTTTACTTCTTGCTGCTCGCTGAGAAGCTTCATCAGGAGGCCTGTTCTGGAGATGAGCTTGGCACAGGCCAGCTGCATGTGGGTCTCGGAGCAGTCCATTTTCAAAGTCCGGATAACATGAGAAATGAGGCTTCTCACGTCATTGTTGGGGATGAGGGACTGTAGCTGCTGGTTTAACGGAATTTCAAACAGATCACCTTTGACACAGTGAAGCCTGTGGCTTTTGGGGGCAAGCCAGTGCCCGCATTGTGGTATTCCCATTGTGTATCATTGGTTTGTTTAACGGTCGGCATAGAGTTGTCTGCAGTAACAGTAGAATTAGCAGTGGAAAGATTCTTACGGTTTGTGAATTCAGGGAGGGTTTGTGCTGGCACAGTAGTGTTTCCTGTAGAAATATTTTCGTCAGAAACATTTTGGGCAGTAGCGTTCTCTGCAGTAGTGTTTTCTCTGTAAGTTCCTGAAGGAGCAAATAATTCTGGAAAAGGATTTTTCTGAGGACTCAGTTCTCCCGGAGATGAAAAATCCTCTCGTGAAGGGGAATTTATGAGGCTCCTGACTGCAGAGGATGGAGGCCTCTTTGCAAGCAGCTGTCTATTACTGAGTGAACTTTCCTTTCTGGACTTTCGATTCAGTTTGGCCTAGGGTGTTCTGTGGACCACATGGGAGCGACTTTTATGAAAGCGGTGTGTTTTTCTGGGGTGTGAGGCTGGCCCGAAAGCCTTCATATTTCTAACTCTAGCATTTGCATCTTCTAAAACAAAAACGCTGTACATGAAGTCTTTTGATTTTTTTTTTTCACGTCAGGTGGGGATTTTAGAGCGGGGGTGGCAGAAGGCCTGCCCAAAGAGTATTGCTTCAGGAAAGAAGAGACCGCTGCCTTGTGCTCCTCTACGAACGAAGGCTCTGTATTGAAGGAGCTTCCCATTAATTTGCTGGGCCTGTGCGCCACGTGAAGCTCCCCTGGGGATGGTCTCCTGAGCCTTCTTTCCTTGGCCATGTTCTCCACAGACGGCTGGGCGTTCTGTTTCCTCTGGATGTTCTGACGTCTCAGTTCTTTTAAGTGCCTTTTCCGTATGCCCTTTGGGCCCTTGATGACCTTGTTCACTCTCAGGAACTTTTTCCCCACACTCTCAACCTCGTCTAGGCTCTTCTCCTGCGGTTGGGCAGTTTCCAATTTCTTTGGAAAGATTTGACATTTAAACTTGGGACCTAATCACTTAGATTCCACCTACACCTGCCTAAATAACCCAGAAAGCCGCCAGAGGATTAGCAGAACGGAGTCTCCGGAGCCAAGCGCAGATGAGAGGCCCACAGAAGAGGGGCCCCTCCTGAAGTGGATCACCTAAGGAGAAGCGAGCTAAGCCTGCCCCTCCTGCCCACCCCAGCTAATACGCCTACCCACCCCAGCTAATACGCCAGATCCCCAGCATCACAAGCCTGGCAGTGTGCAAGTAGCCCAGATGGGCCACGCCACCCTACAGTGAATCCCGCCCCTAGGAGAGGAGAAGAGAAGGCACACACCAGTCTGACTGTGGCCCCAGCGGTGGGCTGGGGGCAGACATCAGGTCGGACTGCGGCCCCGCCCACCAACTCCAGTTATACACCACAGCACAGGGGAAGCGCCCTGCAGGTCCTCACCACTCCAGGGACTACCCAAAATGACCAAGCGGAAGAATTCCCCTCAGAAGCATCTCCAGGAAATAACAACAGCTAATGAACTGATCAAAAAGGATTTAAATAATATAACAGAAAGTGAATTTAGAATAATAGTCATAAAATTAATCGCTGGGCTTGCAAACAGTATGGAGGACAGCAGAGAATCTCTTGCTACAGAGATCAAGGGACTAAGGAACAGTCACGAGGAGCTGAAAAGCGCTTTAAACGAAATGCAAAACAAAATGGAAACGACGACAGCTCGGATTGAAGAGGCAGAGGAGAGAATAGGTGAACTAGAGGATAAAGTTATGGAAAAAGAGGAAGCTGAGAGAAAGAGAGATAAAAAAATCCAGGAGTATGAGGGGAAAATTAGAGAACTGAGCGATACACTAAAAAGAAATAATATACGCATAATTGGTATCCCAGAGGAGGAAGAGAGAGGGAAAGGTGCTGAAGGGGTACTTGAAGAAATTATAACTGAGAACTTCCCTGAACTGGGGAAGGAAAAAGGCATTGAAATCCAAGAGGCACAGAGAACTCCCTTCAGACGTAACTTGAATCGATCTTCTGCACGACATATCATAGTGAAACTGGCAAAATACAAGGATAAAGAGAAAATTCTGAAAGCAGCAAGGGATAAACGTGCCCTCACATATAAAGGGAGACCTATAAGACTCGTGACTGATCTCTCTTTTGAAACTTGGCAGGCCAGAAAGAATTGGCACGAGATCTTCAGTGTGCTAAACAGAAAAAGTATGCAGCCGAGAATCCTTTATCCAGCAAGTCTGTCATTTAGAATAGAAGGAGAGATAAAGGTCTTCCCAAACAAACAAAAACTGAAGGAATTTGTCACCACTAAACCAGCCCTACAAGAGATCCTAAGGGGGACCCTGTGAGACAAAGTACCAGAGACATCGCTACAAGCATAAAACATACAGACATCACAATGACTCTAAACCCGTATCTTTCTATAATAACACTGAATGTAAATGGATTAAATGCGCCAACCAAAAGACATAGGGTATCAGAATGGATAAAAAAACAAGACCCATCTATTTGCTGTCTACAAGAGACTCATTTTAGACCTGAGGACACCTTTAGATTGAGAGTGAGGGGATGGAGAACTATTTATCATGCTACTGGAAGCCAAAAGAAAGCTGGAGTAGCCATACTTGTATCAGACAAACTAGACTTTAAATTAAAGGCTGTAACAAGAGATGAAGAAGGGCATTATATAATAATTACAGGGTCTATCCATCAGGAAGAGCTAACAATTATAAATGTCTATGCGCCGAATACCGGAGCCCCCAAATATATAAAACAATTACTCATAAACATAAGCAACCTTATTGATAAGAATGTGGTAATTGCAGGGAACTTTAACACTCCACTTACAGAAATGGATAGATCATCTAGACACATGGTCAATAAAGAAACAAGGGCCCTGAATGAGACATTGGATCAGATGGACTTGACAGATATATTTAGAACTCTGCATCCCAAAGCAACAGAATATACTTTCTTCTCGAGTGCACATGCAACATTCTCCAAGATAGATCATATACTGGGTCACAAAACAGCCCTTCATAAGTTTACAAGAATTGAAATTATACCATGCATACTTTCAGACCACAATGCTATGAAGCTTGAAATCAACCACAGGAAAAAGTCTGGAAAACCTCCAAAAGCATGGAGGTTAAAGAACACCCTACTAAAGAATGTGTGGGTCAGCCAGGCAATTAGAGAAGAAAGTAAAAAATATATGGAAACAAGCGAAAATGAAAATACAACAATCCAAACGCTTTGGGACGCAGCGAAGGCAGTCCTGAGAGGAAAATACATTGCAATCCAGGCCGATCTCAAGAAACAAGAAAAATCCCAAATACATAATCTAACAGCACACCTAAAGGAAATAGAAGCAGAACAGCGAAGGCAGCCTAAACCCAGCAGAAGAAGAGAAATAATAAAGATCAGAGCAGAAATAAACAATAGAGAGTCTAAAAAAACTGTAGAGCAGATCAACGAAACCAAGAGTTGGTTTTTTGAAAAAATAAACAAAATTGACAAACCTCTAGCCAGGCTTCTCAAAAAGAAAAGGGAGATGACCCAAATAGATAAAATCATGAATGAAAATGGAATTATTACAACCAATCCCTCAGAGATACAAACAATTATCAGGGAATACTATGAAAAATTATATGCCAAGAAATTGGGCAACCTGGAAGAAATGGACAAATTCCTAAACACCCACACTCTTCCAAAACTCAATCAGGAGGAAATAGAAAGCTTGAACAGACCCATAACCAGCAAAGAAATTGAATCGGTTATCAAAAATCTCCCAACAAATAAGAGTCCAGGACCAGATGGCTTCCCAGGGGAGTTCTACCAGACGTTTAAAGCAGAGATAATACCTATCCTTCTCAAGCTATTCCAAAAAATAGAAGGGGAAGGAAAACTTCCAGACTCATTCTATGAAGCCAGTATTACTTTGATTCCTAAACCAGACAGAGACCCAGTAAAAAAAGAGAACTACAGGCCAATATCCCTGATGAATATGGATGCAAAAATTCTCAATAAGATACTGGCAAATCGAATTCAACGGCATATAAAAAGAATTATTCACCATGACCAAGTGGGATTCATTCCTGGGGTGCAGGGCTGGTTCAACACTCGCAAATCAATCAACGTGATACATCACATTAACAAAAAAAAAAAAAGAGAAGAACCATATGATCCTGTCAATCGATGCAGAAAAGGCCTTTGACAAAATCCAGCACCCTTTTTTAATAAAAACCCTTGAGACAGTCGGGATGGAAGGAACATACTTAAAGATCATAAAAGCCATTTATGAAAAGCCCACAGCTAACATCATCCTCAACGGGGAAAAACTAGAGCTTTTTCCCTGAGATCAGGAACACGACAGGGATGCCCACTCTCACCGCTGTTGTTTAACATAGTGCTGGAAGTTCTAGCATCAGCAATCAGACAACAAAAGGAAATCAAAGGCATCAAAATTGGCAAAGATGAAGTCAAGCTTTCGCTTTTTGCAGATGACATGATATTATACATGGAAAATCCGATAGACTCCACCAAAGTCTGCTAGAACTGATACATGAATTCAGCAAAGTTGCAGGATACAAAATCAATGTACAGAAATCAGTTGCATTCTTATACACTAACAATGAAGCAACAGAGAGACAAATAAAGAAACTGATCCCATTCACAATTGCAGCAAGAAGCATAAAATACCTAGGAATAAATCTAACCAAAGATGTAAAAGATCTGCATGCTGAAAACTATAGGAAACTTATGAAGGTAATTGAAGATTTAAAGAAATGGAAAGACATTCCCTGCTCATGGATTGGAAGAATAAATATTGTCAAAATGTCCATACTACCCAAAGCTATCTACACATTCAATGCAATCCCAATCAAAATTGCATTCTTCTCGAAACTAGAACAAGCAATCCTAAAATTCATATGGAACCACAAAAGGCCCCGAATAGCCAAAGTAATTTTGAAGAAGAAGACCAAAGCAGGAGGCACCACAATCCCAGACTTTAGCCTCTACTACAAAGCTGTCATCATCAAGACAGCATGGTATTGGCACAAAAACAGACACATAGACCAATGGAATAGAATAGAAACCCCAGAACTAGACCCACAAACGTATGGCCAACTCATCTTTGACAAAGCAGGAAAGAACATCCAATGGAAAAAAGACAGTCTCTTTAACAAATGGTGCTGGGAGAACTGGACAGCAACATGCAGAAGAATGAAACTAGACCACTTTCTCACACCATTCACAAAAATAAACTTAAAATGGATAAAGGACCTGAATGGGAGACAGGAAACCATCAAAACCTTAGAGGAGAAAGCAGGAAAAGACCTCTCTGACCTCAGCCGTAGCAATCTCTTACTCGACACATCCCCAAAGGCAAGGGAATTAAAAGCAAAAGTGAATTACTGGGACCTTATGAAGATAAAACGCTTCTGCACAGCAAAGGAAACAACCAACAAAACTAAAAGGCAACCAACGGAATGGGAAAAGATATTTGCAAATGACATATCGGACAAAGGGCTAGTATCCAAAATCTATAAAGAGCTCACCAAACTCCACACCCGAAAAGCAAATAACCCAGTGAAGAAATGGGCAGAAAACATGAATAGACACTTCTCTAAAGAAGACATCCGGATGGCCAACAGGCACATGAAAAGATGTTCAACGTCGCTCCTTATCAGGGAAATACAAATCAAAACCACACTCAGATATCACCTCACG
Source organism: Puma concolor (assembly GCF_028749965.1). Taxonomy (NCBI): domain Eukaryota; kingdom Metazoa; phylum Chordata; class Mammalia; order Carnivora; family Felidae; genus Puma; species Puma concolor. The sequence continues at coordinate 33,938 of NW_028240233.1, read as the reverse complement.
CCAGTCAGAGTGGCCAAAATGAACAAATCGGGAGACTGTAGATGCTGGAGAGGATGTGGAGAAACGGGAACCCTCTTGCACTGTTGGTGGGAATGCAAATTGGTGCAGCCGCTCTGGAAAGCAGTGTGGAGGTTCCTCAGAAAATTAAAAATAGACCTACCCTATGACCCAGCAATAGCACTGCTAGGAATTTATCCAAGGGACACAGGAGTACTGATGCATAGGGGCACTTGTACCCCAATGTTTATAGCAGCACTCTCAACAATAGCCAAATGATGGAAAGAGCCTAAATGTCCATCAACTGATGAATGGATAAAGAAATTGTGGTTTATATACACAATGGAATACTACGTGGCAATGAGAAAAAATGAAATATGGCCTTTTGTAGCAACGTGGATGGAACTGGAGAGTGTGATGCTAAGTGAAATAAGCCATACAGAGAAAGACAGATACCATATGATTTCACTCTTATGTGGATCCTGAGAAACTTAACAGAAACCCATGGGGGAGGGGAAGGAAAAAAAAAAAAAAAGAGGTTAGAGTGGGAGAGAGCCAAAGCATAAGAGACTGTTAAAAACTGAGAACAAACTGAGGGTTGATGGGGGGTGGGAGGGAGGGGAGGGTGGGTGATGGGTATTGAGGAGGGCACCTTTTGGGATGAGCACTGGGTGTTGTATGGAAACCAATTTGACAATAAATTTCATATATTAAAAAAATAAATAAATAAAAAATAAAATATAAAACAAGGTAAAAAATAAACAAAAAATAAACAAAAAACCAAATGAATGAATAAACAACAACAAAAAAGAGAAAACACTTGTAAATATGGAGAACAAACTAGGGATATGGACAAAATGAGTGAAAAGGGTTAAGAGGTACAAACTTGCAGTTATAAAATAAATAAGTCACCAGATGAAAAGTACAGCATAGGGAATATCGTCAATAATACTGTAATATACTTATTGTGGTGAGCATTTCATAATGTATATAAAAGATCACTGTGTTGTACACCTGAAACTAATTTAATATTACATGATCTATATATACTTCAATAAAAGAGATAATTGAGGGGCACCCAGGTGGCTCAGTCAGTTAAGCATCTGACTTCAGCTCAGGTCATGATCTCATAGTCTGTGATTTCAGGCCCCACATCAGGCTCTGTGTCTACAGCTCAGAGCCTGGAGCCTGCTTCAGATTCTGTGTCTCCCTCTCTCTCTGCCCCTCCCCCACTTGCACTCTGTCTCTCTCAAAAATAAAAAATAAAAAAAGATAATTGACTATTTAAACAAAAAAAATAATATGGTGTGCTAAAAGTAAAACGTATGAAAACAATAGCACAAAGGTCAGGAGGGGAACAATGGAAGTACACTATTTATTGTAAGGTTCTTATACTATTCATGAAATCATATCATATCATTTGAAGATAGACTGTGATAAGTTAAACATGAACACTACAAACCATTAAACAGCTACTAAAATAACAAAACCTGAGTTGTAACTATTTATCCCCCCACCAAAAAATAATAAAACGTACTAAATCAACCCAAGAGCAGGAAGAAAAAGAAAAAGAAAAGAAACAAAGAACAGATGGGATACATAGAAAGAGTAGACAGTAGCTTTAAATGTAATCCTATAAATAATTACATTAACTATAAATGGTGCAATCACCTAATTAAAAGATAGAGTTGTCATACTGGATAAAAAAGCAAAAGCCAACTATATGCTGTCTATAAGATTCATCTTCAATACAAAGATATAAGTAGGTTAAAAATATGGAAGAAATTATGCTTTGCTAACACTAATCAAACGAAACCTTGAGTGGCTATATTTACTATAGGACAAAGTCAATTTCAAAGCGAAGATATTACCAGGGATAAATGAGGTTATTCCATTGTGATAGAAATGTCAACTAATAGAAAAGACATAACTTAAAAATTTATGTATCTGATAATAGAACTTCCAAATATATTAAGGAGAATAGGAAAGAGAGACACAAAAGTACACAATTATAGTTGGAGATTTCAATATCCCTCTCTCAATAATTGACAGAAAAAATATATAGAAAATGAGTAATGATACATCAGACTTGAAAAATACTACCAACCTACTTGACCTAGTTGACATTTATAGAATACTCCACACCAAATCAGCAGACTACATATTTTTTTTCAAGTGGGCACATAATATTTATCAAAATAGACCATATTCTCATCTATTACCAGAATTCATTGGCTATAAAACAAGCCTCAATAAATTTAAAAGGATTTCAGTCATCCAACATATTGTTCTGTGACCACAATGGAATTAAATAACAAATTAACAGATCTGTAAAATCTCCAAATATTTAGAAACTAACCAACACACTCCTAAGGAACCCTATTGGTCAAATAAGTCAAAATGGATATTAAAAACGATTTTGTACCGACTGAAACTGAAAACACATGTCAACATGTGGGATGTTGCTCATATAGTATTCATCTTCCCCAGTGTCCACTTTTTTTTTTTAAGTTTTTTTTTTTTTTTTTAACGTTTATTTATTATTTTTGGGACAGAGAGAGACAGAGCATGAACGGGGGAGGGGCAGAGAGAGAGGGAGACACAGAATCGGAAACAGGCTCCAGGCTCCGAGCCATCAGCGCAGAGCCCGACGCGGGGCTCAAACTCACGGACCGCGAGATCGTGACCTGGCTGAAGTCGGACGCTTAACCGACTGCGCCACCCAGGCGCCCCCCCCCCCCCCCCCAGTGTCCACTTTGAAGAAACTAGAAAAAGAAAAGGAAATTCATCACTGAGTAAGGAGAGAAAATGGAATGATGAAGATCAAAGCAGAAATTTTTAAAAAGGAAAACAAAAATAGAGAAGTCAGTGTAATGAAAAGGCACTTTTTAGAGAAGATAAGTAAAACTGATAAACTTCTGGCCAGATTTATCAAGAAAAGACAAGAGAAGACACAAATTATCAATATCAAAAATGAGAGGAATGACATCACTACAATTCTACAGATACTAAAAGGATAATAAGGGAACATTATAAAATACTTTATGTCAATAACTTCAAGATGAAATAGATTCCCTGAAAGACATGAACTACTCCAAAAAATAAGTATGTAATTTAAGTAGCACTATTACAAAAATAAAATCTGTAGTTTAACACTTTCTCACAAAGAAAGCTTCAAGCCCACATGGCTTCACTGGTGAATTCTAGCAAACATTTAAGGAAAACATAATGCCAATTCTGCACAAACTGTACTAGAGAATTGAAGAGAGGGGACTACTTCCCAACTCAATTTTAAGGCCAACATTCACCTTATGAAAAATAGATCAAGACATTAGAAGAAAGGATAGATAGAAGATCTCATATACTGCAGGCTGGAATGCAAAATGGTACATCCACTTTAGAAAACAGGTAAGCAGTTTCTTAAACAGTTAAATATACACTTAGCATATGATGTAGCAATCCTGCCATTAGGTATTTTACCCCCTCCCCCCCTCCCCCAATGAAAACATATGCTCATACGAAGACCTGCATGTAAGTGTTTTAAGCAACTTTATTCATAAAGGCCAAAAAGCTAGAAACAACTCAAATGCCCATTAACTGATGAACGCATAAACAAACTGGTATATCCTCACAACTGCAATACTACTCGGCAATAAAAAGGAAATGAACTACTGACATGTGCAAACACATGGATGAGTCTCTGGGGTGCCTGGGTGGCTCAGTCAGATAAGTGACCGACTTTGGCTCAGGCCATGATCTCATGTTCCGCAGGTTCATGCCCTGTATTGGGCTCTGCGCTGACAGAGCCTGGAGCCTGCTTCGGGTTCTGTGTGTGTCTGTCTCTCTCTCTCTCTCTCTCTCTCTCTCTCTCTCTCTCTCTCCCCCTCTCCTGCTTATGCTCTCTGTTTCTCAAAAATAAATAAACGTTAAAAAAGTTAAAAAAACACATGGATGAATCTCAAAAGGATTATGCTGAAAGGAACCAATCACAGAAGACTGCATACTGTATGATTTCATTTATTTATTTTTTTTAATGTTCATTTATTTTTGAGAGAGAGAGAGAGAGATGGAGGGCAAATGGGGAAGGGGTAGAGAGACAGGGAGACACAGAATCCGAAGCAGGCTCCAGGCTCTGAGCTGTCAGGACAGAGTCCGATGCAGGGCTTGAACTCACGAACCGCGAGATCATGACCTGAGCTGAAGTCGGACGCTTAACTGCCCGAGCCACCCAGGTGCCCCTTGTATGATTTCATTTATAAGACACTGTGGAGAAGGCAAAACTATAGGGACAAAAATTAGGTTGGTGGTTGCCAGGGCTGGTGGTGACAAAAGGGGATTGGCTGCAAAGGCACATAGGGGCCTTTTGGGGTGACAGAATGGTCTACGTCTCAAATGTGGTGGTGCTTACATAAGTACACGTTTGTCAAAACTCATCAAACTGTACGCTTAAAAAGAGTAAATTTTATACCTCAATAAATCTGACTTAGGAAGACAATAAAACAAATCTAAATCAACAACTAAGTGAAAATACACATAAGAAAAATCAACTTACAGTGTTTCCAAATTCAAGGGTCATCATGAGGATGCTCTCAACTGTTGTAAGTGACACCTGTGTTGATCCCATGTCTCTGAAGGAGAAAGCCCAAACATGCGTGATTTGAACCCAAGGATAAAAATTCTGTACCTAAAAAGATACTTAACAACATGTGGTTACTTCAATTCTGGCTTCTTTGTCAAGTCAGCTCAAGAGTTTTCTTGCTATGGACAATAATTTCAGAAAACTCCCAATGAAGACATTTTATGTGCATCATCAAATTAATCACCTTGGTGCTCAACAGTACAATCCTTTTTACTCTTATCCTCATTTTCATTCTCAATTGCATCCACCTCTCTTGATTAGTCTTTTTTTCTTTTAATATACACCTTACTCCACTTTCCACTTTGAGATAAATGGTATTTCTACCTACATCTGCAAGTCCCATGTCTCTTATGTGTTCTTCACTACTACGCCTTCCTCTGCAGGCTATCTTGCCCATATACGTTTTTTCTTTGCTAATAATGCTTATTTCAATAACCCAGTTAAAACTTAAATTAGGACTTTTTAACCAAAACGCAAAATACTTAATCTTTTGATGACAACAAAAAAGATCAGAAATCATCTCATGAGCCATGAGATTGTTGCAATACTTACAAATATTTTAATGCTGGCAACTTAAAAAGATAGGAATCTTCAACAGCTGACAGAGGGTTACGGCTGATAATTCTGAAAAATGCAATGGAATTAAAATGATCTGCATTTCCAGTAATGACTACCATGAAAGTTTATGTTCATTTTGGGGGTATGGAACTGGAAGGTTAAAACTAATCATTTTCTGCCTTTGCCTATAAATCACCCTTAGAATCTGTAAAGCACTCTTCCTTTGGGAACTACCCAGCTCTCTGGACGATAAAGTGGAGAACAGAAAGAGAAAAAAAATTTTTTTTTTTTTTTTTTTTTTTTTTACGTGGACAGCAAAGCAAAGATATGCCAAAGAACTTTTTGGGCTGAAAACCCTAGAAGTGACTATGCTGGTAGGAAGCCCAGGCTCTGTAGGAAATACTGTTTCTAGTGTCCTCTATAATTCTAGGTGCTTTTCCTTTATCTCTAGAAATGTAAAAAATTCCACAGTTTAAAACACCCGGTTAAAGACAAAAATAGGACCAATTCCTCAGTTTGGGGGCTAAAGACAAAGGGATTAATCTAAGAGGAAATGGTGAAAGCTATACCCCCACCATTTGTATTCATTCTCCTATGACAGCCTTTGTTAGGTGGCATATGATCCCGTTTCCTTATCCATCTGCTGGACTGCCAGCTCCCTGAGGGCAGGGACCATACTCTATTGTCATTTTTGTCCCTGTGCCTGACAGAGTGCTTGTTATTTACTAGTTACTTAGTGAAGGCTTGTTGAATAAATAACATTTTGTCACTGCTTGACACAAGTTTTTATTCCAAAATGCTGAGTAGATTTTCTTCTCAGTTCTTTACAGCAAAAATAAAGTGAAGGAAACAGGAAGAAAGAAAAGAAAATCTGCCTTTAGGTTGACTCTGCTCAAGAATCATCACTGTACTTTTGCAAAATTATAAGGATAATCATCACAACCGATACTATTGAGCTATGGGGCATCTGTGATCAGCATTTCACATTTAAACCTCACAATAACCTTATGTGATAGACACATCATTACCCCATTTTACAAGTGAGGAAACTGAAGTACAGAGAGGTTGTATAATTTGTCCCAGTTTGTCAAGCCAGTCAAGAAGCAGAGATGGAATCTGAACTCAGTTCTGACTCCAAAGCCTGTATTTAAATTGTATGAAAAAAAGGGGGTTTAAAATAGCCGTTACCTTAAACTTAACTTTGAGAGCATTAAATATAGAAACACTTTGCTGAACTTCATCTCTCCATCTGGGAGAGCTTCTCTAAGAATTACATTTTCTACTTTTATTCCTTTCCTCTAATCATCTCCCATGATTAAGTATTTAATTAGCCTGTGATCATTGAGACTTTAGAGATTTCATTTCTTATTTTTTTATTCTATTTTTTGAGAGAGAGAGTACAAGAGTATGAGTGCAGGAGAGGCAGAGGAAGAGAGAGAGAGAGAATCCCAAGCAGGCTCCATGCCCAGTGCAGAGCCTGACATGGGGCTTGATCCCATGACCGCAAGATCATGACCTGAGCCGAAATCAAGAGTCAGGCAGTTAACTGAGCCACCCAGGTGCCCTGAGACTTTAGAGATTTTAAAGCCCTGTTACAGGTGAATCAGTGAAAATGAGAAAGGAAGGACGTCTGAAAATTCATCCTTCCGTAAAAGCAACAACAACAACAACAACAACAACTAGCAAAAATGGTCAAAATCAACTTTCTCAGAACTTTGGAAATTTTAACCAATGGGCTTGCAGCAACCCGGAGAGCATGTATTAAAGAAAAAATTACTAATTTCTATAAGAACAGTGAGCTCTGTTGTTTTAACTTGTCCTCAACCTCTGCTCTCCATCCTGATGATAGCCTTAAAAATTGCCCGCATCCCAGGGGAACAAAATGGAGCTGAAGTTCCTTAAAGCCTCATTCCCAAAGAACAAACTGTCATTGTTTTACCTGTCTAGTGGGGTCCCTAAAAAACTTCACTTGAAAGCCTTGCCCTTGACCTCACTGAGAACTGCACAGTGCTAAAATAGCCTCTTCCCAAGGGGCATTTTTTTGAAAACAATTATAGATAAATGTTTTAATCTGGCAGCTATGTGAGGCAATTGATCACAAGACAAAAAATAGCCTAAACAAAAAGCCTAAAAGGGAAAAGCTGAGAAATGAGATGTCCATAGGGACTTTGAAATGCTCCAACATCTTCCTGGGTAACTAGAAGACCACAAGACATATTCCTGGGAATGTAGAAAAAAAACCTTAGCACTAATAAATGAGTTCAGCAAGGTTACAGGACACAAGATCGATATGTAAAAATTAGCTTTATTTCTATACATCAGCAATGACTATTCCAAAAATGAAATTAAGAAAACAATTCCATGTATAACAGTACTCAAAAGAATAAAATACTTAGGAAAACATTTAACCAAAGAAGTGCAAGAATCACACTAAAAACCACAAAACGTTGTTGAAAGAAATTAAAGAAGATTGAAATAAATGTAAAGATATGCCATGTTCACGGATCAGAGGAAAATATTGTTAAAATGGCACTATACCCCAGATTGAACTGTGGTTTCAGTATAATCCCTATCAAAACCCCAACTGACTTCTTTCCAAATATTGGCAAGCTAATTCTAAAATCTGTATGTCAATTCAAGGGACCGAGAATAGCCCAAAATGATCTTTAAAAAAAAAAAAAGTTTATCTATTCATTTTGAGAGACAGCGAGCATACACACCCGTGCAGAAGAGCAAACATGAGCGAGTGTGAGTGGGGAAAAGTGTGAGCAGGGGAGGGGCAGAGGGAGAAAGAGAGGGAGCATCCCAAGCAGGCTCCATGCTGTCAGTGCAGATGGCAACACGGGGTTCCATCTCACAAACCGTGAGGTCATGACCTGAGCTGAAATCAAGAGCCGGCCACTTAACCAACTGAGCTACCCAGGGGCTCCAAAACGATTTTGACAAAGAACAACCAAATGGGGAGACTCACACGCCCTGGTTTCAAAACCTACTTCAAAACTACAGTAATCACGGTGTGGTACTGGCATAAGAACAGACATGTAAGCTGATGGAACAGAACTGACAGTCCAGGAATAAATCCTCACATTTATGGCCCACTGATTTTCAACAAGGGTGCCAACACCATTCAATGTGGGAAGACTAGTGTTTTCAAATGATGCTGGGACAACCGTATATCCCCATACAAAATAATGGAGTTGGATTCCTACACTTCACACCATATATAAATATTAACTCAAAATGAGTCAAAGACCTAAATGGAAGAGCTCAAGCTATAAAACTCTCAGGAGAGAAATCTTTATGACCTTGGATTTAGGCAACAGTTTCTTAGACATGACACAAAAAGCACAACAAACCAAAGGAAAAATAGGTAAGCTGGACTTTATTTAAAAATAAAAAAACAACCCAAAACTATCATATGTCTGATACAAGTCTAGTATCCAGAATATCCAGAATATATAAAGAACTCTTAAAACTCAGGAAAAAGACAAATAATCTAATGTTTAAATGGGTAAAGGATTTGAAGAGACATTTCGCCAAAGAAAATACATGAATGGCCAATAAGCACATGAAAAGATGCTCAATGTCTTAGGTCATTAGGGAAATAGAAATCAAAGCTACAATGAGATACTACTCTACACTCACTAAGATGGCTATGATCGAACAGAGAGACAATGATAAGTGGTAGCAAGATTTGGGGAAACCAGAATCTTCATACATTGGTGGGAATGTAAGATGGTGCAGTCACTGTGGAAAACAGTTTGGCAGTTCCTCAAAAGGGTTAAATATAGAGTTACTACATGACCCAGCAATTCCACTCTTAGGTACGTACCCAAGAGAATTAAAAACATATGACCACACAAAAACTTGCACATGAATACTCATAGCAGCATTATTCATAAGAGCCAAAAAGTCAAAATAATCCAAATGTCCAATAACTCATGAATGGATGAACAAAATGTGATTGGAGCACCTGGGTGGCTCAGTCGGTTAAGCATCTGACTTTGGCTCAGGTCGTCATCTCACAGTTCATGAGTTCGAGCTCTACATCAGGCTCTGTGGTTTTGGATCCTCTGTCCCCCTCTCCCTCTGCCCCTTCCCCGCTTGTGTGGGCGCTCTCTTTCAAAAATAAATAAACATTAAAAAAAAGAATGAAGTACTGAAACATGCTACAACCGGATAAATCTTGAAGCCAACAAGCTATGTGAAAGAAACTAGACACACATTTCGATGAAATGTCCAGAATAGGCAAATCCATAGGGGCAGAAGGTAAATTAGTTGTTGCCAGGGGCCTGGGGGGAGGGGAGAATGGGGAGTAAAGGCTGATGGGTATGGTATTTCTTTTGAGGGGGGTGATGACAATGTTCTGGAATTAGCAGTGATTACTGTCTATCAAAGTATACCATTGCACTATATACTTTATAACGTTGCATATTCTATTATGCATATTCTATATCTCAATTTGAAAAAAAAAAAAAAAAAAAGAACCACGTTGTGATAAATAGAGAACCAGTTGCCAGAAGATAAACATGTTAGTAGGTGGAGAAAAGGGGAGCGAAGATTCAAACTCTTCCACAACGGAGGTCAGAGGGAGTTAGCGGTGCGGCTGGGAGCCATGCGTTTTTGTTCCTGCCTTGGAAACTCCCCTATTCTTCCTATTCCAGCCCATTCTTCTACGTTTTTTCAGGCCCATTAACATGTCGGGTTTGTGTAACACTAGTTAATATCCAGTCAGACAATGTTATGAAGAGAAAGAACGTGAGTGTCACATGTCTGGTTAAACACAGTTCCTCAACCTTGAGGCTCTGAATGTCCTTTGGCTTTGAAACAATAACAATGGCATTCATACCTACAAGCTTACTGGTGGGCTCTGTGCAAGTAAGCTCTTCCACGTGTGTGTCTTCCCCTGCCCACTGCTCCCCTCCCCCCTCCACCCCGCGCCCACCCCCGGCTCCCTATTAAGAAAGACTATGAAGAGTTATGCAGCCAAAACAATTTAGTAGTTCGTTATCCTTCCCCCCAACTATCTCAGTGCTCTACCCCCACTGTCCCCCCCTCTTTCCTGGTAGCTCACCCATGGCCTTATACCCATCGGCTCAGTGCTTCCTCTTACCCAGGCAGCCCTCCTGCTGAGATGAATGCCCCGTGTTTATCTGTAGTGAAAACAAAATACAGGCCACTCCAAATTATCCTATTTCCTCCTGTCTTTAGTGCTGCCTTTTCTTCATGGAGCTATTGTGCCTGAGCCAAGGGGAGAATGAGAACTGACCCGACAGGTTACCTCTGCTGGACCGACAGCAATTGTTTTTCCACAGACTGCGATACGAACGAACGGTGGACATTGCACTAGAGATCATCTCCATTTCCGTTCAATTCCCTCATCTTACAGATAAAAGGTGTGCTGACTCAGTCTATTGGCTTTTGGATATTCGTGGGCTTATCTTTATGGGAGTCAAACATAACAACAGTTATCCTCAAAGACTGTCTCATAATCAAAGTTGAAGAAATACTGTTCTAGATATTCTTTTGTTTTTTAAAAAACTGTATCTTATTTGAAGAGGAAAACTCAAGTATTTTTGCAAAAGCTTTCTGTTGCAGAGCAACGGGACAGACTAAAGGTAGCTCACAAAATAAGGGAACATTTCTTACGTGTTATTTTTTTTTTCTCCAAATTCTTCTACAGAGGTCCAGACAGATGGGCTACGTTTCCTTTCTATTAACTGAGGAGACAGAGAAGACTTGAGGACTGAAGCTTGTCACCACTGTCCTGAATGTACTGAAATCCTAACAGCTTTAGCTGAAAAAATGTCCAAAGCAGGCAGTGAAAATAAATTTCAAATAGGACAAACTCCAAACTCTCTACGCTGGAATCCCAAGGCATGGAGGGAAAACTGGCTCGTTGGAGGAAAGCAGTTGAAGAGATAAGTGGAGTGATCTAGACCCTATTCCAGTCTGTTTGAAGTACCTGGGGATAGAATAACCCCTTTCCTTTATTCATCTACATAGGTCCATGAGCCATGAGAACGTGACTCCCCATGGGAAGCTCCTCAATGCAAGACATCTAAGGGCATCACGTAAATCCTTTCTCAGGGGTTGGGCGGGGGGAGGGGCGAAGCCTAAAGAATCTGAAATGGTGAGCCTATGTTTTAATTAAAGTTCTGAGAATAGCCTTGAAGAGGAGTTTCTGGCAGTGAGGACCAGCCCAAGAAGCAAGGGCCCTGGAATCAGGCAGACCTAGGTCTGAATTCTGGCTGTCACTTCCTGGTGAAGGGACTTAAGTAACGAACGTCTCCGAGTCCTTTTAGCAGCATTTACCTCATAAGGCAACTTGAGGATTAAAGGAAAGAGCATGTGCAAAGCACCTAGCATAAGGCTGGGCACAGAGTGGGTGCCTAGCAGTGACGATGTGATAGTTGCACCAGGCGGTGAGCAGGAAGCCTGGGGATGCCCATAGGTGGCATGGCCAGGAACTCCAGAAGCATAGGGAAAAGGAGCTCCCTGCTCGAAAGGTCCTATTCCAGTGAGAAGCTGACTCCAAGGGACGACGCCCAAAAGGCCAGTTGTCATTCAGGTCCTACCTAGTGCCAGGGAATGCGGAATTGTATTACTCGCGAAGCTTCTGAAGTGGTTCTGTCACTTATTGACAGTGTGAACCTAGGCAAGTCACCCGATGTCTCTGAGTTTCAAGTTCCTCATCCCCAAAATGAGGATAATACTACCTGTGTCACAAGAGTTGCTGGAAAGACGAAAATGAAGTGCCGTGTGAGGGGCCACGTCCGGAGCACTTCCCACGTGCCAGGCTCTATTCTAAGAGTTTAAGACACATTGTCTTACTTGCAGCACAAGCGAAAGGTCTTAGCATAGTGCCGGAGCGCAGTAAATACCTAATAGAGGTCGGTATTAAAGAAATGATATGGGGCGGAGGAGCAACTACCATGCTTCCCAGAGAAAGAAGATGCCTTGGTATATACGTGGGAAGACTCAGATGCAGCTGGGAGAAGAAAAGTAATAGTTGGGTATGACTATGGCAAAGCTTTTGAACTACCACACACGGAAAATAATAAAAGTTACCCTAAATCACCCCAAAAGGACAGCCCTGAGTTGTTATCTTCATCCTTAACGTTTATGCCTTTCTGAATCTGAGAAGAAGCTGCCAGGATTTCCAGTACATACCAAAAAGCGATGACAATATCCTGAAGTGTGTCAACTTTTGTGGGCACACAGCTGTCTAAAAGGAAGCAGATGCCGGTTGACTGGGGGAGCGTTAGGGCGTGTCTGTGACTGGGGCTCGAGTTTGCCTTCAGAGGGTGGCCACACCTACCTCAATGATATTCTCAACAATAATTCAACAGGGGCAAGGCTTAGATTTTCCTTATTCTCCCTTAGAGCTTATGTTCTTGGCACAATACGGATGCGCCACAGACGAGCCAGCATGTGAATGTGCTCTATCCCGATAAGGTACAGCCTTTCTACATCGTAGAGTCCTTCAGCTTCTAAAATCATGGAGCTCGTACTGTTAGAACCAATGAAGTGAATTTTTTAAAATAAGCCACCAGTCTGGACCTGTGTAGGTGAATGAAGGAGAAGCACTTTAAAGTCAGGAAAAAAAAAAAAAACTATACTTAACATTTAGGATTATCAACCACTGTTGGTTTTCCATAATATATTTCATTCCTGATTTCATCTGAAAGAAACAGGATTATTACTACCATTCAAAAAGTGGTACCTTATTAATAAACTCTTGGCATGGCTTTGAGGTGGATTTCAGATTCAAAATAGACTTTACCACACCGCTAACGTGTTCACTCAGTGTTTATCAATAACTTAAGAGGCTTCATTCAAAAAACTTACTGAGATATAATTACCTGAAACCCAGGGGTGAATCAAGGCCTTGTAGGGTCTGAACCTCATCTACTTTGGGAAATCCTGCCTCATCAAAACATGCAAAATTATGCGTACAGGAATTGCGAGGGTCCCTCCCAAGACTTTGGAAGGGGCCTATGTAAGTGAGGAGACCTGAAGTTTAAGCTCCAGTCAGTTCAAGATAAATCCACCTCAGCTGGGGCCCAAAAGGTTTACAAGCTTATTTAATGCTGGAGAAAATACTGTTTCAACTTATAAACACCCCAGTAATAAGTCACATAGGTAATAACGTGACTGAATTCACGGGATGGCATCTCCCCTGCGCACGCTCTCTTTCTCTCAGAATAAATAAATAAACGTTAAAAAGAAAAAAGAAAAGAAAAGTTTGGCCCCAAACAAGGAGCCCAACCTCCAATACACACTTACTGTACTGTGATAATGTTTTGGAAGTTAACTGTGAATTCGTTTTAGTAGTACAGCTCTATTCAAACCACATTGAAAGGGCGGGCCTACACCGGCCGACTCCATCTTGTTCTGTGTCCTTCACCTTGACCACACCTCCTCCCCTTGAGTAACCCCCCCCCAACTGCCTAACAGGACTCTTCCCCAGGACCCTTCCCCAGCCAATCAGCTGAGGCCGCAGCCATTACCTCACCAACTGCCACTAGGCACCAGTAAAACCTTTGTCCTTTTGAAACTGGCTCTCTCTCCCGGGTATCTCACAGCTTCGACAGTGCAGGTAGGGGATTGAGCTCGAGCTAGCTCCAATAAAGGCTCTTTTGCTTTTACACCGGACTCGGCTCCCTGGCGGTATTTGGGGATCACGAATTCTGGGCATAACACACATGGCATGAGTATTAATTTATTCTCAATACCAGCTAGCTCTGGTTCTTTAATTACCTTTCTCTGTCATGTAAGATTGATGAGGGAGCATGGGGCAAGTTGAGGGCAAAATACAAATTAGCACATGCCCCCGCCCCAGGTGGGATATGTGTCATTCTGGCTGCTGGAGGACAAAGGAAAGGAAAGAAAACAAATGGTTAACTGATAGAGATCTCAGTCGGGCAAGACAGGGGTTTCCATCAGTTTACAAATATCTTAGTAAATTACAAGAAAAAGGCCATCTTTTTCTCCTTTTTCCAGTATGAAAGATTCTTGGGGACAGTCCCTGTATATTCTTTGTACCCCCGGTACTTAGTACATTGTCGACATAGAGTGCGCGTGGCACGGATTGTTTTTCAATGAATTCATTCATTGTTATCAACGGATTCCACCCTATTTTGTCCTGTATTGCCTACATAACTATGAAATTCAGATTCTTAGAAGAGACTCTTGGTGTTATAAGATGCTTAGTAGAGGTGGTGACTTTTAAGACATTATATTGACACCACTAAAACCTCTTGGTGGAGAAACTCAATGAGCCCGTTCTCTGGCATGCTGGCAAAACAAAAAACTGACCCTCAGTATTCTTTCCCCAAGTTAGGCATCAGCAAATTAATGAGAGAGGAGGCCCCTGCTCTTGGGCACCCGCAGGAACTTACTCCAGCTCCAGACACACCGTAAACACTTTCATCTAACGGAAGATAAGCTGTGAAATCGGATTTCTGAACCACAAGACAGTGAGCCAGTCTTTTCCAGCGTCTGCTTTAGTGGAGGGTCTTCAACCTTGAGTCTCAACATCCCCCTCAGGCCACTGAACATGCCCAGTATGATTTGCTTTTTGACAGAGAAATCACAGAATGTCCCTGCTGAAAGGGAGTCACACACTTCTTAACTGAAGAGTGGTCAGGAAAGAAAGCACATGGAGAGCAGTGCCCTGTGGCAGGTGTTCAGGAGTTCTTGCTGCTTTCCTGATGGCTGAGGAAGCACCCACACCTTTTGCTGCCTGGAGAACTCTGTGCTAAACTTAGTTCTTCGCAGTTCTCTTTTGCACAGGAAACTTGCACGTGAGCCAGAATCAAAGTTAAATTCAGAAGTGGATTTCAAGGACCACGCACACCTTGGGGAAGCATCACTGTCACGAATTCCCATGATAATACTGACTTGGGTGTTACTTGCTTGGGGCCTTCACTGCCCACACAAAGCTGGGTACGAGGGAGGGCAGAGAGTGCCATTTAGGAGTTAAGACAAGTCTCTTGGCCTCTTTGTACCTTAGTTTCCTCATTTGAAAAAAAAAATGGATTTTAAGACCTACTTTCCAGAATTCATACTGGGTTTATTAACACACACCTAACCAATCACTGTATGATATTTTTACATGTAGTTTTTTTTGGTTTTTTTTTTTACATGTATTCATTTTCTGTTTCACTTACAGCTTGTGTAAAAACTGCATTCCATGCCAGGCCTGAAATGTTCCAAAGTTCAGTTTGGTGAGTAAATTGCAACCAAGATTTCTACACACACCAAAAAAAAAAAAAAAAAAAAAAAAAAAACCAAAACAAAACAAAACAACAACAAAAAAAAACAAGACACAAACGAAGAAGAAAAACAAGATATTTTCAGAATATTTATCCTTTGGCAGTGATTCTAATTTATAGATAACGAAACATAACCACAATACAATCTCCATACACTAAAGAAATCTCACTATGAAAGATGCTTGCCTTTTAAAAAAAATATTTGCATGAAAGATTTATACTTTCATGTTTATACATGTGGTGCATTAGATACAAATCAGTAAATGCTCAATAAATACTTGTGTTAAGTAAGTATTTTTTTCTAGAGAAGTAAGTTTATTTCTCTAGAAAAATGTTTCACAACTTTAGCACTGTTGAGATTTATGGTTGGATAATCTTTGTTATGGGGGGGGGGTGCTGCCCTGTGAACTGTAGGGTGTGACAGCAGCCCTGGCCTCCACCCACTAGATGCCAGCAGCACATCTACAGTCTGACAATCAAAAATGTCTCTAGACACTACCAAGTGTCACCTGGACGCAAAAGCACCCTGGCAGAGAACTGCTGCTCTAGAACGATTCACTCTGATCTCTATAATAACTCTCACACCAAACTTTGCCACAGACAAAAAAGATTTGCTACATAATTTTAGTAGCTTTCGACTAATAAAGTTTCATTCATTCAAAATGAATAACAAAGAGGTTTACAATTAAGTTTAATAAAAATTCCAAATACAATGAAATTATATTTGTAACTTACATAAACTGCAAAAAAGGTAGGGATTCAAATATACGTCTTTCAATAGATTGTATTTTATTGCAGGATAAATCTCTAGGAAAAGGAAAAGGAAAATATTGCCTCAATTAGCTCTAAGCTATCTAATTAGTAGGATGATAGTATTGAATAAGTAGCTTTTGGCTAAACTCTGAGTATTAGGAATTGTTATTTGAACCTTCCAGAGCCCCTAACCCTGCCCTCACCTTTCTTAAGAGTCTCACCTTTGTGATCTTCATACATAAAACATACAACTATAGATCTTGATAGATCTTGGAAGTAATCTTTCCTGAGAGCAGAAGAATTGATTAAATGACTTTCTGTGGCCTCATCAATTTCTAAATTATGAGCTCAAAGTTGTGATCTCCACATATAATTTCTAATATTAAAAGGGATATTCTCACATTAGCACACCTTCCTGGTTTAGTTGTATTTCTCGACACCAAGTCAATACCAGAAGAGATAAAAGATACCTTTTCATTTAACTTGAAAAGAAGTTACTCCTCTAATCAATACCTAACTTTGAACGAACTCAGAATTATATTATCATATTAATAGAAATTTATTTTTGGTTGTACATTGCCTAAACGCTCTATGAATTTATCAACTGCTTCAGTTGCAAGTGGGGCCAACAAAAAAACAACATGGTACTGGATTTTTATTTGGAAACACCCATTCTTGATTATAGTTGACCCTCTTATTTCCATTGATTTCAGCCGAGTCCCTCACTTTCCACCTACATGGGTACCACCATCTTCTGACTGGCATTGTCATCTCTGGTCTCTCCCATTCTAATCTATACTGCACACAGTCACCAGATTAATTCTCCAGGAGTGGTTCTCAAATATCAGAGTCACTTGGGAACTTACTCAAGATGCAAATTCTCAGCTCTACTCCGGACTGAGTGAATCAGGAACTGTGGAGGTGGAACCTGTGTTCTGACAAGGCCTCCAAGTGACCCTGGTGCAGTCTAAAGTTTGTCCTAGAGCACTGCTGTGATAACACGGTAGCTTGGCATATTATCCAAGGCCTTCAAAATCCTAAATCTGGCTCTAGTTTCCTACTCTACAGATACCAAAGAAATTTCTCCTGCATTTTGCCTTTCACTCACTCTATTTTGCAAGCATATTCTTCCCAAGATGTCTATCCGATGACACGTCATAGCCATTCAAGGTTCTGTTCAAACAGCATTTCTCTAGTAACTTCCCTGATCCAACTTGAAGTCTTCCCCCCTCTTCTATGTTCCAAAAACAACTTATACTTCTCATTGCCCAAATCCATTTCTTCCCCTCCCCCTCTCCTCCTCCTCCTTCTTCTCCTTCTTTGAATTTTTTAAAGTAGACTCCACGCCCAACCTGGGGCTTGAACTCACGACCCTGAGATCAAGAGTCGCATGCTCTACTGACTCAGCCGGTCAGGTGCCCCAATTTCTTCTTAATATAGTTATTCTGGCATTCCATTTCCTCTGGGCATAAACTCCATGAAAGTATGGACTAGTCTTGCTCATCTGCGTTGTCTACTGTGTTTAAAACTGATGCATGGACAAAGAACAAACTCAAATATTTATAAAATAAATTAACAGCTGGGTAGTGAGTAGAAGGAGCAAAATGACTGAAAAGAAATGTGGTTTTATGACTTTGTGGCTCCCGCTTCTGCACTCTGTCAGTGCTTCATCATCCATTTAGTGCTTATGCGTTATGGTTTAAGCTTCTGTTTATTTTCCCTGTGAAATCATGAGTTCCTACAAGGGTGGGAAGCCTGTCTTAACCATCTGCGTGCCTATGGTACTGGGCATAGGGCCTGTCACATTCTTTTTTAGGTTTTGATTCACATTTTTTTTTGAATGAATGAATGAGAACACTTCACCTAACATGAAATAATTGGCTTACAAAGTACCTCATAGTAGAAATAATGAAAGGCCCAATCCATTGCGCAGTTTGTCTCTTTTGTTTTTCTCCAAACTGTGTTTGTAACGTTTGGAGCCCAGATGGCAGAGGTAGCCAAGAAGACCAATACAAAGTGGTTGTCCCCTAAGACTTGGAAGGTTTGATAATTTGAAGGACTATTTTTAGTGTCATATGAGATTCCTTTTACTCACTACCCTTAAGCCTTCTACATTTGCAAGAAGAATCTATTTTCTAAAGCACATCATTAATAAGGATTAATGAGGGGCGCCTGGATGGCTTAGTCGATTGAGCATCTGACTTCGTTCGGTTCAGGTCATGATCTCACTGTTCATGAATTCGAGCCCCGCATCGGGTTCTGGGCCAACAGCTCAGAGACTGAAGCCCGCTTCGGATTCTGTGTCTCCCTCTCTCTCTGAGCCTACCCTGCTCATACTCTGTCTCTCTCATACTCTGTCTCTCTCTCTCTCTCTCTCTCTCAAAAATAAATAAACATTAAAAAATTTTTAAAAAAAGGATTAATGAAATACACAGCTTTGGATGGCATGGGCAAAGAATAAACACTGAACCTCCATAGCAAAGAACATTAGTATCTCTGTATGTCTAATGTACAGAGATATATGCAAACATTTCTTCCTTGACAATGAGGCTGGAGAGATGTTTATTCTGTAATTAGCAAAGTTAGAGGCATTTCTGATGTTTGTTTAGTGTAAACATTTCTAACTATACCACTTAACCATCATTATATTTTTAAAGATTTCATTTTTTTTAAGTAATCTCTATACCTAACATGGGGCTCTAACCTACAACCTCGAGATCAAGAGTTGCAGACTCTAATGACTGAGACAGCCACGTGCCCTTTAGCCATCTTTTTTTTAATGTTTATTTATTTTTGAGAGAGACAGAGACAGAGCATGAGTGGGGGAGGGGCAGAGAGAGAGGGAGACAGAATCTGAAACAGGCTCCGGGCTCTGAGCTGTCAGCACAGAGCCCGACACGGGGCTCGAACCCACAAACTGTGAGATCACGACCTGAGTCAAAGTCAGACACCCAACCAACTGAGCCACCCAGGAGCCCCAACCCCTTAACCATCATTTTAAACATCTATTTTTATGGTGGCATAAGCATTTCCACACCGATCACAGGAATCTGCTCCTGAAGCCAAGAGCACACTGTATGTTAGCTAACTTAACAATAAATTACATAAAAAATAATAATAAAAAAATAAACTAATAAAATTTCCCACACTGAAATCCCTAATCTGTTCTCTTGATAATTTAATATGTACTTGGTAATACTGCTTACATAATTCACCTGCTTAAATATTTCATATTTAAATATTTCATTTAGATTAAATTATTTAAAAATTCTGGGTTAATGGCATTCAAATTAATGTAAGTGTTCTATATTTTCTTGTCTTGTAGGTGACAATTTGAGGTTAACTTCAATTCCTCTCATTTTACTAAGCCAACTTTTTCAAACCTTTTCTGTAAAGGCCACACAGTAAATATTTTAGGCTTTGCAGGCCATATACGGTCTCTGTCACATATTCTCTGTTTCTCTCTCTTCTTTTCTCTTTTACAGCCCTTTAAGAACATGAAAATCATTCTGAACTCATAGGTTGTATCAAGACAGACCATACACAGGATTTGATCCATGGGCCATAAATAATAAATATAAATAAAGGCAGATGGTATATGAACACTTACATAACAAGGTTCATATGGGTGTCCATAATTGCTCAGACCTCATTACCCCTTTTCCTCTACAACTGAAGGGCTTTTTCCTAGATCTTGTCTATAAAATTAAAAAGTTGAAAACGCATAGGAGGTATTTAATGCTAGAGATGGGCTGGGTCCCCACAGACTTACAGAGTTATACAATTTAATAGAGAGAGTTACAGAATTCTACTGTTAGAAGAAATTGTTGCAATTATCTAATTTGAACCCTGTATTTTTTAATAAATAATATAACTAAAAACTCATAATAAATGATGAACTGATTAACTTACAAATACTGGAGGGATAGCAGGCCTTCAAATGTGTCTTTACGTAATTCGGTCAGATAATTTTCACTGAGAATTCTGCAAAATGAAAAGGTCATTTCTGGGTCAAAATGCAAAATAACTACAACTATTTGCTACACAGGACCGCTAGATGTGAGAGAAACCTGGGTAATGGTGCCACCAAATACACTAATTCTTATTTAATGTAGGGATGGCGACCTCTGCTGTTTGATTCAAATATTTTCTTCTCACATACTCCTTTGTCTCTCTCTCTCTCTCTCTCTCTCTCTCTCTCTCACACACACACACACACACACACACACACACACACCCCTATCCACTCTTCACACCAAAATGTACATTTAATGCCTACTCTCTGGATCACAAAATCTCTGTTAGAATCCAGCCCTGAGTGGCAAAAACATGGACAGAACTGCCACTTCCTCCTCTCTTTTCCCAAATTTTATTGTGGAAGCCCTATTTATAACCATATCAGTGCTACGAGTAAAGCCATCTAATTTTTTTCCCCAACCAAAAAGTATCTGTGAGAACTAAAAATGTGCATAAAATGCACATAACATAAATGCTCAGTTTAATATGTATAGAGTAAATACCCGTGTAACGCTATTTGTTCTTTCTACTGTTGGTGGATACTAGATTTTTCTAATTTTTAGTTATTATAAACAGTGCTGCTTTGAACATTTTTCTGTTTATATCCTAGTACACATTTGCCTAAGTTTCTCCAGGATTTAACAGGGGTACAAAATTGCCTTCCTAAGAGGTTGTGCTATTTCAAGCTGGCAGATTGAAACATGCCAGGTCTCTACCAAACTCCAAACTCCACCAAAGTCCCTAAGAATGATTAGAAAAGATACAATTAGAAAATCCACAACCTTAGCTCAAAGCCAAGGGAGTAGCTCTACAAACACTCCCCACCAGAAATGCCTTGGAGCCACCTACAGGGTGATTAGCTGGGATACTGCAGTAGGACCAAGGACAGCACATCAACCCCACATCCTTCCTCCTGGGATCTGGCAGCAAAGGGTGTTTTCTTCCAGGCAGGAGCCATTGGTGTTAGAAGGGGGCAGGGTCCCAGAACCCTGGAGGAAGGGTCTACACTCTGACTAGCCATTAGAAGTCACCTCCCACCTCTTCTTTAACTCTCAGGGGGACCTGTCACCAATAACAAGCCCCGTGGTTCATTTCACCTCTTCCTTAGGACCAGAAAACAGAAGCAAGTCAAATCTCAACTACAAAGATAAATTGCACTCAGGAATGACCATGTGGAGTGAGAAAGCCAATTCCATTCAGGACAGAAAATAAAAAACAAATATAACAGCTTATAGTCAATGACACAGTTAACAGAGAAAACACAAAAGGATTTGAGAATACCAACATTAATGGGGCACCTGCGTGGCTCAGTCGGTTAAGCATCCGACTTCGGCTCAGGTTGCAGTCCATGGGTTCAAGCCCTGCACTGGGCTCTGTGCTGAAGCTCAGAGCCTGGAGCCTGCTTCAGATTCTGTATCTCCCTCTCTCTCTGCCCCTCCCCAACTTGCACTCTGTCTCTCACTCTCTCTCTCTCTCTCTCTCAAAAATAAACACTATAAAAAATTTAGAATAGCATCATTAATATATCCTCAGATAGAGGTAAACAGTACATCTAATAAAAAGAACCAACTCAAGATTATATGAATGAAAAGTATTATCATTAGTAAAAAACTCAGTCTATGAGCAGCAGAAATGGTCGTTGAATAAATTAGAAAACTTGAGGGGCGCCTGGGTGGCTCAGTCGGTTAAGCGGCCGACTTCAGCTCAGGTCATGATCTCGCGGTCCGTGAGTTCGAGCCCTGCGTCGGGCTCTGTGCCGACAGCTCAGAGCCTGGAGCCTGTTTCAGATTCTGTGTCTCCCTCTCTCTGACCCTCCCCCGTTCATGCTCTGTCTCTCTCTGTTTCAAAAATAAATAAACGTTAAAAAAAAATTAACACAGAATTGCAATCGGTAGAGGTTGAGTTGGGATATGGAAGGGGAAACACCTTTCCTCAGAGCTACTGACTTCAAAGTTCTGGACCAAGAAGGACCTTAGAATGCATATAGATATAAAATTTTTTTTTCTAAAGTCGTCTCCACGCCCAGCTTGAAGCTTAACGCAGGGCTTGAACTCCCCACCCAGAGATCAAGCCGTGAGCTGAGATCAAGAGTCAGATGTCCAACCGACTGAGCCACACAGGCGACCCGTCCCTTCTTATACTTTTTATATGAGAATAGGGCTCCCTATTTTAAAGGGCTCCGTTTTAAAACTGTTACAAAGTAGGTTTTATATTTGCACTCAAACCAAACACTTCATCATTATGGTCTCTGGTATAAACCAAATCAAAAGAAAAGGGAAAAAAGTGTAGCAGCAACAACAGATTAGTGTCAATCAAGAGTTGGGGCCGACGTCATTTAGGAGCTGTGAGTTACAATGAAACTTATTCTGACGACCTTAGCTCAATGATGGCTCTTTCTAAACTAAAGAAGACTCCGTTTGTATTGTTCCTTTACACTCCATCCAATCCTGCCACACCTTAGATTTTTTTCGGACGTCCCTGGGCTCTCCAAGTGAATAGTAAACTAGGTGTAGGGGCCCTGACTCCCACCATCTCTACCAACCCAGAGCAGTGAGTTGGCAGGTGCTGGACAAACAATTTATCATCTGTAAGTGTGACTTTCCCTTCACCTAGTCTACTTAGCAGGTAGTCGCGGCCTCGAAGATCCCATGAGCCGTCCGGCCCAACGTCCCCACGCATCAGGCCGGACCCTCCATCCGCCGCCGACTTGGGCATCCCGCCAGAGACAGAACTTCCGAGCCGCCCCCGGCAGCGCCCCGGCGGAAGGACTCGGCCTCCACACTGGCGGGCGCCCGAGGCCCCAGCCAGGGGAGCCGGCCTCGCCCAGCCTGGCTGCGCCCCCGCCCGTGCCCCGACGCGGCCCTCACTTGTGCGTTTGCTGGTACAGCGGCTCCACGTCGCCGGCCCCGCCGGGTCCGGCCCTGGCTTCCCTGGAACACGTCCTCACGGCCCCCCCCCCCCCCCCCCGTCCGGCTTCCGGCTTCCGGCTCCCGGTCGCAGGACCCGCCCCCTCCTGCCGGCCAGGGCTGCCCCGGCGCGCGCCCTGCCGGTGGTGATGGAGACAGAAGAGGAGGGCGACGGAGAAGAGGCCCGGACAAAAAGGCTAAGAGTAGTCAGAGGCACTGCCGCAGATCGGGGACGAGGAAGCATAGTTGTGGGTAGGGGGGCGGGCTTCGGCATCGAGTCAGGCGTTGACAAGGGCAGTCGGAGAAGTAGGGACGTGAGGTCCTCAGAGCAAAGCTGCAGGAGAGCTGGTGTACACCTGCCATTCCCCAGCGGAGGCAGGCTTGGGGGGGCTGTTCTCGCTCTGCTTCCCAGTAAGCTGCTCAGTTGTGGGTCTGGAGCTTGCGCTCCGCTGGGCTCTTGTGCGCAAGCATCTCCTATGTCAAATATGTCCGGTTACTACTCCCCCCCCCCCCCCCCCATTTATCCTTCCAATAAACTCCCAATGAATGAGTGGTAACCGTGTCTTGTGTGCTGTGGGGAAACCGGTTCCTCTTGCCCTCAAGAGAGGTCGCGGTCTAGGAAAGGAAGTGAGATAAGGGTACAAATAAACAGCTGCTTTTTTTTTTTAATTGTTTTTTCAACGTTTTTTATTTATTTTGGGACAGAGAGAGACAGAGCATGAACGGGGGAGGGGCAGAGAGAGAGGGAGACACAGAATCGGAAACAGGCTCCAGGCTCCGAGCCATCAGCCCAAGGGGAGGCTGAGAAACGGAGCTCCTTGCGTCCCCGCCTGGAACCAGAAGGCTGTCACCCTCTCCTGCGCGGGGACTAAAAGTTCCACACCCAGAAAACGGCGAGGGGTCACTGTCTCTCTGTGCAACCTCAGCGCACTAGCTGGCTCTCCCTACCAGTCCTGCATTCACTGGTGCTCTTATCCAGCAGGGCCCAGTGGGTGTGAATAACTCAGCTCTCAAGGCAAGAACGACGCCTCAGTGCATATTTGAAAAGCCAAATCAAGTACACCGGGCTCCGGGGCAGGCGTCGGACTTGGCCTCCCTTGGGCCCAGAAAGCCTTCCTTTCTCCAAACAGCCCCTGCCACCTGGCCTTCCCCGCCCCGCCCCCGCCCCCACCTCTAGCCCAGCAAAGCCACAGGCTGACACTGCCTCCCAGCGCCCTGCTGGCCCAGCCTGGCTGGCTCTAGGCCACTCATCCGAGGAATTGAGACAGCGAGGTGGTCCCCCCTCAAAAAACCCTCAGTCCTTCCTCCTTTGGTCTCCCTTATTCCCCCCGCATCCTTTCCTACTCTGCCCTCCTGCTCCAACGTGGTTGGGGACCCTCAGTTCCAGTCCCCCCCGCAACCTCTGTTTGCTGGGTGTCGAGGGAGGGAAGGGCTGCCGGGCCCAGTGGAGAGGAGTGCGCGCGCGCGGGCACCGACTTCGGGGTGCGCGCCGCGTGCGCCTGCCTGGGGGGCCTCCACGTGGCCGAGCAGCGCGGGGTCCTGGCAGCGCCCCTCTTCCTTCCTTGCACGCCCAGGAGCTCTCTCTGTTCTTCCCTCGTATGGGGCCTTCATTCAGGGCCTGAGCGCACCGTTCCTTCCATCTGTAACACTCTTTCCTGAGTCTTCCCCTTTCTAACTCTGACTCATTCTCCAAGGCTCATCTTATATGTACATTCCTCCAGGAAGTCTTCCGGGCTCTGCCCTCCTCCACTCCGGATTAGAGGGCTCACCTCTGTACTTCCAGGCATCCTGCCTCCCTTCTAGCTCCCTCTAGGCTGTTGTAGCAGCTCTACAGGCTGTTGTAGCTCTAGGCTTACTCATCTGCCTTCCCTGTGAGAGGGTAGGACCGGGTCTACCTTGCTCAGTGTGGAGCTCACAAAGCTGGCTCAGTGCTGAGCACTTGGTATGTTCTCAGTAAATAACTGTTAGATGAACGAGTAAATGAATGAATACATGAACAAATAAAAACCACTCCCAAAGCTTGCGGTAATTTCCCCAACCTAGTGGGAAGGTGATTTCTGCTCGGCTCTGGCATTTTTCCTAAGGGGGCGTCTTGGGCGGGCACTAGCTGCATGCGTGTGTGTGTGTGTGTGTGTGTGTGTGTGTGTGTGTCCGGGACGCTCACCTCTTGCTCAGCTCCTTCAGGGCCCCACTTCGGCACAGGCCCAGGTAATCCCCCAGAAGCTTCAGCTGCTCCCGTCTCCTCCGGACGAGGCGCATCTGCTCCACATGCTCGTACAGCGAGGCATTCACCAGCTGCAGGTTGATGAGGGGTGGGCCCGGATCTGCGTCAGGAACTTCAGAGCCTGCCGGCAGATCTGGGACACCACCAGACGGCAGACGGTGGCGGTTGGGGGGGGGGGGCGGGACAGAATGGCCGTTCGGTGAGCATCTCTGCGACAGGCACAGTATTACCCACCCACTCACCCGCCCTGCCACCACCGTCCAAGGGAAGCGGTGCCATCTTCATTATACAGATGAGGAAATGGAGGACCAGAGATGATGTGACCGGGCCTAGGTCCACAGCTCATAAAAGTCAAGATCTGAACCCAGTTGCCCTAACTCCCAAACCTACTCTCCCTCCCAGGCACTAGCTGCGGTCCCTCCCCGGCCACGTTGGGTCAATGCCCCTCTCCCCCCGGGCCTACAGATCCTTCCCACTATTTCCTGTCTTCCCAGCCCCCATTTTCCTGCCTAACAGAAACAGGCACTGCCCCAGCGCCGACCCGGGAACCAGGTGACTGTCTGAGTCAGGCTCCAGCCACAGGAAACTACAGATCAGACACAGCTTAACAAGGTTTCCCGAGCGCCCCCACCCCAAGCTCTGGCCAGCAGCACCAACCAGGGCTCCCCCAAGTCCCCGTGTGGAGGGGAGCGATCAATCCCAGCCTCTCCCACTGACAGGGTGTTACAGGTTCTACCCTCGGCCCTGACCCTAATGCCAAAGCCGGTTACTGAGCGCCTACTATTTGCCCGACGGTGGGCTGCGGATCTCAACCATATCCTTTCTTCGGGCTGATGACAATTCAATGGGGGAGGTGTCACCACCCCCATTTTACAGATGAGTAAATGGAGGCTCAGAGAAGCTAAAGTGGCTTATCCAATCTACCTGCAGAAAGCAGAGCCCGGGTCTAAACTGAGGTGTTGTCTCTGCACACTTGGCTGCCTCATTAACTACCAAGAAGCTTCTCTCCCCTTCAGTCTCCTCCTTGGTGTAATAAGAAGGCCGGAGGATCTGAGATGGTCTCCACCATCAACTACCATGCAGTGGTTAGGAGTCAGGCTTTCAAGTCAGAATTGAATTCGAATCCTGGCTCTACCACTGCCTACCAGTAGGACCTTGTGACACTTATTTAACCTCTGTGACTCAGTTTCCTTGTCTATAAAGTGGGGAAAAGAAAAGCATCTCTTACGGAATTATTTTGAGTTTAGGTTAAAATAATGATAATAATAATAATAATAATAATAATAATAATAATGCAGGGGCGCCTGGGTGGCTCAGTCGGTTAAGCGTCCGACTTCGGCTCAGTTCATGATCTTACGGTTCACGGGTTTGAGCCCCATGTCGGGCTCTGTGCTGACAGCTCAGATCAGAGCCTAGAGCCTGCTTTGGATTCTGAGTCTTCCCCTCTCTCTGCTTCTCCCCCACTCGTGCTCTCTCTCTCTCTCTCTCTTTCTCTCAAAAATAAATAAATGCAAAAAATAAAAAATAAAAAAAAAAAAAGTTGTCCGGATGTTGTAAATAGCGAGTGTGTTTTATGGCCAAAGAATTATTTGCATCTGTGGCGGTTCTGAGGTTTAATATTCTATATGCAGTTAGTTAAATACTTACCACTGAGGGCAGGAGTGAGGACAAGGTAACCAACAAAAAGCCAAAGTGAAGCTAATGTCCTTGGGGTTCCGGTCCCCAGCAAGGTGGAGGCTGGGGTGGCACGGAATCTAAGAGTCACGTTCCCTGTGCTCTGACGACACATCCACACGTCAAGACTGCATGGCCAATAGGCCTGGGTCTTGAGAAACAAATAGCTTCTTCTTTGTGCTTCTGTGTCTGTCTTAAGCAGAAATCTGTGCCTTTGGGAGAAAGCCAAGTTTGTGCTCCTCCAGGCAGGCTCTGACTAAGTGAATGAGGGGCTGAAGGTGTGGCAGGCCTCAGGAGAAAGAAAGGGCACTGATGTAAGGCTCTAAGAGACTGGCGGGTGCCATCTCCTGTAATGTCCTCTGAGGCAGATACTTATTAATCCTTCTTTATAGATGAGGAAACTGAAGTTAAATAATTTGCTAATGGTAACATAGCTAGGTAGGTGGGTAAGCTCAGGTGGAGAAGAAGAAAAGAGAGATCTTAGAATACATCTTATTCAAAAGCATTTGGTGAACATAAAAAAGTACTCAAGACTAAATCACACTAAATGGTACCAAGTGGACAGAGCCTGTTATAAATCAGTATGAGTCCAGAACGATCCCAACTTTACAAATGTATGTAAACAAATATACAGAAAAGGCTGACTGCTCCAAGGGGAAGTACAGCCAGTTGGCCAGCCCACCCATCCATCCACCCGTCCATCAGTCCACATCCATCTACCCATCCCTCCATCCACATCCATTCACCCAACCATCTGTCTACATCCACCCGCCAACCCATCCACCCATCTATCTATTCACAACTATCTACCCACCCATCCCCCATCCATCTAGAAATATAATCTATCCTAACTATCTTTCCTTATCTATTCTTCCTCTCCCTCTCTTTCTCTCTCTCTAGTTGCTGGTGCCTTAAACAGTTTTCTCCATGGCCATGGGAGCTGCAGAGAACCACCCTCAGACCTCCACCTGAGGAACGAGGCAGGCACTGACAGAGTTCTGCCCAGGGGCTACAGACCAGCAGCACAGTTTTCTCTTGGTTGGCCCTCCCACCATCATGGGGCCTGAACCAGTGACCCTAAATTCCCTAGAGCCAAACTCCTCCACACAAAGAGCAGCAACAAAGGGGAGCGACCATTCCTTTGTCACTCCTCAGCCCTGTGTGGCCACGACTGGTTGGGCCCAAGGCTTACCGGGCGCTTGGTGAGGTCCCAGTTGTGGATGATCCTGGCCGGAATCACCGAGGCATCGTCCTGGTGGCAGATGTCGCAGTAATAGAGGCCAGAGAAGGCACAAAGCTTGGGTCGTACAAACGAGAAGCCAATCTGCCGGGAGCAGCCTGGGGAGAGGGACGGCAGGAGAGTGAGCAGTGGCGGGGCCAGAGTCTGGGGACAACGCAGAAGCTCCTAGGCAGAAGGACCTGCTATTTAAGGAAGGGGCAGACATACAAGGAGGACACAAAGATCAAACAACCGTCACTCACATGCCCACCGCTGAGAAACAACCCCATTACTTAGTCTTTACGACAAAACACCATTAACAATTATTGCTGCCATTTTGCAGCCGAAGCAGTCGGTGCACAGAGAGGTCAGGAGACCTGCCCAGTCACAGGACGATTAAGTGGCAGAGCCGGTAATCGGATTTGGGTTGGGTTGGTGTTAGAGCCCACATCCTCTTCTACCTAGCTGCCTGTGTTCAGTGTTCCCACTGCTTGCTCACCAATGCCAACCTCCCGTAGGCCCACCCCTCCACTGGGGCCCAGAAACGGAAGCAACCGAGTCAGCGCCTCAGCAAGCAGGGTAGGAGCTGGGGACATGGGGCCGGCCGACAGGCAGGGAGTAGGTGGGGAGGCCAACCGGAGGCAGGACCGTCTGGACACTGCCTGGTGCCAGCTTGGAGTCAGACAGGCCGGACATCTCTGGACAGTGGTGCAGGGTCCGGCTTCAGCTCCTCTGCTGGAGGTCCCTCCACAGCGGCGGGCGGTGGGAGTCAGAGTGGGGCTCAGATCCTGAGCA
This sequence comes from Puma concolor, assembly GCF_028749965.1. Lineage (NCBI taxonomy): Eukaryota > Metazoa > Chordata > Mammalia > Carnivora > Felidae > Puma > Puma concolor. Next base: position 4,876 of record NW_028240233.1, on the reverse strand, counting down.
CATGCCTGCCTCCCACAGGGCCAGGGGAAAGAGGCCCTCTGGCCTTGGGACGAGAAGGGCTGGCTCTTCTGCCTAATAGCTGCCTCATCCTAACCTTCGTCGAGGTTTTACGAGGTTCCATTTCAGTATCTATAAAACTCAGCTGCTCCTTGCTCTCCTGTGGGGGTGATGACCAAGTTTAAATGAGATGAGGCTTTGAAAGTGCCCTGTGAACCATGAAATACAGCCAGATGCCGGCGGTGGGCATCCACCCGGCCACAAAGCCATGCCTGCAGCAGGAAGGAAGCCCAAGCCCCCAGATTCAGTCTCGGCCTGAGGGCTGGCGGGTGAGAGGCACAGTGAGAGCCGCCCCCTGCCAGCATTCACACCCACTGGGGGACCCTCCTCACCAGCCCTGGGGGGCCTGGCCTCCTCCACGAGCCCAACACCCACAGGCGGAAAGTTCAGAGCGTGAGTGTTAGGGGTTGGCGGGTGTGAGGAGGGAGTGAGCAGGGACTTGAAAATGTCTTCTGCAGGAAGAAAACCGCAGACCACTTCCTTCCAGATGCCCGAAGCAGACTTTCCCTCCGGTCCCACAGGCTCCAGCCAACAGGATGGTCCTCAAACCACCTGCAGCTGCGTCTCCTGCTAGGGCACCCTGCGGCAGGGCAAAGTCCTCACAGTCCCCCTGGAGAACCGAAGGTGATGGAAACAGGGGTCTGGGTCGGGGAGAAGAGCTAAAAATGGAACGTGAGCCATGGAATATCTCACAGCCTTGAAAAGCAATGGGGTGGAGAGGCCCTGCGGGGACACGGCCAGAGCGAGCCTCTAGGACCGTCAAGGTCCTCATCTGGCTTCACCACAGGACAGGTTATTGTTAGGACTAAGTTAAATAATCCAAATAAAGCAGCTGGCCCGGTGGTCCCACACAGAAGGATCAGACTTGAGGACAGTAATGATACGGCAGATGTACTGACGTAGAATAATATCCATGATACATTCCTCAGTAGAACAAAACCAAGTTGCAGAACAATATATACAGCTGTGCTGGCCCGTACGGTGGCCACAAGCCACAGGCGCCCATTTCAATTTAAATACCTTTAAGTTAAACTGAAAATTTGGTTCCTTAGTCACACTAGCCACATTTGAAGTCCTCAGGGGCCACAGATGGCTTGTAGTTACCATATTAGACAGCACAGATCTAGGATATTTTCACCATCGGAGAATGTTCTATTGCACAGCACTCAGTAGGATGAGCTGTGCACCCACAGGTCCCAACCCTCGGCAGGGCTGCTGGCCTCGGTGGGTGCTGGGGAGGAGCAGAGGCTACGTCTGCTGCAACATCCCAGGGGTGGCATGGGGACGCTCGTGGAGAGCCAGGACAGGGCAGAGAGCCTAAATCGGGAGCCCCACCCGAGGCAGAGTGAGGCGGGCAGGCTGGGGGTGGCGGGACAGCAAGGGGGCACCTGCACAGAAGCAGCCCTGGGAGTCGAGGCCTTTCTCCGTGGGGATGGCCACGAGGTACCGCAGCAGGAAGCCGTTCTCCCGCGTGGCGAACTTCAGCACCTCCTGACAGTTTTCGTCCAGACTCCCGCCCAGTGTCACCGCCTCCTCGGCCCTCTCCAAGTAGGACGCCAGGACCTTGCGCACCAGCTCCCTCCACAGGGCGGCCTCCTCAGCATTCCCGGCCTGCAGCTTCAGGACGGCCTTGGCCGTGATGATTTTGAAGAAGGATGGGCCCCCGAGGCTCGTGTCTGGCAGGATGTCTCGGATGGTCTCAACTCCGTGGCTGTCACTTAACATTTTCTCGTTGTTTCTCACTCGGAAGCACTTCAGAGACTCCAAGGATAGGGAAAAAATATAGGGCATCCAGGTCCTGTCCGTGTACAGGTACAGAAGGGATTCTTTAATAGCGTCTGGCTCGGGAACTTGGGCAGAGGACCAACAGAACTGTGTGCCCTGGAGAGTCTCGGGCTCAGTGGGTGGGTCCGGGTGGGAGGGGAGGCCACCCTGGGGGGCGTCTGGGGGGTCCTCGGGCTGCTCCGGGTACTGGATGTTCACCCACTCATCCTCCTGCTGGGGCCGGCACTTCTGTAGGGCCTCCCGCACCCGGTCCAGCCAGTCCTCGGCTTCGTCCTGGGAGGAGGCCCGCAGGGCCAGCAGCTTCCTGCCAGAGAAGACCAGCTCGAAGCGGCCGTCGCCGTGGGCTGGCCCCACGGCCTCGCATCGCAGCAGGGAGCAGTTCTCCACGCAGGTGCGTTCCTCGGTGTTCAGGTAGAGGCGGAACTCCAGAGGGGAGAGCTCGCAGAAGAGTTCCTTCCAGATGCCCATCGCCCCCCGCCGCTCCACGGTGCCCAGCTTCATGAGACCCCGGAATGGGTTGGACAGCCCTGGGGGCAGAAAGAGGCACTTTAGACGGCGGGCCAAGCCTCTACCTCCCGAGGCCCTGCAGCGGGTGGGGACAGGGGCTGCCGCGAGAACGCTTTAGGAGTGCCTTCGTCCCATCCGCACCCTCAGCTGTTGACCTTGTTCCTGAATTTTACTGAGAAAAAAAAAAAAAAAAAAGGACTAAAAAAATTACCTCCACAGAGCCCTCACTATGGCATCTGTACCCACACTCAGACTTCCCCCTTGTCACCGGGGATGAACTTCCGGCTCAGTCTGAGGCCTACTCCTCCGTCTGCACAGGGGACCCCTCCCCACTGCCCACTCAAGGACAGGGACGTCTCTCCAGCAGCCCCCCCCCCCGCCCCCCACCGTGTCACTGCTTTGTCCCTTCCCTCCTGGCTCGTTCCCATCAGCACACAAACACGCTGTTATTTCTGCCATCTTTAAAAATAGCTTTCTTGATGGCACTCACATTTCTAATTACCACCCTGTTCCTCTGTCCCCTTTACAGAAAACCTCGAGGAGGTGTCACAACTGTCTCTGGTTCCCCTGCTCCCGTTCCATCTTGAATCTGCTCCAGTCAGGTTTTTGTCCCCTCCTTCCACTGAAACGGCACTTGGGAAGCCCCATGCCCTCCTTGTCACCAAATCCCAAGGCTAATCCTTGGTGCCAATCTGGCCTGACCCATCAGTATCTCAGGACACAGCTGAGACCCTCCTGCCCTCATGAGACACTTCCCTCACACGGCTGCTGAGGGGCCACTCTGGGTACTCCTCCGCCACGACGGGCCACTCTTCTGTCCCCCGGGCTCACTCCTCCGCCTCTCCCTGACATGTCAACATTGGAGCACCCCAGAGCTCAGTCCTGGGTCCCCTTCTCCATTGACACCCGCCTCCTACCTGATCGTGCCTACGCTCAGGGCTTTATGCCAACAGCTCCCCAGCGTTTATGTCCAGCCTGAACCTTGCCCTTGAACTTCAGGTTCAGATCTCCACCTGTGCCATGTATGGCTGATATCTAATAGGCATCTCAAAATTGACATGCCCGAAAATCAATTCCTGCCCCTCCCACTGCAAACTAGCTTTTCTCCCAACATCCCTCATCTCATAAATGGCAAACTGCATCCTTCGAGCTGCTTGGGCTAAAAACCTTTCCTTTCTGTCACACACATACACACGCAGCCCGTCAGCGAATTCTGCTGGCACATCCGGAACCCTCTGCTTCTCACCACCTCGACCGCTACCACACGGGCTCCGACGGCTGTCACCCCTGGCCTGGCTTGTGGCGAGAGCCTCCTGACTGGTCTCTCTCCCCTGAGGTCCTTCAACATACGAGCCAGGATGACTCCCCATTTAAAGGAAGTCAGATCACGTCCCTTTGCCCCAAACCCTGCAATGACTGCCATCTCCCTCGGAGGGAAAGCTAACGTCCCTTCTGTGGCCCGCGAGGCCCTCCGTCACTCCGCCCTCATCTCTAACTACCCCCTTCCCATCTCCTTGGTTTCCTGGGCACGTGCCCATGGCAGGATCTTTGCATCTGTTCCCCTGCTGGAGCCACACAGGTCGGCCCGTGCCTTCCTGCCTCTCTCCCTGCACATCTCCTCAAATGTCACCTTCTCTGTGAGGGCTTCCTTGGCCACCCATATGAAATAGTACGCTCCCCCCCGGCACTCCCCAAGTTCTCCACAGCAATTATTATCACCAGTCCATACTATACATTTACTTGTTAATTCCCTTCTTCCCTGCCTCTTGCACTAGGATATAAGAAGTCTGTGAAGACAGGGACGTTGCTTTGCTTCCTGCTGTGTCCCCAGCACCCAGAACAGCCTGGCACAGCACAGATACTTAATAAATACCCGCTGAATGAGCGTGTGCCTGGACACCACACACCCCTCTATGCTCCCTGGTTCCTAGGGCTCTGCCAGCAACTGGGGGGTCCAAAGGATGCACAGTTCTCTCTTCCGCAGCCTGAACTAGCCTTGGAGATTTCAGATAATTGTATAGGGTCTTCCTACCCTTCAGGGAACCTGACGGCCTAGGCATGAGGCACACTTTCTCTGGCATGGTTACACGGACTACAAGAAAAACCTAAAAGAAGCCAGTGTGGAGACCAGGGCTCTCCTGAGCTAGGAACCTGGCCGGAATCGTCTGCTGGGTCACGGCAAACAGAAAATGAAGTGAGAAAGAGACCGGCTCCAGGGCAGACTTTTCTGTTTGTGGGGGTTGTGGAGAAATTCGCTTATGGTTACTGAACGCTTTTTAGAATTGCACAGGGTGCGGAACTCGAGCTGGCCTCGTTGTAAACAGCGCACAGAGGACGGCTAACAGATGGCAGAGCTGATACACCCCCACCAGAGCTGTTAAACAAACCATCGAAGACAGAGGTCTCGGGAAGGGGCACTGAAACGCCTTCCGGAGGCAGGGTTTGCTCTGAGCTACAGGCAGAACCCAGAGTCGTGCATAGTCACACGACCTCGGGGGGCGGGGGGGGGGAAGTTTCAGTATTTCAA